>NC_134097.1:3188103-3519353 GCF_000715075.1 Nicotiana tabacum | reverse complement strand
TCAGGCGGTCGAGGAAGCCACTTGGGAGTCCGAGTTGGACATGCGGAGTAGATATCCCCACCTTTTCACCAGTCCATATATTTTCTATGTCCGTTTGACGACGAACGTTTGTTTTAGAGGTGGAGAATGTGATGACCCGATAGGTCATCTAGAGTTTTAGACCTTAATTCTATATTTTGAAAGCTCAAGTATCTTCTTTTAGCCTTCCTCGAGTTGCGTGCACAGTCTGTGCCTTTTTTCGGAAAGCATTTATGTGAAAATTTGACTAAAATATGAATTCGTGACTTAAAAACCTATTTGAGTTGACTTTGGTCACTAATTTGAGAAAATAGACCCATATCCATGTTTTGACAGTCCCGGAGGGTTCGTATCGTTATTTGGGACTTGGGCGTATGCCCGGAATCGAATTCGGAAGTCCCTAGCTCGAGTTATCGCATTTTGTCGAAAAATTAAAATTTAAAGGTTTAAAGACTTTATAAATTTGACCAATGTTTGATTTTGTTGATACCGGGTCCGGATTTTGATTCGCAACTTGGTATAGGTCTGTTACGATATTTATGACTTGTCTGCAAAATTGGGTGCAAAACGGAAGTGATTTGACGTGATTTGGACGTCCGGTTGTTAAAATAAAAGTTCATACGTTTTATTGAAAATTTCATTCATTTTGGTGTCCGATTCATAGTTCTAGGTGTTATTTTGGTCTTTTGATAGTACGAGCGAGTTTTTATAATATTTTTGGACTTGTGTACATATTTTGTTTGAAGCCCCGAGGTGTCGGGTGAGTTTCGGATAGCCTACGGACCTTATGATCTTTGAAAATTCTGGTTTCCCTTAACTACTGGTGTCATATGATATTTCCTTCTTCGCGATTGCGAAGAATTTCACGTGATCGCGAAGGTTGATCTAGGCTGGGGAAGGAACAACCCTACGCGAATGCAAGGCATAGGATGCAAACGCGGAGCAGTAGGGGGACTACCCTTCGCGAATGCGTCAACACCCACACGAACGCGTAGCTTTGAGAGAGGAAGGCTGTGATTTGAAGTTATTCTACGCGAACGCGAGCCAATCTCGTGAACACAGAGATGAAGCGGGCTAAACCTTTGCGAACGCGTGGAGTCTCTCGTGATAGCGTAAGCCAGTGAGGCAATGTTCTTCGCGAATGCATCAGATTTCACGTGAACGCGACGCACACCTGACGGCGGACGCCAGTGATTTAAAACAGTCCCAAAACGAGATTTCTCCCATTTTTCAAAAACCTTCCATTAGAACTCGGCTTCAAGAAAATTTTGAAGAGAAAACTCAACACCAATGCTTAGGTTTTTACACTTTAACTCATTTTCTTCCATTTCTAACATCGCCCATTAATTTCTAGACCTAATCTTTGTTCTTCCATGATAGAAATTGGGGGTTTGGGTAGAATTAGGGTTTTTGTAAAATTAGAATTTAGACCTCAAATTGAGGTCGGGAGTTGACTTTTGTTGACCTTTTCAATAATGACTTAAATTGAACCCTTTTCATTCGGGGGTAGTTCCTAAGGCTTATTTTGAATCGTTCGGTTGATAATTTGCTAGATTTGGTTGGCTCGGATGCTTGTTCGAAAGGCAAAGTCATGGTTGAGATTTGAGTTGATTTTTGGAGCTAGGTAAGTGTCGTGGTTAACTTTGACTTAAGGGATTAAGACTTGTTTGCCTATTTACTACATGTTTAAATGTTGGGTACAACGTATATGTGAGGTGATGAGTACTTATGCATGGTGTTGGGTTAAAGCAAGCGGGTAGAACTTGTTTCTTGTAATTTACTCCTTCTTTGATTATGATATCCATGCTTAGACTAGTTTATCACTGAATTGATCATTCTTTCCGTATTTATGGGCTATTTGTGATAGTTGGGTAATGCTTTTGAAGTTGAGGTTGGTATTGTGGAACCGTTATTGATGTAAGGTTTATTCTTGCTTATTCTATCTCTCATATTATTATATGTTTATTGTTACATGGCAAGGAAAAGTGTTAAAGCACGAAGGGTGATGCAGTGCCGATTGTTGTTGCAATTATTGATTAATACATAGTGAAGAAGAGAGTTAAAGCATGAAGGGTGATACCGTGCTGTATTTATTATTTCACAATAAAATTGAGAGTAAAAGCACGAAGGGTGATGTCGTGCCGTATTAATCATTTTATGGAGAGATTGTGAGTAAAAGCACTAAGGGTGACATCGTGCCATTATTACTGTTTCATGGTGAGGTTGAGAGGTAAAGCACGAAGGATGATGTCGTACAGATTTTGTTCGTTATGTTTATCCGTTTCATTGGCCCAAAGTTTATTGATTGTTTCATGTTGTCATTCCCTGTAGTAGTTACCGTATCTTGTACCCCTTTCGCATGTCCCCTCTCAATAGTACATGTTTAAATCTTTATTTGTTGTTATGTTGTACGTATATTTTTGTATGTATAGGTTTAATTACGTGGGTGTCCTGTCATAGACTCGTCACTACCTCGTTAAGGTTAGGCTCGACACTTACAGAGTACATTGGGTCGGTTGTACTCATACTATACTCTACACTTCTTGTGCAGATTTTGGTACTGGTCCCAGATATACGTGAGGCGCATCAGCTTAGATTAGCTTATTTGGAGAATCGAGGTAGATTTGCTGGCGTCTGCAGACCTTTAAGTTCCCTTTCCGCTTTCCCTATTTACAATTCATTTCACTCGAGACCGTTATACTTATTTCAAATCCTATTTGTAGAAACTCTAGAAGCTCATGTACTTGTGACTCCAGATCTGGGTTGTACTAGATGATTGGGTTATTATGCTACTTGTTCTTTATTTTAGTTTCATTTCTGTTTAATTGGTTAAATTGTTCGAAGTGTTTAAAAATTTGACAAAAGTAATTACTCTAACGTTGGCTTGCCTGAAAAGTGAAATGTTAGGCGCCATCACGATCCCGAAGGTGAAAATTCCAGGTCGTGACAAGTGTGTAACACTGCATCCTTAATTTCTTCTAATCTCTAATTAATTATCCATTATCTCTTCTTCAAGCAAAGTTGCCGCCAAAGTTTTTGTTTCCTCAGCCAAAGTTTCAGCTCCTGTTTTAGTCATCTTCTCATCAAATACACATGGCTTATTGCAAAGGCACGGCCTGGGGATGAATTTTGTACAATGACCATTAGTAAATCTCTCAATGATACAAGCTTTTGTGCATGGTGGTTTGATAATTCATAATCCAAGGAATGCATTGCTTTCTAATGTTAATACAAGATAAGATGGAATTGAAAGAAAGTTTTTAAACATGAATAAATTCGCGGTTCTTAAAGAAATATATTGAAGGGGCCAGAGCCTTGGAGCAACGGGTTCAAGCCGTGAAAGCAGTCATTAATGCTTGTATTAGAGTAGGTTGTCTACATCACATCCCTTTGTGTGCGGCCCTTCCTCGGACCCTGCGTGAAAGCGGCATGCTTTGTGCATCGGATTACCCTTTTTTTATTTCTAAAGAAATATATTGTTCCTATACTATTTTGAAGAACTAATGCAAACACGTATAGTTTTTCAGGATTTCTCAAAGCCGCCAGACGTATACTACAGATTAATTAGTCACTCTAACAACGAAATACAACAAAATACATCAAAAAGACGTATACTACATACTTGAAAATTTATGCGGTAATCAAAAAGTAAATTACTTGAAATCATAAGAAGTGTAACTTCATGTTCTTTATCATAATTTAAACCAGCCATTATTTTTATTTTCTTAAAAGCAGACTTGGGTAATTAAGTGACTGGATAGCAAGAAATAGGGTTTTATTATAAATTATCATTGATTATTTTTATGCGGTTTTAGAGGAATAAATGGAGACAAACTGTTACGGCCAAAAACACTAACGCACGTATACGTGGTCGTCAAGTAATAGAGTAGTGAGTAGAGTATCGTTCCCACGAATACTTATGATTAACTTTTGACTAATTCAAACTCAAACAACTTACCGATTCAAGAAATTTCTCACAAAATATATAAGTGACTAATTTACTACCTAAAACTATCAAGCAATGAAATAACTAGAAATCAACCACAACACTTAAGTAATTTCGGATAATAATCAGTAGGAGAGGATATTCAAGGTCACAAGCTAGCTAACAATCATGTTGCGTTCTTGGCTTAAAATGACTAATTGATTTATCTGGATTGTTGATGACATGGTTGATATTACTCATAAGAATATGTCGAGTTCTTACTCGCCTATTCAAGCTAACTTAATACTTATATGTCTATGGAATTAAGATTAACAAAAATGCATTTACACTTCCTGTATTTCAACCAAGCAGGGCAATTAGGTATATTTCTATCCTAATTACAAATTCGTTCCCCGATGCCCGGGTTCAAGAACTTGCTCTATTTAATTCTATATATAATCTAGAATTTCCACTTTTGAGTTCAACTCTAGATTCGTAGATAGTATTTCACTGTTAGCTACTCAGCAAAATGAATAAAACATAATTAAATAAACAACACAATATGATAAAATCAAATTCGTCAATTCAATCTTCAAACGGCAACATTCATGTAGCACCCATGACCCCAAAACTAACGAGTTTAGCCACGCATGCTCATGGTAACAATATCAAGTAATTCCCAAGAATACATAAAAATCAATAAAAGAAGGAAAAAGTAAGAACTCAAGGCGAACTCCGTGGTTTCCAAGCTTTGTAATGGTTTTTCTCCGCTTTCCAATGTGTTAAATGACCTAAAAGAGGTGTTTTTGGCTTATATATTGCGTACAAAAGTCGTGGTCCAAAGTTCTCCTTCTCCTAATCTGACTCAGCTTCCACTTCTTCAGGTGCCCAGGTGCGGATGCTAAGACGGATGCCTTAGCCAGACTTCACTGTTAAGGGTGCGAAAAAATATGATTTATGCATCCAACCTCTTCTCCTATAGCTAGAGCATCTTTTCTTCATATATTTGTACTCCAAATACCCTAAATCATCACACACTACTTAATTAGTCATAAAACCAATAATTAACCCATGTTGGATATTTTAAAGATGAAATAGCATCAAAAAGCAATTAAAACATGAGTGAAGTAATATTATAACATATAGAAATATGCCCAACATCACCACCCCACACTTGAACCTTTGTTCATCCTCGAGCAAAGTATAATCAACCCACAATAGATCGAACAAAATTAAGCTTATCGCTATCAAGCCACACATTTCAATTAAGCTTAAGCACCCATGACTTTGGTTGATACCAACAATTATCCCCTTGCATATGCATTCTCGGAATTTCTTCTCCCTGTTAAAAACATGCCAAGCACAATAGTGAACAGTTCAAAATAATCAACTAGCAACTTTGGGACATCTCAACCTCAGAAACTGACTCCCTAGAATAACTATTTTCTGGTCAACTTACTCATTATGACTGAAGAGCTTAATAACGTCGCATATCTATCATGAAACATGTGCCCTCACCACAAAATAGAGAAAAATAGTCCACATACTCAAATAAAATTTGAACGTAATTTAAGGACTTTAAACAATACAAGAACTCGCTCACTCTCTCAAAGAAGTTTACATGCACACAAAAGGTACCATATGATTGCCCTTAATGTAAATCTCTACTAATGTAAGCTTGCTTGATCTAAAATCAATTAGGACTTTTCATGGTTGTAATGTGGGCTAAAGGACGAGTAAGATATATTTAGGAATAGCGGTTCACCCTCCTAAGCACTTTAATACATCACATAATCAACTTTAAGCGCAAATTCTTCAATCCCAACTTCAATTTCACAACTAAAATCACTCCCAACAAAGCTCCTTCTTTAAGCACTATCGTCATTTACACTCCACTAGCAAAAATAAGATATTTATTCATCTCTATTCTTCCTTCTTCTTTTTTCTATTTCCGCCAATGGTGTATTATTTTATAAAATAAGTGCACATTTTTTCCTTTCATTGGTTCCACTCAAAAGCCACCCAAATCCCCTCCTTACTTCATTTAGCGCTCATTTCTCAATTAAAGTGTTTTAAGAGGTAAAAGGATCAAAAGTTTCAATTAAGAATAAAATGGTATAGGCTCGTATTGTGGGTGCCAAATAAAAGGTCTACATGCTCAAAATAGCTAACTAGGGATGATTTTATTTGTGGTAGTATTACAATTCAAAAGGATCAAAGAAGGCCTAAAATCATATTTCAAACCGAGCAAAATCTAGAATTTCGCTTCAACTCACATGCAGGGCAAGTTCTAGACACAAATGTACTACACTAAACTTATACAAAAATCTCACCACATAATGGCACATGATTCACTTAGGATGGTTATATTCCAACTTTCAATCAAAGAAAGTACAAAGTTAAGCCATAATTTTAATGCACACAGCACGACAGTTAGCGCATGAGTCAAGAAAATGAGCCTAAGCATCACAAAAAAAACTATTCAACTTTTCAAGGCAAAAATAGTTCTCGCGAACTCATGGAGAAATTTATAATCCACATGCTCAGGTCTAACTCTGTTGGTATTAAACAAGTCACAGAATGTGCTGAATTTAGTCTCGGTCTTTATATCCTACGCTACTCTAAAAAAAAACTAATACCCGGTTCAAACATTCACCCCCGGAAAAGAACCGATAGCCAAAGAAAATCCAAGGGGGATTATTGCCTAATAGATTAAATTTACTAACTACTCAAGGCAAATAAAATATTTTTTTTGTTTTGCTTTTCTTTATTTTTCTGTCAATTTTCTAATACTAACACTAATTTCAAGAATCAAATAAAAATCTTGTTGTATTTTTCTGAGGAACTTAATCCCTCGAGAGAAATGTCCAGGTAGTCCGTCGTCGGGAAAAGTCCTCTATTTTCTGATTTTTTTTAATATTATAATGCTACTTACTACAAATAGACACAACAAGAGACTGAGAGTTACTACATATAGATGAATTTACTAACTATTACAGGCCATTAATTTAGTGAATATTACATCCCCAACAATATCAAAAGCAATAAATATTGTAATAGTTAAGTACATTCATCCACACAAAAAAATGAATAACCTCCACCCCATACTTAGAATCGTGTGTTGTCCCCAATGCACACAAATAAAGTATAGTAGGGTGATGAGAACTCCCTCAAGTCAAGGTGGAGGGCTCCTCCGCGGTCTGCGGAAGGGCATCAACAACAGTGGTCTGGGAAGCCAGGGCGGAAGTAGCGGCAACAACTGAGTGAGTACTTGAAGCATCCACGACATCTATCATGGCCCCATCTGGCCTGGCAATAGAATCCTCACGAATAAGGGACTCGGTCATAGTTCTATCATCACCAAGTGGAGCTGATTTTGTAGCATGTGGCACAACAGTCTCAATAACCATGGAGGATGGAGACTCAGGGACTATTAGATGAAAGTAGCTGTGAGATATCTATATCTGTATGTTGAACCAAAGCACGGAGGAGTAGTGATACCTCCCTCATCATTGTAGCCTGCTAAGCCTGAACTAGGCTTAGATCTGCATGAGTCTGAATCAACTCACCTCTAGTGGCACTCAAATATGCACAAGTCGCGATCAACTCAGCCATGTTCTCTTGCATATCAGCTTGCATTTGCTCAAACAACTGTTGAATAGTGAACTTAGAAGCCCTTCCCATGTTCAGCTCTAGTACATGAGTAACATCATATGGTCCTAGAACTTTAGCCTCGATGTCATCATTCTCCTTATTCCATAGTACTCCCATCTCGGTCAAGTAAGTCGATAGGGTATTCGCAAAGAACAAACCTCCACTTGTAGTTCATCCTAGTGTGTTGCATCTGGTCGTGCATGATGGCCCCCAAGTTGAGCGGGATCCCCTCCAATAAAGCATACAACACTAGTGCTCGGTATCGAGGGACATTAGTTTTGTGTTGGCATGGCATCAGGCGGTTGCATATGAAATTTAGAATCACACGTGCTAATGCGCTCGGGAATTCTTTGGCCAGAGAATGGTACTCTACACTCTCATGCTTCCAATTTGCATCTTTCCTGGTAGGGCATAGGACAGATTGAATATGTCAGTAATCAGGCTCTTTGCATATAGAGTCATACATGTCCGTTGGTGTGTGTGGCACCCCTAAGAACTTGTTCAGAGCTTCAGCTGAGACATTGATATCCACTCCTCATACTCTCACAATGCTTCACAGTGAGTGATGCCAATTAGCGTAAAGCTCTCTAAGAATAGTAAGGTTGGCCTTGTCGTGGCCCTTCAAGATAGATCCCCATTGTTGCACCTCTCGAATTGATTTAAGGAAATCTAGATAATTTTTATTCACTGCTTCAATGTTGATCGGCTTTTCTGGAATATATTTCTTTGAATCCAGGATCTTCTCATAAGCTCGGAAAGCCTTTTCACTAACAAAATTCTTCTCCCAAGCAGCTCGGTCAATTGGTTCACCCTCATCTTCGTCGCTCATGTCGACACGTATAAACTCATAGTCCGAATCAGAATCGGACTCAGATTCTGAGGTAGCCTTCTGCTTCCTTTTATCTTACGGGTCACTCTGCTTGGAGGATTTGGTCTGGTGCGTCACAGGTTCTCTGATATCTATCCCCTTGTTTGGCGGATTTGCTGATGTCTTTGTGGTACCTCTCTTCACATTCCTCCTTCTATTGGCTCCTCCTCTTCTTGCTCTGATTCATCAATTAACTGCCTAGTCTATAGTGCCTTCACTTTCTTAGTCCGCTTTCTTTTGTTTTGTGGATGTGGAGTACCTGTTGCCTTTCTGGTAGGCTTTTTGGGCGATTGCTTGTCATTATCTCATTCTTGTTGCTTGGATGTTTTGCTTGTTGCCGCCATTGTGAACCTATATACCTGAATAACAAAGAGGTCAACCATTAGCTCTCAAAACAGTGAAGTTTCACGTATGACGTATCTGTGCAAAAGTGTGCACTGCCAATCATCCGCACACTTATTCCATTCAGTACTTCATTCAACATAGTTCATAGTTTTCAGCCGTAAGCACTCATCTGGTGGCGAACTAGTGAGCTATGCACTTATAGATATAATTATTCACAATGAGAGATAGATCTGAGCATTGCTCAAAACATGTTCAATTACATACAACAGCCCATTCGACCCACACTTATTCTCAAGATATATCAATACGCATAGAGCGTACAGAATTCAAATTGAGTAACACTTTACAATACAAGAAGTCAAGCATGTGCCGGATGTTCAGTTTATTAGGACAATCTACCACAGGCTCGAAACATTCCGACAATGCTGTACACAATCAAGCAAACGACCCAACACTTATTCACTAGCATATACTAGTGTCACTCGGTTACTGAGACTTCGCCGGCACCTAAGTTTACCTCACAGGCAATTCGTCGAACATGTGGTGTGCAACAATTTTACCTAGTTTTTTCTATCAGTTGGGCAATTCTATTAACCTCCCAAAATTAATGAGATGAAGGGAGTTCTAGTTTATCATCTCTCCAACATCACAACCAACAGAAATGACAGCCCCACGCCTCAACCTTTTTCAGTTCCCCTCTTAGTCACATGTGTAATATTCAAATTGGCAAGTCCTAACCTAGGGGAATTTGGGTTGGGGATTCTACTGCTACCAACGAGAGAAAGAGAAGAGATAAGAGTAGAGAGAGAGAGGGAGATGAAGAACGTACCTACGCTTCTTTCGAGTAGCAGCAGTGCGAGGCGGTGTGTTTGGGGTTGAGAGGAAACGGGTAGCAGAGGGAGTTGGGGGTTTTAGGACCTGTGGAGTGTAATACAAATATAACACTTACATGTTGCTTTCTCGCTTGGATGCGACTCGTCCCAAGTGATTTCTTTTGATTTTGATAGATGTCGTTGTGGATGCTATGGGCAGACTTCACTGTCTTGAGCAGTTGGCCGTCAATGTTTCACGCTGAGGGGGATGCGACGCATCCACCCTGTTTTTACCATACCTGGAGCTTCTTTTTTTTTAATAAATACATACAAGAATTAATTCCTACAAAAAAAAATAAAAAATTAAGGAACTCCTAACAAAAATCAAAAAAATCAAAAATACAAAACGAATGAAAAAAAATGAACAAACTACGAAAGCAAAAGAAAATGCTTGGGTTGCCTCCCAAGAAGCGCCTGATTTAACATCGCGGCACGACGCAACTTGTTCTTCACGCATCAGCCAAGTTCTGCAAGGTCTTGTGACGTGCAATGTCAACACCCCAATAGTGTTTTAATCTCTGGCCATTTACCAAGAATGTCGCATTGGAACTCGTATCACGCAATTCTACCACTCCATGAGGATGCACACTAACCACTCCAAAAGGACCCGCCCATCAAAATTTAAGCTTTCCGGGGAAACGCTTCAACCTCGAATTAAATAACAGAACTTCTTGACATGGCTCAAACTCGCGATGTTGGATGTGCTTATCATGCCACCTCTTGGTCTTTTCTTTATACAATTTGGCATTTTCGTACGCGTGCAATCGAAACTCATCAAGCTCGTTGAGTTGTAGCAACCTCTTCTCTCCGTCTAAGTCCATATCCATATTTAGCTTTTTAATCGCCTAATAGGTTTTGTGTTCAAGATCAACGGGCAAGTGGCTCGCCTTCCCATAAACTAATTTGTACGGAGAAATACCTATGGGGGTCTTGTATGCAGTGTGATATGCCCATAACGCGTCGTCCAGCTTTCCGACCCAGTCTTTCCTATTTCCACTTACTGGTTTCTCCAAAATCTACTTCACTTCTCTGTTTGACACTTCCACTTAACCACTCGTTTGGGGGTGATAGGCGGTGGCAACCTTGTGCTTAACTCTATACTTTTCTAGAACATTATTCAACAACTTGTTACAAAAGTGAGTTCCTCTGTCACTTATCAACATCCTTGGAGTCCCAAAGCGTGTGAAGATGTGCTTCTTTACAAATTTTACCACTACCTTTGCGTTATTAGTAGGAAGAGTAATGGCCTCCACCCACTTAGACACATAGTTGACTGCCACCAAGATGTACCTGTGACTATTAGAGTATGGCAACGGTCCCATGAAATCAATCCCCAAAACATCAAAAAGCTCTACTGCCAGAATATTTTGCAAGGGCATCTCGTGCTTCTTCGTGATCGTTCCAGTTCTTTGGCACCTGTCACACTTTTTAACAAAGGCGTGTGCATCCTTAAACAATTTTGGCCAATAGAAACCTGATTGTAGCACATTTTGGGTGGTTCTATACCCACTGTAATGACCTCTGTATGGAGAGGCATGGCAGTCATGCAATATTGCGTTCATCTCCTCCTCAGTGACACACCTTCGTACCAACTAATATGCGCAGTGCTTATATAGGAATGGCGCATCCCACATTTAGAGCTTCACATCATGTAGAAACCTTCTTCTACTATCGGGTGTCAATTCCGGTGGTGTCACCCCACTTGCAATAAAATTCACATAATCTGCATACCACCGGGCTTCACTTGAGGTGATTTCTAATAACTGCTCATCAAGACATGTTTCTGTGATCAACCCTCCCCCCTCCCCCCAAGTTACATGGTTTCGATTTTCTAATCTGGACAAGTGATCAGCCACTTGATTCTCTTTTCCTTTTCGATCTCGGATCTCCAAGTCAAATTCTTGCAAGAGGAGGACCTAACGAATCAGCATCGGCTTGGCGTCTTTCTTTTCAAACAAGTACCTTATAGCTGAATAATCTATGTAGACTATGACTTTGGTTCCCACTAGATATGATCTGAACTTGTCAAATGCCCACACCACTGCAAGCAACTATTTTTTAGAAACAATGTAATTCAATTGGGTTGGATTCAGAGTTTTGCTCGCATAATAAATGAAGTGAAAAATTGTATCCCTCCTTTGCCCCAAAACCGCTCTGATTGCTATGTCACTCGCATCGCACATCAACTCAAATGGCTGCACCCAATCCGGGGTAATGATAATTGGTGCAGTCACCAATCTTCCCTTCAGCTCCTCAAATACTTTCAAATAGGCATCATCAAACTTGAAGGTATATCTTTCTCAAGAAGCCAGCATAAAGGAGAAGAAATTTTTGAAAAATCTTTAATGAAACGCCAATAAACACCTGCATGGCCCAAGAAACTGCGAATGCCTTTGACAGATGTCGGTGGGGATAATTTTTCAATCACCTCCACCTGGGACCTCAACCAAACATACCAACCAATTCTAAAATACCATACGAACTTAGGCGAGCCCTCAAACCACATCAAACAACGCTAAAATCACAAATCATCCTCCGATTCAAACTTAAAGAACTTGAAACTTTCAAATTCGACAACCGATGTCGAAACCAACCAAACCACGTCCGATTGATCCCAAATTTTGCACACAAGTCATATTCAATATTACGAACCTACTCTAACTTCTGGAATTGGAATCCGACCCCGATATCAAAATTTTCACTACAAGTCCAAATCTCTAAAAATTCGACTTTCGTCATTTCAAGCCTAAATAAGCTACGGACCTCCAAAACACAATCCGGACACACTCCTAGGTCCAAAATTACCCAACGGAGCTAACGGAACCGACGAAACTCCATTCCGAAGTCGTCTTCACACAGTTTCGACTACGGTCAAAATCTTAAGACTTAAGCTTCCGTTTAAGGGGGTAAGTGTCCCAAAACACTCTGAAACCAAAAACAAAACCTCCCTGTAAGTCACATAAGCAGAAAAAGGTACGGGGAAACAGTAAATAGGGGATCGAGGCTAATACACTTAAAAAGACCGGCCGGGTCGTTACAATGCTCCCCCCTCCCGATATTACCTGTCTAGATGTTCATTGTTGTTATTTGTATATACATTGTTAAATTGTACAGGTTGATTTGTAGGTGTCTTGTCTTAGCCTCGCCACTACCTCGTCGAGGTTAGGCTCGACACTTACCAGTACATAGGGTTGGTTGTACTGATACTGCACTCTGTACTTTCTGTACAGATTTTGGTACCGACTCGGGTTGATCGAGATTTTAGCTGTTGGACCCGCTATCCGGAGACTCAAGATAGATACGTCAGCGTTCACATACCTTGAAGTCCCCGTCTATCTTTTCTGTTTTGTTGTTTCTTTCATTCAAACAGTTGTATTTCTCTCAGATTATTACTTGTAGTGAATTCTAGAATGCTCGTGAATTGTGACTCCAGATCCTGGTGGTAGTAATTAATGCAGTTTTAATATTATTCTGCACTCGTTATATTTCATCTTAGCTTATTTGCTGTTATTACTGAATGGAATAAGGATTGGTTTAATGATTCTCTAACGTTGGCTTGCCTAGCAAGTGAAATGTTAGGCGTCATCACGGTCCAGACGATGGAAATTTCGTATCTTGACATTCTAGTAGTGGTGTATTATTTTACAAAATAAGTGCACCATTCTTTCTTTCATTGGTTGCACTCAGAAGCCACCCCACACTTAGTCCCTTCTTACTTCTTTAAGCGCTCATTTTACAATTAAAGTGCTTTGTGAGGTAAAAGGATCAAAACAAGATTAATTTAGAACAAAAAGGGTATAAGCTTGTAATGTGGGTGCCAAATAAAAGTTTATAGGCTCAAAAAGTGTTAACTTAGGATAAATTTTATTTGTGATAAGCATTTGAATTCAAAAGGATCAAATAAAGCCTAAAATCATTTTTCAAACCGAGCATCACCTAAAATATTGCCTTAACTCACATACCGGGCAAGGTTTAAACATAAGTACAATACATAGACTATATAAAAAACCTTACCACACATGGCACATGACTCGCTAATGGACGGTCTCATTCCAACTCTCAACTAATGCAAGTATTCATGAAGCCACGAGATATTAAGCACAAAGCACAAAGTGAACACAAGTCAGGAAAGTGAGACATAAGTTTCAAGACATGCAATCCAAATACACAAGGCAACATGAACGACTTCAACACATAGGGAAGATTCTACACATGTCAAAGCTTAAATATACTACTAACAAACAAGTCAAAGGTGCCTAGGTTTATCTTTATTCCTCCATTTATTTTCTACATCCTACTCTAAAAATAAAAGAATTACTATCCGGTTCAAGCTACATCCTACGCGAACGCGGACCTCTACTTCCTCTAACTTACACGATCACAACTCATCCCATGCAATCGCGAAGCACAAACGCGTGACGCCCAATTGCCTCATTTTCCTCTTCGCGAACGCGGCCTAGCCCACGTGTTCGCGATGCACAGTCTTCCCTAAGTCACGCGATCACATATCCATGCACGCGAATGCGTAGAGTAAAGTACTCCACTACCCAATTAAGCCTACACGATCGCGGAACTTCTTACGCGATCGCGGAGAAGAAAACCAAACATGTGCACCAGAAAACTTCAGAAAAATACCAAGTCCAAAAACTGATCTGTTAACCATCCAAAACTTATCCGAGATCACCGGGACCTCAACCAAATACACCAACAAGTCCTAAAACATCATACGAACTTATTCAAAGCCTCATATCACATCAAACAACCCTAAAAATATAAATCATGCCCCAATTCAAGCCTAATAAAATTAAGAAATTTCAACTTCTATATTTAATGCCGAAACCTATCAATTCAAGTCCGATTGACCTCAAATTTTGAACACAAGTCATAAATGACATAGAGAACCTATTCAAATTTTCAAAATTGAATTCCGACCCCCGATATCAAAAAATCAACTCCCCGATCAAACTTCCAAGCTTAATTTCTATTTTAGCCATTTCAAACCTAATTTAACTACGGACTTTCAAATAATTTTTCGGACACGCTCCTAAGTCCAAAATTACCAAACTGAGCTATTGAAATTATCAAAATTCTATTCCGGGGTCGTTTATACATAAGTCAATATCCGATCAACCTTTTCAACTTAAGTTTTCAACCTTGAGACTAAGTGTATCAATTCATTCCAAAATCTCTCCGAACCCAAACCGACTACCCCGACAAGTTACATAACAGTTATAAAGTACAAAATGAGTAGTAAATGGGGGAATGAGGCTTCAACACTCAAAATGATCGTTCATGTCGTTACAGTTATGGGCTATCTCACATTCATATTGTATTCTTCAATTGAATTGACTAACTAATTCATCTACCTTATTGGTTGTTAGGGTTAATATTGCTCATAAGAATATATCGAGTTCTTACACGCCTATTCAAGCTAACCTAACGCCTATATGTTTATGGAATTAGAACTAACAAGAACGCATTTATAATTCATGTACATCAACCAAGCGAGACAATTAGGTATATGTCTATCGTAACTGCAAATCCGTTCCCCCATGTCCAGGTTCAAGAACTTGCTCTAGTCAATCCTATGTGCAATCTAGAATTTTCACTTTCGAGTTTAATTCTAGATTCGTTGATAGTATTCAATTGATGATCAGGCAATTAAATAATTAAGCGCGGGATTGAATAAACAAACCAATATGATAAATCAAGAAAGCAAAATTAATATCCGAAAAATAATATTCATGAAAGAACCACAACCCTAGAACGTGAAGTTTAGCTCCATATAGATATGGTAGCCAAACAACAAATCATACAAATAAACATAAAAATTACTAAGTTTGGTAGAAGAAAAGTTGAAACCCGGCCTCCATAACGGCTTTGTGCTCTCCCTTCGTCAAAAGTTACTCTAAAAAACGTTTTACTCTCCAAAATAGGTTTAGAACCCCTTTATACAAGTTGGAGCCGTGTAGAACCGAAATAACCTTTACCCATTTATACTTCTTTTTAATTGCTACCTAACTTCTGCTTCGTTTCTCATTCTTTTCCTTAACTTTTCAATTCTTTGCATTTGTTTCTTTTATAATGTCAACCTTTAATCATTATATATTTAATAATTAAATAATCATGAATCTATTATTGTAAGGTATAAAATACATATAAAATTTCTACTTTGATTCAAATTTTATCCTCAAAGTCAACAACAACAACAACAACCCAGTATAATCTTACTAGTGGGGTTTGGGGAGGGTAGTGTGTACGCAAACCTTACCCCTACCCCGGGGTAGAGAGACTGTTTTCGATAGACCCTCGACTCCCTCCCTCCAAGAACTCTCACCTTGCTCTTGGGGCGACTCGAACTCACAACCTCTTGGTTGGAAGGAGGGTGTTCACCACTAGAGTAACTCACTCTTGTCATCTCCAGAGTGCCTATGCATAAACTAAACCCAATTAAATACAAACATAATATAATTTAGCATTAAAATATCAAAATATAAGGTAAGTAATGCAAAAAATATAAAATTATACCCGGACATCAATAAGGAAAGGTTTTTTTGGAGGTAACCCCAGTCACCTACAATTTATAGCTTGTTTCTTTGGCCATGATGTCCAAAAGATACAGTAGAAACATAGGTCGCTCCCAATATTTACGTCAAATCAAATAACTTTGTTTTAGTCATTAAAGGTAACGTGAGAATATATATTTCTTAACTATGCTTAAGTGAAAAATAGGCGTACGAAAGAACATGTGCAGAGCTATAGTATTACATATTGATTTGGACTTTGGAGAAACCTAATAAATTTTGTTTAAATCTTATATTTTTATTTAAAAAATTCATTAAATATGTATAAATATATAATTGCGAACCCAATAACTAAAATAAACTACGAATTCAAACACAAGTTCAGAACCCTTAAAATGATTCTGCCTATGTAAAAACAAATATCTTGCATTCTTGGTTTGATGTACATATCAAACCAATGATAATGATAATTTTGTTACTTAAATAAGGCAATGGTATGATCTTCTTGTCCTTGATATGAAGCATCGCTTGGATGGAACATCCAAAACCTAAAGCTGACATTAAAATCAGAAATTAATAATATGATCAGTTTTGGCTATTCAAAAACAGATCATGAAAGTGTGTTTCCTTACAAAAGTCGAATCAAATAACAAAAGAATATTTGGTAAACGTTTTGACTTCTACTTCACATGTATATGTTTTTGATGACTCCCTATTTTGATTTTTTAATACTTAATTCTTATCTTAAATACACTTTAACTTTTGTGCATTAAATCAAGTTAAGTTGACCTATAATGGCATATATACTTAAGTTACAATTTGACTTGCTAAAAAGGAAAATATTCAAATTTGCTTCGGAACTATACAAAATTATCTAATTTTATCCTAAGTTAACAGTTTGGTCAGATGAGCCATTGCCATTAGCAAAAGAGTTCACCTTTGTCCTTATTCACCAATAGAGCCTTACTTGAGGGAAAAATGCTCAAATTTTCCCCTGAACTATTCGAAATTATCTAAAATTTGTCCTCCGTCAATAATTTGGGTCAGATGACCCCCTTCCATTAGCAATAGTTCGGGTCATATGAGCCCATGCCATTAGCAAAAAAGCTCACATGCCTTATTCACCGACGAAACATTAGTTATATGGTTTGCCCATGAACTATGCGAACATGTAATTTTTGCCAAATATATGAATTACTCCTAAAAATCTCAAAAAATAGCTTTTAATTATTTTATAAAATTTTAGAAATTTTTCTATATTTTACTTGATTTGTTTTGTGCGTATTTGTGTTTGGTGCATTTTAGTAGCATTTTAAATCTTAAAAAATAACAAAAATATTTTTATTGCATAATTAATTTCTTTTGTAAAATATTAAAATACCAAAAATACATTAGGCACTTTACATGCATTATTAGTTAAATAATTTAGTTAATTGTTAGAAAAATAGTTAAATGGGTTAATTTTGCAAAATAGTTTTAAATTAGGTGTTGTTAAGATAAGTGGTCAATTTTGAAAATAAAACAAAGAAAGGAAAGAGGGGTCTGCCGAATTGGGCCAGTTTTAGCGGCCCAATCCCCTCAGGTGGAGATCATTCCCTAGACAAAAAAAACCCTAGCCGCCCCTAACAGACCCTTCTCTCTCACGCTTTCTCACACGAAAAAAGAAGAAGAAGCTGAAAACTCAAAATTGCTGCAGTTCGAATTCAATATTTAGATCTGGAAAATAATTTTTTTTAAAAAGAGTTAAATATCTGAAAGCAGCAGAGTTTTTTTTTCTTTCAAAGCTGTAGCTATTTTCAGTTGATTCCAAAGGATTTCCTCTGTCATTTTCTGGGTTCTTCAAGCTGGATTCCATCTGCCTTTTTCTGCTATAGCAACTAGCTGAGCTCATCGTTGGGTTTTCAACCTTCATTTGGTCTTAATTTCTTCTCCTGTGCTGTTTCGAGGTAATTTATCTATTGCCTCATATATTTTTTCTAATGTGCTGAATCGTATGACTTATGATGAAATGATATCGTATGGTAATGAGTTTGAGATGTAATTGCCAGATCTATATTATTAGTGCTTTGTGTTTGTTAAATCAGAATCAAATGAGTTAGATCTTTGTTTCTCCAAGGAAAGTTCCTCGCAGAGCTTGAGAGATTGAAAACATTTAATTACCTCATATTTCCATCACAAAAATATTTATTCACCTGATAAGAAAAGGAAACAGAAAGAACCCGTCTTTTACTATTTCCATTTGGAGCAACAATTGCATCACGGATCGTAAAGACATCAAAAAACGTATAATGATGCAGAAGATCTAGACCAAGTTTTAGTTATATCAGTAGCAAAGGAAAGGAAGCAGGAACATCTGGGTTCGTTATTTTATTCAGATCATAGAGAAATTACAATCTTCAGCTGAACTCTTTTCAAGAAAAATTGTAGAATCAATTCAATGTTGAAGATATTGGTTATGTTTTAAATGGATGACGGGAAATGGGCAAGTAGGCAAGGAAATTTTTTCATACTTATACATTTAAAGAACCATTCATCACACTTGAAACATTTTAGGTCCGCCACTTCAGGAAAAATCAACCAAATTAATGATGTGCAGTGCTAGTTATGATTATTGATATTGATAGGGTGAGAGTGTTGGTTGTAGTTGAAAATGATGATGGTGGGAGTGGTGAAAATGATGGATGGTGGTAGTCGGTAATGATGGTGGCTATGATTGAACATGGTGGGTGGTATGGTGCTAGTTGATAATGGTAGGCGTTGACGGCAATTAATAATGAATATGTATGATAGCATCTTAATGAAATTAAGTAAATTTTATAGATCTTAATCATACAGACCTATTCAGATTCATTAAGTGATTGTGAAGTAAAAAAAATAAATACACTTAATTATTAAGATCTGAATAATTAAGATTCGGACTTTAAAAACAAACACACTTCTGAGATTTGAATGATTAAGATTCGTATCTCAATTAAGTGCAACCAAATGAGGCCCTAAAATAAAAGAAGAAAAAACTAAAAGTTTCATTTGTATTTGAGAGAATACACCTAAAACTAGAAGCAAATTAATTTATGGAAAAATAAAGTTTTTATATCGGGGATTTTTTTTCTTAAGAAAGAAAAATCAAACGAGTTTTTAAGAAGAAGAAAAGGGAAATACAGTACGAGGCATAATTGAATTTTTATAGCAGCTGAGAGGGTTTCCCGCTTGCCAATTCTTGCAACCTCTTTCTCCGGAAAATCCACTCGTAAGTTGAACCCTAATCCCTATTTTTGTGCTATTTTTAGTTGGAGAATCCGAATTTATGAATTGGGTTTCATTGCTTTTCTCTAAATTAGGATGTGATGACTACGTAATTTCTCCCACTAACATGAAGAATGGCTCTCAAGTCCTTTTTCATACTTCTCTGTGATATAAAAACATCAATATTTTAGCATATAAAAAAGTATTGTTTGAAACTATAGTAAAAAAAATCTTACTGTCTGAAAGCCTTATTTTTGGTAACAATATTTAGCTTTTCCAATAAAAGTAAGAAATCCCAAGCCAAGATGAATTCTTTAGCAATGTCTTTTAGCAAAAGGAACCCTTTTTTTTATGACGGTGGTGTCAGGTTCAGCATGCTCACACCTCGGCTATTCCCACCTCGGCTATTCCACTGATTACTTGTGGTCGAACAGGTACCGGATGACTCTGCCTACCAACGCTTAGGCAGATATAAAGAAATCGCCTACTTATTGTTTGCCCCTGCTGGGATTTGAACTCGAGACCTAAAATTCTCGTTTTTATGACAGTGGTGTCCGTTGCTCCCACTGGTTACCTGCTACCTCCCACCAGAATAGGTACTGGATAACTTCGCCTACTGGCTTAGGCATATGTGAAGAAATCACCTACTTATTGTTTGTCGCTCCTGGGATTTGAACCCGAGATCTCATGGTCAAAGAAAAATTAAAAAGAGGAGTCACGTGATAAATACTAGGAGCCGCTAAATGGAAAACATAATTGACGGATGTATTTTGTTTAACTATGGGAAGCTTAAAGGATGTTTCGATGTTAAGTGACGTATTTTAAGGATGTCATTAAAGTTAGAGTGAAACAATAGAGATGGTTTTATTGATAGAGAGCTTACTGCCTCGCGCGTTATAGTTGCGATTGTTATCATGGAAATAGAGTTTATTTTTTCTAGTCAAAGGGTCAACTCTTATGGATTCTCTATGAATTTGGAAGATTTTTGGATCTGAAAATATGGAAACAGGTTTCACAATTGCCTTATCTTGATCATTTTAGTTTGCGCAAACGGCTGTGGTTGAGCCATAAGTTTACTTTAAAAATATCTGCTGACACCATCTCCGTGTACGATGAATGAAGTGAAATTCATCGATCGATCGTAAAAATCCACATGTATAGCTTATGCAGTTCTTAGCCACACTTCATTGTAGTTGGACAAAATTGAGACACCCCTATCACCTCAGCCCTGGGTAGGAATAGTTTAATTATAATTCAGCAACTTTTTGGGGAGGAAGATGATGGGACATTGCATCCACACACCAAACAAGACAGTTTTTCTTTCGACGAACAAACAAGGCAGTCTAGTAAGCTAGACTTTGACCCCCTCCCCAAAAAAAAACCCAAAAGGAAAAAAAGAAGTTCCTTGTATGCTTTCTTAAAAAGAAAAATAACTTGGTATTGTTTAACAATGGATCCATATGAGCCATGTCTGATAGTCTTTCTTTTGCAAATCCATCAATTTTAGCCGCTTCACAAGTGTGTATTTTTGTTTGTCAAACTTGGTAAATTTTTTGGTGTATATCTTACTACAGATTAAGGAGGCATGTTTTATTTGAGTGAAATAGAACACACACTGAGATTGCCGCCTCATCTCCTAAGTCTTCCACTCAATGAATCAATCCGGGGAGAGCTTGAGGGTCTCTTTGTGGATAAGGTTTATTTTCTTCTCTATTGATTCTGCATTTCTGTTTGTTTTGGCATCATTACAAGAGACTAACTTTTGTACATGATGCAAGGTTATTGCAAATTTGGGCCTCTGCATATCTGTGTACGATATTCGCTCCATAGATGGCGGTTTTATCTATGCAGGAGAAGGTGCCTCAACGTATACGGTATTCTCGTTGTTACTGCAATTAATTATTCTTTGTTTAACTTATACGGATTGCGCAAACAGGTGTCATCGACCCTCATGAGAGATTCCATTTTCCATCTCCCTCTGATTATTCTTTTCCTGGAGCTCGTTGAGACTGTTTCCGGGTTAATATAAAACAATTTCAACTGATAAACTCTTTGGCATTATGAGCATCAGTGCTCCGTACTGGGAATTGGAAGTGCACTATTTCTTGCTATATCCGATGTCTCACCATTAGAAAAAAAAGCTCCTTATCCTTGTTTTTACCTACACAGAATGTTGACCTTTCTATTAGAGGAAAAATGACGAATCCTGGCTCGACAGCATAATAACCAAAGAGTCTTATGTGTCAACCATTTTGTCTACTATTGATTTTTCATTGAAGGTCAGAGTTAGAAATATAGGCGATATCTACTAGTTGGGAATAAGTTTTAGACTTGTTAGAGAACTTCTAACATTATTAGTATTATCTATTATTGTTTACATATATTAAAATATATATATATATATAACACTTATTACTTTTAATTTATTTGGTATTGATGATGATATGAGTTGAGCTTAAATGAAGATGGGAGGATTCATGTTGTCGCTGACCCCAAACAAAAAGTATCCAATAGTTTCATCCTGTAGAGCTAGAAAACTTTCTTTGTGCCAAACAAAAAGTATTCTCACCAACAGCCTTAAAATTGATAAAGGACAATTCCTCACCTTGATAAAAGACCAATTAGGTTTTCGAGTGTGTACTATCATTTGACGAAGCAGTTGTTGGATTCTACATAGAGCAATGCACTTCAAACTAATCAGCTTTCTATTATTTGTAATGTTTACTGTGATAGCATTTTCGTTAATAGAGAAAAATCATGGTCTTTTGCAGGTCAAGTTTAGACTGATAGTGTTTCGCCCATTTGTAGGAGAAGTAATAGCTGCTAAACTCAAAGAGTCCAATGCAGAGGGTTTACGCTGTAAGCTTGCAGACTGTTTACAGTTTATTTCTCACGCAATTTTCTTTTGCTGGAGTTTCTGTCATATATGTTCTGAGGCATATTTAGCCAAGTATATTATTAAATAAATGTTGTTTTTTCCTAATTGTTGCATTCATACTTTTTGACTAAGGAGATCTTTTCCTAAATAGTTCGGCAAGCTTGATAGATAAATGAGATTAAGTGGGCGTTTGGACATAAGAATTGTAAAATTCCAAAATAGGGGGAAAAAGTTTTTCAAGTGAAAATGTTATTTGAAATTTAGAGTTATGTTTGGACATAAATATAATTTTGGATTGTTTTTGAAGTTTTGTGAGTGATTTGAGTGAAACAACAATCCAGTATAATCCCACTAGTGGGGTCTGGGGAGGGTAGTATGTACGCAGACCTTACCCCTACTCTGGGGTAGAGAGGCTGTTTCTGATAGACCCTCGGCTCCCTCCCTCCAACAACTCCCCACCTTGCTCTTGGGGTGACTCGAACTCACAACCTCTTGGTTGGAAGTGGAGGGTGCTTACCACTAGAGCAACCCACTCTTGTCAATTTTCAAAATGCATTTTCAAGTGAAAATTAAAAATTGTATGAACAAACACTGATGTCCAAACGGGCACTAAGCTATCTACCCATATTACAAATACTTTTTACACTAGGCAATTTTAATGAAAGCAATTTGACTTATAAGAAAAGAGACATAGTAATGTCCTGAATAGTTGGCGTTATTAGTTTGGCAGAGGATAGCTAAGTTTTTTCATCATGAAAGGCATTCTCAGGCTATCATTTGCAAAAATCATGTGCTAATATATATTTTCCTTTTCATTAAGTTTCTTCTGTGATATATAAGGGGTGCATTTCAATGGATGAGAATAATCTCTCAGAAAAAGGCATCTTAATGTTCGTTCAATTTTACGTTTGGCAGTGTCACTTGGATTTTTCAATGACATTTATGTACCCCCGCCTCTAATGCCATCTCCATCACGTTCCGAGCTTGATCCCGAAAACAAGTAAGTTTTTTCTTGTCTCAACATCTAATTTTGTGGTGCGATCCCATCTACTGCTTGGTCTTTCTGAATCATACATCCTAAGTTTCTTTGCATATGGTTTTTTATTGTCCATTTCAGGAACCAAGTCAGATGGATATGGCAGTTTGAGGGACAAGATGAATATCCTATTGATGGCGTAGATGAGGTTTTTAGACCTAACATCTTTGCTATATTGCACCGGCTTGTCAAATGATGTACCTGGAAATTTTGACATTGATTATATAAACTGCAGATTAGGTTCCAAGTTCATAGTGTTAGTTATCCATCCGCACCTCTTGAGCAAGAAAAGGATTCAAAGCCATTTGCACCAATGGTCATAAAGGTACGTCAACTCTTAACTCTATTCCTTCAGTATATTATTTTTTCCGTTCCTACAGTTAAAATGATATAGTCCCATTGCTATTAGCTGGTTAAGTGGTTGTAATGCCCGAGATGCATTGGATTTCTAGTGCCTCTAAACTATGTTGCTCGTACTCTCCGAAACTATCGCCGAGTGCATGTCGGATCCTCCAAAAGTAGTGCATTTTTGGACGATCCGACATGGGTGCGGCAGCATTTTGGAGAGTCTGTGCAACATAGCATCTAAATATGTAAAGGCTTTATCTCATTGAGTGTGGAGAAATGTTATTAGGTTGTTGAAGCTTATCAAGCTTCCTAAAATATATGCTACTCGTAACGAATATATCGTCGAACCATGCTTTTAGCATGCTGTTCATTGTAGATGTGACTTATGTAAACTCCTGATCACACCCTCTCCACTAGTGTGGCAATTACCCTTAAAAATTGGACATTAACTCACTGGTCGATTATAGAGTTTTCGTCACATCATTTACTTCATTTTTTGCAGTTTGGTGACTTGAAGGCTGAACTTCTGATTGATTCACATGAGTGTAAATTATGTTACTCGTTATAAAGGAAAAATGCTCTTGCATAAATTGAAACTTCAGCATTTACTCGTGGAATTTGGATGAAGCAACGTTGTTTATCAGTCGCACTAAGCAGCTATATCTTTAAACCATATAAAAAATGGAACGCGGATCTTCAATAAGCATTAGATTGAAAAATTCTCCTATGTTATTCTACTTTCTATAGACTTAGTGAGGAAAAATAGTTTAGTTTATGCTTATTTTTATTAATTCTGGCATTTTTTCTTGTCTGTATATACCAGGGATCTCTTGATGCTGATGGTCTAGGACCTATTTCATGGTGGATATAGCAGAAATTACTGTAGAATCTTTGACAATAAACTATATAATTTTTTTTTTTGTTAAATAGAGAGAAAAACAGAAGGGAGCCTTCGAGCAACGGTAAAGTTGTCTTTGTGTAACCTATAGGTCACGGGTTCGAGTCAGCGTAGACTGTCTACATCACACTCCCTTGGGGTGCAACCTTTCCCCTGACCCGGTGTGACTGTAATTTTGACATCCTGAGAAAGAAGCAAAATGAGCTTCTCTTTGTGTTAGTTCAAATCTCTTAACAGTTTCTCAGTACACTCTTTTCAGAAAGGATGATTCTGCTAATTACGTGTTTCTATTTCTATTTGTGAAGTAATTAATCCATAAATATATGTATTGTTTTTACATATAGATAAATTCAACTTAAAATATTGTCGGTCACACTGTTTTTCTACTCACATAAGGTAAATGTTAGATCTGTATACACACTATCCTCCCCTGACCTCACTTGTGGGAATACATTAGGTATGTTATTGTTTCGATCACACTGTTTTCGTACATGTGGAAGTTAAGTTTTAGTACGAAAAGTTTTACTACAAATTTTATTTCCTTGTCATATATCAAAAGCTATCAACAGTTGAGAACTTTGGGAGAAGCTCCTTCACTAAATACTCAGTAATGTGGTAGTAAGTTGATTCAGTCGGATGAATACTGTCAAAGAAAATATATTGTGAAGTGTCTGTACACACTGGAGATTTTCTTGTACACAAGGGTCCTGCTTCTAATAATCCAGTTCCACAACAACCTTTTTTAATTTCTTCAAATCCTGTCATAGTTATGTAAAACAGAAAGCATTTTAGATTAATAAGAAGAATGAAAAGAAAAAAGAAGGAAAAAAGGGTGATAACTAATCTAAATGTTGGATGATATTCATGATAAATGCTCAAAAGTTAAGAATTATAAGAACTAAGGGTGTCCTTTGGTTGGGAATAAGTTATTCAGGAACTAATTATACTGGATTAGTTATTTCGGAATTACTATCACACCCTCTCATAGAGATAAAAATAACACTACAATCCGCGATTTTATCCCAACCAAACATAGGATAAACTCATTTCAAATTTAATCTCGAGATTAATTGTCCCTTATCCTTCGTACCAAAGGAGCCCTAGGTGAATGGTATGAAGGCAATCACGCCTTAACATAATTAAATTCCTGACAAAAAATATTAGATTATTTCTTTCTTTCTGTCTAAGTCTTGGCTGACGGAGTTATTCGATACCTGTGTTGACAGTGGAAGGTAGCATGTACCCCATAAATTTAGTCAAAGTGCATGCAAATTGGTCCTTAATTGAACCAAAAAAATGGGTATTGGCGTACCTATCATTACCATATAGGGGATGGACTGAGTTAGAAGCATATGCTTCCTTTACCGATAGCCGGTATCGAACAACCTGAAAGGCCTCTAAAAGGCCCAGGTAAATACTCCTCCATCCATAATCACCAAAGACTATGGTAGAGTGGTAAATACTCCTTCATCCTTAACCAAAGGTCTCAGGTTCGAGAGTGATTATGAAATCGTCTTTGCTAAGGAAGTCTTTTCCCTCAAAGTGAAAATTTCCAACGAGAATTCCAATTAGTTGAATTCTAAAGCATGTACCGAATATCGGAGGAGAAACAAAAAAAAAACATTGAAAGCTTACCATATTCACGTGGATTATTGATGAGGTCTAATATAGGAGTGTAGATGTCTGCATATAAGATTTTGCTTCCAGGAAGTTGTGCTTGTAAATTTGGCAACAATTTCTCAAGCTTTTGATTATAACACTGAGAATCTGAATTCTCTTTTTCAATGCAAGTTCTATGAAGTGGATATTTTGCTGTCATTTGAATTGGAAGACAACCAATTGGAGGCAGCCCACTCACTATAATTTTACGACATCCAAGTTCATAAAGTTCCTAGTAAAATAAGGTAGAATATTGCATGTCACATAACAATATATAGAAAGCATTTCTAAAAATTAAATTAATAATGAGGTAATTACAAGTTAATTTAACTATCCCCAAGAGCAAGGTGGAGAGTTTTTGGAGGGAGGGAGCCGAGGGTCTATCGGAAACAGCCTTTCTACCCCAAGGTAGGGGTAAGATCTGCGTACACACTACCCTCCCCAAACCCCACTAGTGAGATTATATTGGGTTGTTGTTGTTGTTAACTATTTGGTGTGTCCTATAAAATGAAACTATCAATCTCTATTAATTTAATGCATGTTTTATGACCTTTTTCTGGTCAGTGTGAATCGAATACCAAATTATTAAACAAAGAAAAATGTTGAAGTTAACTCAATCAAGAATTTTGAATTAACAAAAAAAACACAAATCCTTTTATTAACGACGGTAATCCGCTCGAGCCAAATTGGTCATATGATGACTATTTTACTTATTATTTTAGTATTAAGGTGCATATCCCGCAATGAAATGGAATAGAATAGAAAAAAGTAAAGGGGCAACATTATAGGGCCGTTTTTGGGGGGATAGGCTTGTGAAGAAGCAAGCTTATCCCCGTCCGGACCAACAGCTGCTATGGTTTTCTCATCGCTTCTAACATTTCCTCGGTCTTCGACCCAAGCTGTACAAGGCAAAACTCATCGGTTTTGTTCCTCGGAATAATACGTGTTTTTAGTAGTGTAAAAAATTAATTAAAATAAAATGTACATTAAAGAGTTATTACTCTTGTTTAGAGAATAACCTTGACAAAAAATTGCAGCTTGTTTAGCAGAAAATCTTGGTACTCATTCATGCTAAATTCAACCCTTCTTGTTGGAATATCATAGAAATTAAAAATAAAATCATTACTCCCTGAACTAACAATAACCAAAGCACCTTTCACTATTTTTTCAGCTTCTTTTTCTCCAAAATACCCTTTCAATTTCTCCAAATACTCTTTAAAATATTCTAACTGTTTTCTCATTGAAATTACTCCAGAAATTGAACTTGTTAAATCATCATATCCTGATCCAGCTGATGCAAAACAAACTCCAGTTTTAAAATCATTAGCCATTAAATTTGGCTGTAAATATGGTGGCACACCATATTTTTTCAACTTTAGTAAAAAAGCTAATATATCTGGTACAAGTTTTCCATTTGAAAATCTACCTGTTGGAATATGGTTATAATAGTCTTTTCCATAGGGTGGATGATTGCCTTTGAATAAAGTGAATATATAGTTGTTATTTCCAGTATCAACTGTTGAATCACCAAAAACAAGAATTGATGTGAATTTTGGAATGGATTGGCTTGTAATTGTATTACACAAGAAAATGGCTAAGAAGAAGAAGAAGAAAGATTTTGGTGCCATGGCTTTAAAAGAATTGAACAAGAATTTGTAGTTTTAATATTCCCTCCAAGGGTTCATGGATTTTGATGGTTTAAAGACATGTGATTATGCACACAATTGTATTCTATATATATATATATAGCCATATATTTAAACTAATTTTTTTTTATTTTTAAAAGCAGTGTCGCTATGAACGCTTGGCTGCCACAAGCCAGTTATCCATGTGATAACTTTTCTGACACCTCTAGCTCGAATTCTGAAGGTCTAAAGGATCGTTTGGCCACGCGTTCATGGTTCGTATTCATATTGGAAATCAAAATCAAACAAGCTTTTACCCTTCTGTTCCACACGAGATTTCTGTTTTCGTTGAGCTCATCTTAAGACACCTACGTTATCTTTTAACAGATGTGTCGCCCTAGTCAAACTCCTCACCTGACAATGTCTTCCGCCCGGATCTGCCTGCAAGCAAGCCTTGGATCCAAAAAGAGGGGCAGTGCCCGCTTCCGATTCACGGAATAAGTTAAATAACATTAAAAGTCAAATACAGCAAAATCTCTCTATAATAACCTCGTTTTTTCAATATTTTGTGGCAGCTATAGTAAAATGCTATTATATAGAATATATATTATAACATAATATTAAAAATGGTTCCAAAGAAAACTTTATTGTTATATTGAAGTATTGTTATAGAGGAAAACTGTTATAGAGAGGTCTGACTGTATATATCTTTTTGTGTGGTGCAATATTGGAAAAAAGAAAGATATATGTAAAGAAAATTGTTTTCTAAAAGAAAGTAATAGTAGGAATTTTCTAAGGGAAGGAAGAGAATTTTGTGATGATTGAATGAAAATGATAGTATATATATTTTTCCTCTCTTTTAATTTTCTTATTCTTTATTTTAACAAACCAAACAAGAACACAACAGTTTCCTTGCTTATCTTCCTGACCTTTTCTAGTTATAAACAAATTAAATGATATATATCTGAATGCTTCTTTGATGGAGAAAAAGGTTGCTTTTCTTGATTATTACCTTGTAAGTTTTTCCTTTTTGATTACTTGAAATTGGCTCAGAATTAAGCTTCATACATGTGGCAGTGTTTTACATAATACAGTAATCTTAAAGGATTTTTTGGTAAGACTAGTTTCTCTTCAAATACCTACTGCTATCAAAAGTGAGAAAAACCTATAACTGCTTCCCTTGCTTTATGAGGAAAGATTTTTTTTTTTTTTTTTTTTTGAGGTAAACGCAGTTACCTACTATTTGCAGCTCGTTTTCTTTGTCTCATGAAAAAAAAAAAGCGTAGAGGTCGAGGATTATGGTAGAAAAGGTAGCCAAGTAATTTTTCTTGTTCTTACTAGTAGCATTAGTACATACTCTCGTTTTGCTTTTATCCTTAGGCTTCTATTATTGTCCGTTGTTGCTTTCATTTTGGTCATTTTACTATCTTGTTATTTTTAATGTTTCTTTTTTATGGCTCCTCATTGTTGTGTGTGGCTGTCTTCTTCTATTACTGTTGTGCTTATGTTTCACTGAGCCAAGGGTCTATTGGAAACAATCTTTCATTTTTCACGAGATATGGGTAAAGTTTGTGTACACACTATCCTCTTCAAATTTCACTATATGAAATTATACTAGATTTTTTGTTGTTGTTGTTGATGATGATGTCCAAAAAAGAGGGGTAAAAACTTACTCGCGTTCACTATTAACATCAAACGAAACAAGTTAACTTTAGCAGATAAAAGTTAAAGAGAGAATATGTATAACTTAATCATGGACTTGCATTCAGTATTTACATTAAACGAAATAAGTTAACTTTAGCCGATAAAAGTTAAAGTACGGATATAGATAACTTAAGTCGAATCAAATAACAAAAGCATACTAATTGGTGCTTTCACACATATGATTTTGATTAGAGGCGGCAAAATGGTTAAAAGAAAATAGTTATCCACCCATATTATTCATAAAAAATGGGTTGGATAATGAATCATTTAAAAACGGGTCGAATATGGATAAAGAACTATATTATCCATTTAGAAAATAGTTAACCAAATGGATAACCAATAGATAACTAATGTGTTTAACTTTTACATTTGTAAAGCCTTAAATTGGAGTTCCTTAAGTTTGGAAGACTAGGAATTCTCTCATAAGTGATCATATTTAAGAAGGCATGGATAATATGGATATCCATATTATCCGCCGGATAAACCCGTGTTTTATCCGCCTTAAATACGGGTCGGGTCGAATAATTTATCCGTTTTTTAAATTATCCATTTTGACCCGCTCATATCCGACCCGACCCGCCCGTTTGCCACCCCTAGTTTTGATAACCCCTGATTTTGATTTTTTTGTACTTTTAAAAAAAAAAATTAAATTAGTACTTAATTCTTATCTAAATACACTTAGGTTTTTTGCATCGACATTGCACGTTTTTTAATGCTATAAAGTTAAGTTGACCTATAATGACATATATACTTCAGAGTAGGGGTGGCAAAATAGTTAAAAGAAAACAGTTAACCACTCATATTATTCACTAAAAAATAGGTTGGATAATAAACTTTTTAAAAACGGGTCAAATATGGATAAGAACCATATTATCCATTTAGAAAATGGATAACCAATAAGTTTAACTTTTACATTTGTAAAATCTCAAATTGGGGGTTCCTCAAGTTTGGGAAAATAGGAATTCTCCCAAAAGTGATCATATTCAAAAAACCATGGATAATATAGTTACCCATATTATCCGTCGGTTAACCCATTTTTTATCCGTATTAAATATGGATCGGGTCGGATAATTTAGCCATTTTTTCATTACCCGTTTTTGACCTGTTCCATATCCGACCCGACCCATCCATTTGCCACCCCTAAACTTAGGCAACCGTTTAAGTTACTTAAAGAGAAAATATTCAAATTTTCCTTTGAACTACTCAAAGTGATCAAATATATCCTCCATTAATAGTTTATGTCATATGAGCCCTTGTCATTGGTAATAGTTCAGGTCACATAAGCCCATGCTAGTAGCAAAAGGGCTAAACATACCCTTATTCACCGATGAAGTATTAGTGTAACGACTCAACTGGTCGTTTTGAGTATCACAATCCTGTTTTCCTATTTACTGATCAATTTATGCCTTACAGTTGATTTATGACTTATCGGGTTAGTTGGTTCGGATCCGGAAGGATTTCAGAGTGAAATGAGACACTTAGTCTCATAATTGAAAACTTAAGTTGGAAAAGTTAACCGGATATTCCTTATATGTAAACGACCTCGGAATTGAATTCTGATGATTTCAAGGGCCCCGTATGGTTATTTTGGACTTAGGAGCATGTACGAAAAATTATTTGGAGGTCCGTAGTAGAATTAGGCTTGAAATGGCGAAAGTTGAATTTTTGAAAAGTTTGACCGGGGGTTGACTTTTTGATATCGGGGTCGGAATCCAATTCTGGAAATTTGAATAGGCCCGTTATATCATTTATGACTTGTGTGCAAAATTTGAGGTTAATCGGACTTGATTCGGTAGGTTTCGGCATCGAATGTAGAAGTTGGAAATTTCATAATAGACTAAAGTTTCAAGTGAGTTCGCACTAGACCTAACTTCAAATAAGCATAACTCTCATGATACGAAGTGTTATATAGTGTATTATCTATCAAATGAAAGATCTTTGAGTCTAGTTTCTAACGCTTCAAACCGTTTGTCATTTGAACATTCCTACAAGATGTTATGACCAAATTACCAAATGCTGAAAAAATTGAGATTCTGTGACAATTCTACGACCATTATGCGATCGCAGAAGTGGTTATGTGACCGCAAACTGGTCGCATAATGGACCAGAACAGCCCAATTCTGGGCACCGATTTTTGCGACCATTTTTCCACCCTCATACCCATTCTGCAGTCCGTTATGCGACCGCAGACCTGCTTTCAAAGGGTTAAGTTTTTTATTTTCATAACCCGATCCCATTTTAATAAATAGGCTTTGGGACTCATTTTGGAGCAAAAATCTGATATTTTTAGAGAGAAGGGAGAGTGTTCTAAAGAGAGGAAGAATCTCAAGTGCTTTGTTCATCAAGATCTTGTTCAAGCTTTGAAATCCAATAAGGAAATATCACAAGATCTTCACCCAAGAGGTAAGGTTCTAACCCATAGTCTTCAATTTCGAGTTTGGGTAAAGATGGGTGATTAAGAGTATGATTCTTGGGTTTAATAGTATTATTTATACATATCAATAAGGTTTATGAAAAGATTGTTGAGTTAAAATGGGTAAAGATTGGATTGAAAATGGTAAAAATCTTCAATGATTTTAATTGAAGATTTGAGGGTCGAGTTGATGTCAGAATTTGGTGAAATTTATATGGTTGGACTCGTGGTTGGATGAGCGTTCAGATTTTATTATTTTTGTTGGGTTCTGAGATGTGGGCCCTACGGACATTTTTGAGTGTAATTTTGGATTTTGTGGAAAAATTAGTATTTTAATATGGAATAAATTCCTATAATTTGGGTTGACTGAATCAAATTAATTGTGACTAGATTCAAGCCGTTCGGAAGTTGTTACGTGCAGAATGAAATTTATGTAGCATTGTTTAGCTTGCTCGACATTGGATTCGGCTTGTTCGAGGTAAGTAACTCTTCTAATCTTAGAGCTGAGGGTATGAACCCTGAATATACGTATTATGTGAATTATTTGGAAGTGACGTACATGCTAGATGACGGGCGTGTGCGCGTGCACCATAAAAATTGTGACGTAATTGTTTCGTGAAATTTTGTAGTCAAATAATCTTGGCATTTTCCATGCAGTTTTATGTGTTAAAGAAATTGAGCTGAGAATCATATTAAAAATCATGGTGAGGCTATGTGCCAGTATTATTGGGACCCACAGAGGTCATATTGCTGTGAATTATTTGTTTTAAATTGAAAATTCATACTCAGTCATGTTCATTCATTTCATATTATCTCTCAGTCACTGTTGCTATTTATTGATTCATCATATCATCATTTTGGGCTAGTTTCATGACATTGTAAGCCCAAGAGACTGGAGAGATTGATGACTGAGTGAGGCCGAGGGCCTGATTGTGAGGATAATTATGGGATCAGGCTGCACGTCGCAGCAGGGCATATTGGCTTTATTATAGCACGTGAGTTGCCCGTGCGGATACAGATATTGATACTATAGCACGTGAGTTATCCGTGCAGCACGTGAGTTGTCCGTGCAGATTATAGCGCTTGAGATGTGAGGACTGAGTGACTGGGAGGACTGAGTGAAATGATACTCTGAATGTATGCATATGGTTTTATCACTGAGTTGCATCGCATTGACATGCACATTTGACATACATGCATAGAGATGCATTTTTCTCATGTTGTACGGTATCAACTCATTCATGACTTATCACACATATTGGCATAGTGATTTATTTTTTATTGGCTATCTGGAAAGGAAATGAAACATCTTACTTATTGTTGAAAGGATTTTTGGGAAAAATCATAATTTTCAGACTTACTCATATTTTGGTGATTTTAGCGAAAAGAATTGAGTTTTACTATTATAGTTGAAAAGAAAATGTTTATTTTTTCGGAACTGTGAACGAACTGAGCATTTTATTATTGAGTTATTCTTTGTATTGCCTCAATTTTATTGTTATGAGATTTTTTTCTGGATATTGGTGTGGACCCGACCTTTGTGTTAGTTCGTCACTACTTTCAACCTAAGGTTAGGTTTGTAACTTATTGAGTACATGGGATCGGTTGTACTCATACTACACTTCTGCACCTTGCATACATATTGTTTTTTATGTTGATGCTACTGTACATGGTGGGAGTTGGATCTGAAGATGTACCTGCGTTCCAGTCATTGCTGCCTCTTATTCATGGTAGCTTTAGACTTTTAATCTGTTTATGTATATTTCAAACAGATGATGTATTTTTATTTCATATCAGCTTTATAAATTCTAATCTTAGAAGCTCATAATTTATACTACCAGTCCTTGGGGAGTGTATTAGAGTCAATTATATATTAATAAAATTGGATAGTTTTTAATTGGCTTACCTGACGGGTTGGGTTAGGTGCCATCACGACTAGGTGGATTTTGGGTCGTGACAAGTTGGTATCAAAGCTTTAGCTTCATAGGTTCTTCAAATCATGAGCAAGTGTCTAGTAGAGTCTTGCGGATCGGTATGTTGACGTCCATACTTATCTTCGAGATGCTACAAGGCATTTAGGATAATTTTCCATCTTTCTTTCCTTATCGTGCGGAATTGATTCGGCTTGAGACATAACTCTTTGAATTCCTTTCATGCATTCGTGTGCGCGTATGAGCGCTCAGTATCAGTTGTGCATTGCCGGCTTGTTATTCCATGAACGAGGTTCGAAATGTGTATTCTGTATTTTGCTGATGGGCCAGTCTGGAGAACTTGAGGCCAGGATTAGACCGCAGCTTAGGCTCTGTAGTTTCAATTGTGTGAACTTGTACAATTGGACTCATATGTCCGGTAGTGTCCCTATGAGTAGAATTTGTGGCTGGATGAATGGATGGATGACCATATGATGATTATATTGTGACTGCGAGATGTGTTCAGATGGTTTGAAAGTGAAAAAAAAAAATGCTTGCTTGAGATGTAAAAAAGACTATTGGGTATTTGACTTCTGTCTCGATTTGACATAGAGTCTTGAGTTATGAATGTATTGAATGATCTTTTACGTGGTGTAATTGTGGAACAAATTAAATTTTCGTGTCTTGTTGATGAGTTCAAACTCATGAAGGTTAAGTGATTACGTATGAGTTGTGGCAGTAAAAAGGGTATAGAAAGATGCTAGTTTGAGGCTAAACATGCGAGTTATCACCTGCGAAATAAACTATAGAGGTGTGATCTTTATAATGTTGTGTGGAGAGTCTTCTTTTCTACTAGTAGGGCATATGTATTGGGATTTGAATTTGAATTGGCCAAGAAAGTTGACCTGACCGTCACGAGAATGAAGGCGAGCTTAGTAGACGATTTGAGGTACCATATAGGTTATGATGCAGGAGCTTGGGAAGAATTTAGTTAAATCTCACTACAATGTTATGGCAGTAACTGAATATGGGTATTGTGAATTATTGAATGTCTTGATCTATGGCTTTGAGCCAAGTGGGGGATCCTACTATTGACAATTCGATTTCATGGTTATAGGTTAAATTAAGTTTTGGTCTGAGACATACTTGTGGAGCAGTTATGACTGCAGAGGCTGAGATCGAGGATGACTCGAGTAAGGAAATTTTCTGAATACGGGATATAATGCACTTACGAAAATATGAAAAATCATGGAATGATTAAGTTGTAAATTGCGAAGAATGTAGTGCGCATGGAATATGAATTTGGCCAGTGGTGTTAAGGCATGATTATTTCTTTGAGTGTTGTTGTGCTAATGGGGCGTGTGTCTTTTGGCCAGTTTGGGCGGTGCAATTCAATTTTGAGCCGAGTGGGTGACTCCTGAGAAGGTTCTAATGGGTCCGACATTTATATATAGCAATTGAAAATTTTTTCGGACTTGTGTATGGATAGAATCTGATATTTGCGTTTGATGGTGTCGGGACTCACGGTAATTCTGTATGACTATGGATTCTACATTCCAGTATAAGAAAGGTAAAGGAACAATTTTAAGTTCACATGAGGTCTTTTCAGAGTGGGTGTTTCGGTTGTGGTATTTATATGGGTAATTATGATATGGTGAGACTCTACAGATGTTTTGGTGGCAATATTCTTGGGTTTGGTGACCTACGTGGTTTGGTCGAGTTATAGGAATGTAGTTCTAATAGCTTGGTTATGTGAAGATGGATTTCAAAGTGTTCTTGATGATTTCTACCATGGTTTGAACCAGATATTTTCTACTGGTGTGGGAAGCATGTTGTGTATTGTGATTTTCTCCTGGAAGGAAGCAAGAGGAAGGTTTCTAACTAACCAGGTATATAATTTGCTGGTGACTCAGAGTTGATAATAGGATTCTTGTGCTTGTCACATGATGGCATAATAAATGTGGTGTGTTGTGCGGGATTAGTCTTGAAGAGAAGGTAACGAATGTTGGACAGCATAGTCAGTTTCAAATATTTCGATGAATGTTATAACTGCTCGGTAATTCCTGATAAGGGTGCGCATTTCACAAGGCGCGTTGTGTTTTGACTTACGGATGTTCATCGATATTGCAGTACTCACTTGGTTGATAGACTGTTGATATTTAAATTATTGCTATGTGGCACGAAAGAATTATGAAAGAATTCCTCACGGTATTATCGTGAATGGAAGATATGTTAGTCATTTTAGTGCTGGTGTTGGAATCAGTTACGGTGATTCATGTGTTCGATGAATTTGGAGACTGGGAGTTCTCAGAAGTATATTGTTTCGGGATTGCAACCTATTTGAGATGACTATATTATTTAAAACTCGGTGGAGGCACCAGTTGCGTTAATTATTTGTGATAGTTATGCGCTATGAGTGCGCATATATGTGAGGTTTGAGCCTTTGTGCGGTCATTAGAGTAAGTATTCATACTCGGAAGAATGCTTAGGCTATTATATGCCTAGAGTTGACTGTTAAGTGTTAAGTTATAACGTTTCCTGTCTTCATACCTTTGCTGAGAACTATCTGGGCTATACTTGAGGTTACAAAGAAGATGATTCCCTAAATAAACGGGATAGTTACTAATTCTGTGTTTAAAAAAAAATCCGATTTGAAGTGTGATAGCAGATTTTGCACGTGCTTACACTATGGCGTGCTATTTCTACCAGTCCAGGAGCATGAGAATCTTATTTCATTATCATATACAAGTGTACTTGTTTAATTGCGCATGTATGATATGCTGGGACTGGAGGCCTGTGACCATGCCATGCGATTCATATTATTGGCACGTGAGTTATCCGTGCCGTGTGTGGGAATTCTATTTCCATAATAATTTATCTGGTCTATTAATTTCCTTCCTCTACAATTGTGCACATGCACCTACAGTTATCCTCTTCACGAAATTTGAGGAGTTGGTTGTAACATTGCGGTTGTGGTAGTGCTTGTTGAACTTGCAATACGGTTCTCTTACTTAAGACATCTCCCATATTTGGGTACACAGATTACGCAGTTGTGGCTTGAGTTATATTGATGTGGCGTGTATGTGGCATAGTTGTGTTTAATAATATAAGGTCATTGGACCTAGAATGTGTACTATCAGGCTTGATTATGGTATATTCGGGAGGATAATATTGAAAGTCAGCTTAGGAGAGGATTATGGTTCTGGTTAGGGCGAGAGAGCTCCATGGCTAGTTGATCTGATGAGTGGTTATTATTTTTTGATTGTTTCTTTCATCATTAGCAGTATATGAAGGTTTCAGAATGAGGTTCTATTGAATGCGGGGTTTTATACTAGTACTTGATTGGTTTTGAGTAGTTACTGTGATCAGCAATGGTGCTACGAGTATGCGAGTTGTGTAGTATGTTATGTGATTATATCTGAGATTGTGGTTATAGTTGGATACAACTTGTTTAGGCTTATATAGTGTGTAGATGTGAGATTCGGGTCTTGAAAAGAATTCCGGATGTTAGAAATTTGGCTCCATGATTTTTGGGCTAAGGTTAAATTAATAATTTTTAGTTATGTTGTGTGGTCAGGCCTATATAGAATAGGGTGACGTGAGATCACCCCCGGGTATGTGCGTGGTAAGGTGGAATAGAGATTTGAAGGTTAAAGAATAACTCTTGGCACGTTCGAGGACAAACGTATGTTTAAGTGAGGGAGAATGTAACGACCCAACCTGTGATGACCCAAAATATTATCTTTAAATTTAATAAGTAATTATGTGTTCTAAGACCTCGAAAAGTACCATTTATCATTCCTCGGCTTGCGTGCGCAGTCCGTACATTTTTCCAGAAAGTTTTTATGTGAAAAATGAATTAAAATGGGAAATAGAGCTTTAAAACTCAACTAAGTTGACTTTGGTCAACATTTTGAGCAAACGGACCCGGATCAGTATTTAAAAACTTTCGGTAGGTCTGTATCGTGATTTGGGACTTTGGCGTATGCCGGAATCGAATTCCGAGGTCCCTATCCCGAGTTATGGAATTTTGATGAAAAATTAAAAGCTTGTAAGCTTAATGATTTCTAAGAAATTACTGATGTTGGATTTATTGGCCTCGGGTCCGTATTTTGGTTCCGGAGCCCGGTATAGGTCCACTATAATATTTATGACTTGTCTGCCGAATTTGGTGAGAATCGGAGTTGATTTGACGTGATTCGAACGTTCGGTTGTAAAAATATAAGTTTTAAAGTTTTCTTGAAAATTTTCTTTGATTTGGTGTCCGATTCGTAGTTCAAGGTGTTATTTTGGCGATTCGATCACGCGAGCAAGTTCGTATGATTTTTTAGAACTTGTGTGCATATTTGGTTTGGAGCCCCGAGGGCTCGGGTGAGTTTCGGATAGGCTACGGGATATTTTGGACTTTGAAAATCTGGTATTTTGCTGCAGCAGGTGTTCTGCCATGTTCTTCTTCGCGTTCGCGAAGGTACTCTCGCGAACGCGAAAAGTAAACTGGGCAGTTGGATCTTTCTTCTTCGCGAACGCGAAGGCTTGGTCGCGAACGCGAAGCACTGGGGGCATTACCCTTCGCGAACACGACCATCTCCTCGCGAACGCGTAGTGTTAGGCACACCTGGGGGAGGGTCGATCATTTCTTCAGCGCGAACGCGAGCTATGCCTCGCGAACGCAAAGGCCAGGGAGGGAAACCTTCGCGAACACGAAGGAGGACTCGTGAATGTGAAAGCCACGGGCTGCTACTCATCGCGAACACGACAGGCCCTTCGCGAACGCGAAGAAGGCCTGACCCCTGTGACTTAAAACAGAACCAAAAACTGGATTTTTTCCCATTTTTCACAAACCCTCAATTTTAACTCGGCTTAGGGGCGATTTCAAAGGAGTTTTTCACGATTTCGGACTGGGTAAGTATTCTTTATCATATAGTGATTGTATTTCACAAATCCATGTCTATATTCATCATTTATTTTGGATTTAGACGGAAGAAATTGGAATTTTTGTAAAACTTTCCAAAAACGAAAAATTAAGATTTGAAGGTCCATTTGATATTGGAATTAGACAAATTTGGTATGGTTGAACTCGTATCGGAACGGGTGTTCGGATTTTGCGAGTTTTTCCAGGATTTGAGACGTGGGTCCCACTGCCGAATATTTTAATGAATTTCGGATTTTTATCCGAAAAATTTGTAAATTTATATGGAATTAATTCCTCTTATTAGTATTAAATATATTGAATTATTTGTGAATAGATTTGAAGCTTTCGGAGGCAAATTTAAAAGGAAAAGTTGTGGTTGAATAATTGATTAGAATTTGCAAAGCGAGGTAAGTGCCGGGGTTAACCTTGACTTGAGGGAATAGAACCCTTAAATTGTTTGTTATGTGAATTGCATGTAAACGACGTATAGGTGAGGTGACGAGTGTCTATACGTCGTCAAATTAATTGTTTGCCTGCTTACTTGAAAAATCACAAATTGTTTTTAATCATAAATTAATTATTATAATAATTGTTTCTCTCTTATTCTTTGCAAATATAAATTCTTGAATTCCTGCATTAATTGTTACATGCTATTTGAATTATGTGCCTTAATTGTTATTTATAATTTAGCATAATAAATATTAAACTGCCTATTTGCTCCCTGATTTCCATAATAATTTGCTATTTGTTATTGTTTGCTTCATAATTAAACCATAATTATTGTCTTGTAATTTTATATTAATTGTTACATTTATTGGAAAAATTTCTTCTATAAGAATTGGTAAATAAAAATGTTGGAGGAGCGGGTTGCACGCCGCAACATGATTAATTATAATAAATATATTGGAGGATCGGGTTGCACGCTGCAACAGACTTATTAAAAGTCAATATTGGAGGATCGGGTTGCATGCCGCAACAGACTTATTAAAAGTCAATATTGGAGGATCGGGTTGCACGCCGCAACAAACTTGTTAAAAAGTCAATATTGGAGGATCGGGTTGCACGCCGCAACAGACTTGATTAAAATGAATATGTTGGAGGAGTGAGTTGCACGCCGCAACAGAACTGAATGTGGATATATTGTGAGAGCAGGTTGCACGCTGCAACAGAAATAATAAAAATGATAATTGGTTATGACTGCTGAGTTGCCTTCAATTATTATAAATGAATTACCTGATTTATTCATATTATTGTTGTTGTTACTAATATTGCGTACATGTTAATGTAAGTGAACTGCCTTAGCCTCGTCACTACTTCATCGAGGTTAGGCTCAGCACTTACCAGTATATGGGATCGGTTGTACTGATACTACACTTTGCACTTCTTGTGCAGATTTTGGAGTTGGTCCCAACGGCGTACCATAGACTTACTCGGATTTCAGCTATCAGAGGAGACTTGAGGTATAACTGCATAGCGTTCGCAGTTCTGAAGTCCCCGTCTATTATACTTTAGTTGTGTATTTATTTTCAGACAGCTTTATTTTATTAAGACCTTTATTTGTATTTATTCTAGAAGCTCGTGCACTTGTGACACCAATTCTGGGATGGTATTTAGACACTGTTATTATTATGGACTGTTTCAAAATTGCTTCCGTATTTGCTTCCTTGTTATTAATAAATTTAAAAATTATTTTAAAAACGGTTAATATTATTCTAACGTTGGCTTGCCTAGCAAGTGAAATGTTAGGCGCCATCACGGTCCGAAGGTGGGAAATTCGGGTCATGACACAATCGGTCGTTTTGAGTATCACAATCTCGTTCCCTCACTTACTGCTCAATTTATGCCTTACAGTTGATTTATAACTTATCGGGTTAGTTGGATCGGGTCCGAAAGGATTTCATAGTGAAATGAGACACTTAGTCTCATAATTAAAAACTTAAGTTGGAAAAGTTGACAGGATATTCACTTATGTGTAAACGACCTAGGAATTGAATTCTGATGATTCCAATAGTCCCGTATGATTATTTTGGACTTAGGAGCATGTCCAAAAAATTATTTGGAGGTCCGTAGTAGAATTAGGCTTGAAATGGCAAAAGTTAAATTTTTAGAAAGTTTGACAGGGGGTTGACTTTTTGATATCGGTGTCGGAATCCAATTCCAAAAATTTGAATAGGTCCGTTATATTATTTATGACTTGTGTGCAAAATGTAAGGTCAATCGGACTTGATTCGATAGGTTTCGGCATCGAATGTAGAAGTTGGAAATTTCATAATAGACTAAAGTTTCAAGTGAGTTCGCACAAGACATAACTTCAAATGAGCATAACTCTCATGATACGAAGTTTTATATGATGTATTAACAATCACATGAAATATCTTTGAGTCTAGTTTCTAAATATTCAAACCGTTCGTCATTTGGACATTCCTACAAGAAGTTATGACCAAATTACCAAAGACTGGAAAAAATGGGATTCTGCGGCAATTCTGCGACTATTATGCGATCGCAGAAGTGGTTATGCGACCGCAAACTGGTCGCAGAATGGACCAGAATAGTCCAGTTCTGGGCACCGATTTTAGCGACCATTTTTCGACCCGCATACCCATTCTACGGTTCGTTATGCGACCGCAGACCTGCTTTCAGAGGGTTAAATTTTCTATTTTCATAACCCGACCCCATTTTAATAAATAGTCTTTGGGACTCATTTTGGAGCAAAAATCTGATATTTTTAGAGAGAAGGGAGAGTGTTATAGGCAGAGGAAGAAGCTCAAGTTATTTGTTCTTCAAGATCTTGTTCAAGCTTTGAAATCCAACAAGGAAATATCACTAGATCTTCACCCAAGAGGTAAGGTTCTAACCCCTAGTCTTCAATTTCGAGTTTGGGTAAAGATGGGTGATTAAGAGTATGATTCTTGGGTATAATAGTATTATTTATACATATCAATAAGGTTTATGGAAAGATTGTTGAGTTCAAATGGGTAAAGATTGGGTTGAAAATGGTAAAAATCTTCAATGATTTTAATTGAAGATTTGAGGGTCGAGTTTATGTCGGAATTTGGTGAAATTTATATGGTTGGACTTGTGGTTGGATGTACGTTCAGATTTTATAACTTTTGTCGGGTTCCGAGACATGAGCCCCATGGGTGATTTTTAAGTGTAATTTCGGATTTTGTGGAAAATTAGTATTTTGATATGGAATAAATTTCTATAATTTGGGTTGACTGAACAAAATTAATTGTGACTAGATTCGAGCGGTTCGAAAGTTGTTACGTGCATAATGGAATTTTTGAAGCATTGTTTAGCTTGCTCGACATTGGATTCGGCTTGTTCGAGGTAAGTAACCCTTCTAATCTTGGAGCTGAGGGTATGAACCCTGAATATACGTATTATGTAAATTGTTTGGAGGTGACGCACATGCTAGGTGACGGGCGTGTGCGCGTGCACCATAAAAATTATGACGTAATTGTTTCGTGAAATTTTGTAGTCAAATAATCTTGGTATTTTCCATGCAGTTTTATGTGTTAAAGAAATTGAGCTGAGAATCATATTTAAAATCATGGTGAGGCTATGTGCCAGTATTATTGGGACCCACAAAGGTCATATTGTTGTGAATTATTTGTTTTAAATTGAAAATTCATAGTCAGTCATATTCATTTCATTGCATATCATATCTCAGTCTCTGTTGTTATTTATTGATACATCATATCATCATTTTCGGGCTATTTTTATGACATTGTGAGCCCCAGAGACCGGAGAGATTGATGACTGAGTGAGACCGAGGGCCTGATTGTAAGGATAATTATGGGATCAGACTACACACCGCAGCAGGCCATATTGGATTTACTATAGCACGTGAGTTATCCATGCGGATACATATATTGATACTATAGCACGTGAGTTGTCGGTGCAGCACGTGAGTTGTCCATGCAGATTATAGCCCTTGGGCTGAAGGAGCCCCTCCGGAGTCTGTACACACCCCTAGTGAGCGCAGGTACCTACTGAGTGTGAGTGCCGAGTGCCGAGCGATTGGGAGGACTGAGTGACTGTGAGGACTGAGTGACTGGGAGGACTGAATGAAATGATACTCTGAGAGTATGCATATAGTTTTATCACTGAGTTGCATCGCATTGACATGCACATTTGACATACAGGCATAGAGATGCATTTTCCTCATGCTGTACGGTATCAAGTCATCCATGACTTATCACACATATTGGCATAGTGATGCATTTTTCGCTGGCTATCTGGAAAGGAAATAAAACATCTTACTTATTGTTGAAAGGATTTTTGGAAAAAATCACAGTTTTCAGACTTACTCATATTTTGGTGATTTAGTGAAAAGAATTGAGTTTTACTATTATACTTGAAAAGAAAATATTTATTTTTTCGGAACTCTGAACAAACTGAGCATTTTATTATTGAGTTATTCTTTGTGTTGCCTCAATTTTATTGTTATGAGATTTTTTTTTGGATATTGGTGTGGACCCGACCTTTGTGTTAGCTCGTCACTACTTTCAACCTAAGGTTAGATTTGTTACTTATTGAGTACATGGAGTCGGTTGTACGCATACTACACTTCTGCACCTTATGTGCAGATGTTTTTTTGATGTTAATGCTGCTGTATATGGCTGGAGGTGGATCTAAAGATGTACATGTATTCCAGTCATTGCTGCCTCTTATTCATGGTAGCTTTAGAATTTTAATCTGTTTATGTATATTTCAAACAGATGATGTATTTTTATTTCATACGAGCTTTGTAAATTCTAATCTTAGAAGCTCATGATTTGTACTACCAGTCCTTGGGGAGTGTATTAGAGTCAGTTATATATTAATGAAATTGGATACTTTTTAATTAGCTTACCTGACGGGTTGGGTTAGGTACCATCACGACTAGGTGGATTTTGGGTCGTGACAATTAGTTATAGAGTAAATATTCAATTTTTTTCCAGAACTATACGAAATGATCTAATCTTATCCTCCTTTAATAGATCAGGTCAAATAAGCCCTTGCAAGTAGCAATAGTTCGGGTCATATGAGCCCTTACCATTAGGAAAAAGGCTCACACATGCCCTTATTCACCGATGAAGCATTAGTTATAGAGTAAATATTCAAAATTTTCCTAGAACTATACGAAATGATCTAATCTTATCCTCCTTTAATAGATCGGGTCAGATAAGCCCTTGCGAGTAGCAATAGTTCGGGTCATATGAGCCCTTACCATTAGGAAAATGGCTCACACATGCCCTTATTCACCGATGAAGTATTAGTTATAGGAAAAATATTCAAATTCACCCTTGAACTATGCGAAATAATCAAATTTTATCCTCCATTAATAATTCGGGTCATATGAGGCTTGCCATTGTTCAGGTCATATGAGCCCTTTCCAATGAAAGGGGGCTCACACATGCCCTTATTCATCAATGAAGCATTAGTTATGGGGAAAATATTTATCAAAAGAGTTCACCCTTACTTTTATTCATGACGAAATAGTAGTTTCAACGGATATATATTTGAAGTTAGACCTTGAATCATTTTGGATTATTTTTTTCGTTATCATTTCTAACTTAAGCTTAAACTACCTATCCTTAATTTAAATCATCTATATTACTTTCTAAATATGAGATTAGTGGATATAATACTTTGCAAGAATTTTTCAGGGTGCTGCAACGTGTATTTTATAACATTTATATTTTTGGAAACTTAGAACAAAAGTCCACATTCATCACATCTGGGTAAATTAGAGGGACCAAATTTGCAAAATTAAAAAAAATGCAACTAAAAAAAGACAATAAAAGTTTTGTACTTTTTGTGATATTTTCACGTTCAGATATCTTAACTCATGAAAAACACAACCCTCGAATGCCTCTTATACGCTATAAAGTAATTGAGTTCTTCTTTCAGATAGAAATTCTTTCCTTACGGGTTATTATATATACTATTTTTTTTTACTTATAAGACACATGATGTGGATATAATTTCACAGTTTTGTACATTATGTGTCTTGCATTTTACATACTTTAATGATAAATTATACTTTATTTGCACATAATGGAGTCTATTTTATGTGTAGGTGAATTGGAGATGAAAGTAAAGCAAAAGGGATATTTAAACGTTGAAAGTGTGCTCGAGAACAGTGAAAAAGAGCAACCTGGCGAGGCCAGCCAAAGGCCAGCTTAACCAGGCTTTAGCCTAGCGAGGCCATCCAAAAGTCAGGCTGAACCAGGCGTTAGGCTGGCAACGCCAGGCCTGGGGGCAGGTCCAATCCGAGTTTTGAAGGCTTATTTCGTCTCCTGGTTTGACTAGCACTTGACTTACACGTTTAGGTCTTTTTCTACACATATAAATAGACCTAAAAATGCCACTTTGGGGGAAGAGACAAAGATTGGATAGGGAAACCGAGATTGGACAGAGAGACCGACATTAGACCGGGGATTCGACCTAAGGAGGAAAGAACACATTAGGAGCAAGGTGGAGAATTCTTCTACGAGTTTTTCACTTCCTTTTTCTTATTTTCATTATTGGTTATGAATTATAGTATTGTAGTTATGCATACTATTATGAATAGCTAATTTGTTATCTAGGGTTTTGATGGAACCTATTGGAGGATGATTTTCTTGTTATGTCAATATAGATTTGCCATGGTATTTTCTCTATTTGTTCAACTATATTATTCTTGTGGTTGATTGAAGGACTCTCAATTAGCTGTGCCTATTTAGTATATATTACTCGGGAGAGAGTGCACATTTAGGTAGTTGTTGAACAACATCACTCCTAAACGTATATGAGGGATCAATACGGAAGGTTTAAAAGTGGGATTAGGGATAACAAAACCTTGGTGCGATCTGAGTGAGCTATACTTAATGCCAGCTAGCGTAATTCAGGAGAATATGTCTAGTAAATTGTGGTAATTACTCAGGAGAGAGTTACGACAGTTAGAGTGCTCATGATCGGTAGAGAAGACTTAGGCAAATTTATAGGAAACGTAGCGGAAAGGATTTCGACAATTGGGAAAATCATAACTCTAGACCTCCTTAGTCTTGTCTAGAATTTCATCCATGTTAGTTGATAATTTTACTGCTTTATAATATTTGCTAGTTAATTAGTAGAAATAAAAATTAAATCTTTATAACTAGAAAATTATTTGAACTTGTGTTTCTTTGTAATATTGAACAGTTGTAGCTAAGCCTTAGTTCTCTGTGGGATTCGACTCCGGACTTGTAAATCGGATTATATTTGCAACGACCGCTTAGTCCTTTTTATAAAATATAGTTGGGCGTGATCAACACACAATGAAATAAGTATATACTATCAAACCTCTCTATAACATCCTAGTTTATTCTAATATTTTTTGGTTAGTATAGTGAAGTGTTGTTATAGAGAATATATATTATAATATAATATTAAAAATGATTCTAAAGAAAACTTGACGGTTATAATGAATTGTTGATATAGATCGAGGATAATTGTTATAAAAAGATCTAACTGTATATATCTTTTGTGTAGTACAATATTGGAGAAAGAAAGATATATAGAAAGGAAATTGTTTTTTAAAAGACAGTAATAGTAGCAATTTTCAAGGGAGGAACAGAATTTTGTGATGACTGAATGAAAATGATATAGTATTATTTTCTCTCTTTTAATTTTCTTATAGTTTATTTTAACAAACCAAACAAGAACACAAAATTTTCCTTTCTTACCTTCCTGCCTTTTGCTAGTCATAAACAAATTAAAAGATAAATATTTGAATGCTTATTTGATGGAGAAAGAAACTTACTTTTCTGGATAATTACCTTCTAAGTTTTTTTTCCTTTTTGATTACTTCTGAATTTAGCTCAAAATTAAGTTCCATGCACGTGGCATTATTTTACAGAATACAGTAATCTTAAAGGATTTTTGATTAAGTTTTAGTTTCTTGCAAATACCTACTACTATCAAATGTGAGAACTACAATTTCTTCCCTTACTTTGTAAGGAAAGGTTTTCTGGAGGTAACCCCAGTTACCTACTAATAACAGCTTGTTTCTTTGGTCAAACAACAAACAAACAAATAACATACCCAGTATAGTTTCACAAGTGACGTCTGAGGAGGGTAGTGTATACGCACACCTTACCCCTACCTGGAGAGATAGAGAGGTTGTTTCCGATAGACCCTCGGCAACTTGTTTCTTTGGTCATGATGTCCAAAAGATACTGTAAAAATTAGGTCGCTTCCGGTGTTTACATCAAATCAAATAATTTAGTCTTAACAGTTTAAAGGTAACTTGAAAATATTTATTACTTAACTATGCCTAAGTGATAAATGATCATATGAAAGAACATGGTTGGAGCTGTACTCAAAAATTACGGATTCGGATGAACCTGTAACTTTTGCTTAACCCCTACATTTGTATTAGAAAGTTTACTAAATATGTATAAATATCTAACTGCGAACCCAGTAACTATGCCGAGCTATGGGGTTTGGCCACAAGTTCAGAACCCATAAACTTCAAATCTTATATCTTATTTTACAAATCAAGAAACTTAAACTATTCAAAGATCAAAAGGAAAGAAACCAAATAAAAAAGAAAGAAAGAAAAATTACCATGGGGCATAGAACTCAACAACAATCATCTATTACATGTTCTTCTTGTCCTTGATTTGTAGCATTAAAAATATAAAGGAATTTTTAGAAATCACTATTGTTTAGTGGCTATTAACTTCCTATAACTACCATATACATAAACCAGATAGGCGCCATTATAAATCCCTATAACTACCATATACATAAACCAGATAGGCGCCATTATAAATCCCTATAACTACCATATACAAAATCCCAATTTTAAAATGATAAATCTCATTTTCTGTCGCGACCCAAAATCCTAACATGTCGTGATGGCGCCTATCTCTATACTAGACAAGCCGACAACCTCAATATACCGCAATTTCTTTTAAGTTTGAAAACAGAATACTTGAATTTCATAGAAAATCTCACAAATTACTGACATAAAAATATATTTCTAAAATTCGGTGTTACTGAGTACATGTGCATCTAAATGATAACAAAGTCTGACTGATAAAAATACTGTCTGAAAATATAGAACAGTACAATAACTGAAAGGAAGAGAGTACTCAAGGTCAGCGGACGCCAAGCTGCTACCTTGATAGTCTCCAACTGATAACACTCTAAAATCTAACAGTCGCCGTATCCGGAAGCACCTGGATCTGCACACGAGGTGCATGGTGTAGTATGAGTACAACCAACTCACCAAGTAACAATACTAAATAAAGAACTGAAAGTAGTGACGAGCTTCACAGTTAAGTTCAATTACAGTAATTTTCAACATAAGAAAGTAGACATGTTTGCAAGTTCAACAATTAACATATCAAGTTCGACTGAAACGGGAGATAATATCTCTCAGAAATTCCCAAAACAGTGACATATGACAATTGAAGTACAACAATAATGAAATCAATGCATCCTCTCAGAGCAACAATCACTCAGTCCTCCCATTCGCTCAACACTAGGCACTCGCACTCAGTAGGTACCTGCGCTCACTAGGGGTGTGTACAGACTCCGAAGGGGCTCCTTCATCCCAAGCGCTATAATCTGCACGGAGAACTCACGTGCTGCACGAACAACTCATGTGCTATAGTATCAATATCTGGATCCGCACGGACAACTCACATGATGCACGAAAAACTCACGTGCTATAGTATAATATCTAGATCCACACAGACAACTCACGTTCTGCACGGATAACTCACGTGTTGTACGGATAACTCACGTGCTATAGTATAATATCTCACAATCAGACCCTCGCTCTCACTCAGTCATAGATCTCTCTAGTCTTTCGAGCTCTCAGTAGTCATGAAATTCATCCCCTACAGAAATGATATAATGTATCAACAAGGGACAATAGAGATTGAGATAAAATAAATAAGTAAAATGTGACTGAGTACAAAATAATAATTTAACAGATAATTCAATATGTACACGACCTCTGTGGGTCCCTACAGTGCCAACACATAATCTAAACATGATTTGTGGTTAAATTTCTCTACTACATGGAGAATATACAGATAGCAATAGATTATTCAACTACACAGTTCCATGGAATTTGACCAAGTCACAATTCCTACGGTGCACGCCCACATGCCCGTTACCTAGCATGTGCGTCACCTCAAAACCGATCACATAACACAAAATCTGGGATTTCATACCCTTAGAGCCAAATTTAGAACTGTTACTTACCTCAAACCGTATATTTCTTTATTCTGCTATGTTTTTGCCTCGCGAATCGGCCTCCAAACGCCTCGAATCTAGTCACAAATAATTTGATTCAGTCAATACAAATTATAGGAATTTAATTCCATATGAAAATACTAATTTTCCAACAAAATTTGAAATTGCACTAAAAATTTGCTCGTGGGGCCCATGTCTCGGAACCCGACAAAAGTTACAAAATATGAACGCCCATTCAACCATGAGTCCAACCATACCAAAATTACTAAATTACGACATCAACTCGACCTCCAAATCGTAAATTCTTATTTTGAAACTCCTAGGCACAATTCCTCTAATTTCATCACAAAAACACGCAATCTAGTCGAAATACTCAATGATAATCCAATATTATTGACTAACAATGATCATAAGTGACTTATCTCAAGTTTTTCTATGAATTCTCTCTGAAAATTCGCCTCAACCCGTGTTTGGAATGTCCAAAAATGAGAAAATCTCGGATCCCTCTGTTTTTGTACACTACCCAGAGGTTCTCCACCTGCGGAATTTTTAACCGCTTCTGCGCAACTGCTTCTGCGGTTTTTCTCCCGCTTCTGCGCAAATTCTCGCTTTTGTGGACAAGAGTCCGCTTCTGCGGTCTTGCCCAACTCTCTCTGCCTCCGCTTCTGCGAACCTTGGTGTCGCTTCTGCGGACTCGCTTCTGCGGACCTCATGCTTCTGCGATGCCTATCCCGCTTCTGCGAGCTCGCACATGCGAGCCAAATTCCGCAGGTGCGATTGCACCAGACGGCAGAAATTTTGAGATTTCTTCTAAGTCTGAATTTGATCCGTTAACCATCCGAAACTTACCCGAGACCCTTGGGACCTCAACCAAATAAATCAACAAGTCCTAAAACATCATACAAACTTATTCGGAACCTCAAATCACATCAAACAACGCTAAAACCACGAATCATACCCCAATTCAAGCTTAATGAAACTAAGAATTTTCAACTTATACATTCAATGCCAAAACCTATCAAATCAAGTCCGATTGACCTCAAATTTAGCACACAAGTCATAAATGACATGACAAACCTATTCCAATTTCCAGAATCAGATTCCAACCCCAATATCAAAAAGTTAACTCCCCCGTCAAACTTCCAAACTTAAATTTCTATTTTAGTCATTTCAAACCTAATGTAACTACGGACTTCCAAATAATTTTTCGGACACACTCCTAAGTCCAAAATCATTATACATAGCTATTGGAATCATCAAAATTCTATTCCGGGGTCGTTTACACATAAGTCAACATCTGATCAACCTTTTTAACTTAAGTTTTTATCTTGGAGACTAAGTGTCTCAATTCATTTCAAAACCTCATCGGACCCGAACCAATTACCCGACAAGTCATATAACAACTGTAAAGCATAAATTGAGCAGTAAATGGGGGAACGAGGCTGTAATACTTAAAACGACCAGCCGGGTCGTTACATTTTCCCCCTCTTAAGCAAACGTTCATCCTCGAATGGGTTTAGAATCATACCTGGAGTCTCAAATAGGTGTGGATACTTGCTCCTCATATCCCTCTTAGTATCCCAAGTAGATTCTCCGACTGGCTGGCCTCTCCACTGTACCTTCACTGAAGCTATATTTTTTGACCTCAACTTTCGAACCTGCTGGTCTAAAATGGCCACCGGCTCCACATCACAAGTCAAATTACCATCCAACTGCACTGTGCTGAAATCCAAGACATGAGACGGATCTCCGACATACTTCCGGAGCATAGATATATGAAACACTAGATGAACACCAGATAGATTAGGTGGCAATGTAAGTTCATAAGCCACCTCTCCAATCTTCTTAAGTATTTCAAAAGGCCCAATATACCTAAGACTCAACTTTTCTTTCTTCCCAAACCTCATAACACCCTTCATAGACGAAACTCGGAGTAGTACCTTCTCCCCTACCATGTAAGCAACATTGCGAACCTTCCGGTTGGCATAACTCTTCTGTCTAGACTGCGCCGTGCGAAGTCGTTCCTGAATCAATTTAACCTTTTTCGAAGCATCCTGAACTAAATCAGTACCCAATAGTCTGGCCTCACCCGGCTCAAACCAACCCACCGGGGACTGACACTGTCTCCCATATAAAGCCTTATACGGAGCCATTTGAATGCCCGACCGTTAGCTGTTATTGTAAGCAAACTCTGTAAGTGGAAGAAACCTATCCCAAGAACCCCCAAAATCTATAACACAAGCGTGTATCATATCTTCCAATATCTGAATAGTGCGCTTGGACTGTCCGTCCGTCTGAGGGTGAAATATTGTACTCAACTGAACCTGTGTACCTAATTCTCGTTGTACTGCTCTCCAAAACTGTGATGTAAGTTGTGTGCCCCGATCCGAAATGATGAATGCTGGCACACCGTGTAGATGAACAATCTCGCGGATATAAATCTCAGCCAATCGCTCCGAAGAATAAGTAGTACCAACTGGAATAAAATGCGCGTACTAGGTCAACCGATATACAATCACCCAAACAGTATCAAACTTCCTCAAAGTCCGTGGGAGCCCAACTACGAAGTCCATGGTAATACGCACCCACTTGCACTCCGGAATTTCAAGTCTCTTAAGCAATCCGCCCGGTCTCTGATACTCGTACTTCACCTGTTGACAATTTAAATACCGAGCTACAAACCCAACTATATCTTTCTTCATTTTTCTCCACCAATAGTGCTGCCTCAAGTTCTGGTACATTTTAGCGGCACCCGAATGAATGGAATACCGCAAATTATGGGCTTTTTCAAGAATCAATTCATGCAGCCCATCTATATTTGGCACACAAATACGACACTACATACTCAATACCCCATCATCCCCAATAGTAACATCTCTGGCATCACCGTGTTGAACTGTGTCCTTAAGGACAAGCAAATGGGAATCATCATATTGGCGCTCTCTGATGCGATCATATAAAGAAGACCGAGAAACCACACAAGCTAGAACCTGACTGGGCTCCAAAATATCTAATCTCACGAACTGATTGGCTAAGGTCTGAACATCAACTGAAAAGGCCTTTCACCAATAGGAATGAATGCAAGACTACCCATACTCACCGCCTTTCTACTCAAGGAATTGGCCACCATATTGGCCTTCCGGGGATGATATAGAATAGTGATATCATAGTCCTTTAGTAGCTCCAACCATCGCTGCTGCCTCAAATTTAGATCCTTCTATTTGAACAAGTGCTGGAGACTCCAATGATATGTAAACACCTCACAAGACACACCGTAGAGATAATGCCTCCAAATCTTCAATGTATGAACAATAGCTGCCAACTCCAAATCATGAACAGGGTAGTTCTTTTCATATAGCTTCAACTGACGTGAAGCATAAATAATCACTCTACCCTCATGCATTAAGAAACACCCAATATCAATCCAAGAAGCATCACAATACACTGTATAAGAGCCTGAAGCTGAAGGCAAAACTAGAACTGGAGCTGTGGTCAAGGCAGTCTTGAGCTTTTGAAAGTTCTCTTCACATTCATCCGACCACCTGAACGGAGCACCCTTCTGTGTCAATTTAGTCAAAGGCGATACAATAGACGAGAAACCTTCCACAAAACGATGATAATAACCGGTCAAGGCGAGAAAACTCCGAATTTCAATAGCTGAAGATGACCTGAGCCAACTCTGAACTGCCTCTATTTTCTTCGGATCCACCTTAATTCCTTCACTGGACACTATGTGCCCCAAGAATGCCACCGAACTAAGCCAGAACTCACACTTAGAGAATTTGGCATAAAGTCTCTCCTCTCTTAGCCTCTGTAATACAATACCCAAGTGTTGTGCATGCTCTTTCTGGCTACGTAAGTACACCAGGATATCATCAATAAATACTACGACAAATGAATTAAGATACGGCTGGAATACGCTATTCATCAAGTGCATAAATGCTGCTGGGCCGTTGGTCAGCCCAAAAGACATCACGAGAAATTCATAGCGACCATAACGAGTCCTGAATGTCGTCTTTATAATATCCGCATCCCGAATTTTCAACTAGTGATACCTAGATCTCAAATCAATTTTGGAGAATACCCTCGCTCCCTGAAGCTTGTCAAATAAATCATCAATACGCGGCAAAGGATACTTGTTCTTGATTGTAACTTTTTTCAACTGCTTGTAGTCGATGCACATCTGCATAGTACCATCTTTATTTTACACAAACAAAACCGGTGCACCCCAAGGTGACACACTAGGCCTAATAAACTCCTTATCAAGAAGTTCCTGAAGTTGCTCTTTTAATTCTTTCAATTCAGTTGGTGCCATACGATACGAAGGAATAGAAGTGGGCTGAGTGCCCGGCACCAAGTCAATACCGAAATCAATATCCCTGTCGGGTGGCATACCTAGCAGGTCTGTAGGAAATATACCCAGAAAGTCTTGCATTACCGGTACTGAATTAATAGTAGGAGTATCTGCATCAACATCTCTCACAAAGGCCAAATATGACAAACACCCCTTCCCAACCATACGTTGGGCCTTCAAATTAGAAATTACCCTACTGGGAACATAATCTAGAGAACCTCTCCATTCGACCTTCGGCAACCCGGCATCGCCAATGTCACGGTTTTTGTGTGATAGTCCAGAATAACATGACATGGAGACAACCAATCCATACCCAAGATTACATCGAAATCAACCATACTGAGCAATAAAAGATCAACTCTAGTCTCTGGTCCCCCAATAGTTACCACACACAACCAATACACACGGTCCACAATAATAGTATCGCCCACCGGCGTAGATACACGAATAGTTAAAATTAAGTACTCACGGGGCATATCCAGATAATGAGTAAAGTACGATGATACATACGAATAAGTGGAACCAGGGTCAAATAATATAGAAGCTTCACTGTGGCACACTGAGACAATACCTGTGATCACTGCATCTGAAGCAACAGTATCTAGCCTGACAGGAAATGCATAGAATCGGGCCTGACCGCCACCTGATCGGCCTCCCACTCTTGGGCGACCCCTAGCTGACTGAGCCCCACCCCGAGCTGGCTGGGCGGGTGGTGTAACTACTGGTACTGGTGTCGTCGGCCGAGAACTCTGCTGTGGAGCCCCACTCAACAACCTAGGACAATCTCTCTTGATATGACCAAATTCTCTGCACTTGAAACAACCCCTCCTCTGACGGAACTGCTGCTCCTGATAACCTGAGGAATTACACGTAGAAGCCTGAGCGAACGAGGAATGGTGAGAACTCTGCGCTGGTAGTGCACTAAATGAATAGTGGCCTGAGTGAGCACTGTAAGAACCGTGGCTAGCTGATGCACCACGATGAGCTGGACGATTCATCTGAGCGGGCCTATAAGGGCGACCCCTGTTGTGGTAGGACTGTTCCCCAGAAGGTACCCCACCAAAACCTATTACACCCCATATTTTCGTACGTGAAAGAGAGCCATAAGTAAATTGATGAAAGTTCGGGAATGATATTACCTTGGGATTATAAGTATTACGGTATTTCAAATAAGTGATAAGTAAATTCGTGAAGGTGAGAGGGTAAGCAAATCGAAAAAATAAGTTTCGTCGAAGTTTGGCAAGTGGGGGATAAAATACGGTCCAAGCTATAATACCTCGTATTTATAGACTAGTGCCATACAAGGTACCATATGACCGTGATTATAAGATGAATAAAGTGTGTTAAAAGTGAGTGGTATTTTAAGTAATTTGAGGTAATTCGTAATTATGTGGGTAATTAATTAATTATTGGTTAGTGAAAAATTAACAAGTTAATTAAAAAATTTGTGGATAAGCTTAATTAAGACATTTGGATAAGTTTCAACGTGGCAGCAAAGCCTTAAGTTATTGTGACTCTTTGAATATGACTTTGTTTTGGACATAACACATAAGAACCCTTCTTTACACGTGCAAGTCTTTGAATATGACTTTGTTTTGTACATAACACATAAGAACCCTTCTTTACACGTGCAAGTCTTTGGACATGACTTTGTTTTGGACATAACACATAAGAACCTTTCTTTACATGTGAAACTCTTTGGACATGACTTTGTTTTGGACATAATACCAATGTGCATAATGAGTCTTTGTTTACCTTTGTTTGGGTTCTTTAGTACTGATATAACTTGGAGAAAATTTGAAGACATGATAGAAGAAGGCCGAAAGAATTGTTTGGTGATGTAGATTATGGAGTGAATATTAGTCGGATAAGAAATAGCGTGCTATGATATCAAGAATATCATACGGATTTTCCCCCACTCTGATCTGCCGTTACGTATTTCGTCGCGATTGACATGTGTTAGAAGGATTGTCAAGAGAATCGGTCCAGGTATGTTAATGCTATCCCTTATTTCTTTTTGGCATGATCCAAATGATACAAACGAAACAAGCAAAATACGCAACTTTCATAAATGACTCTATTCATAGAAATGCTAGAGATGCTTATGTTCTTAATTCCCCATATGTCATATTATTCTATCATCTGTTCATGGGTCTCAGAAAATACGTAAGTTGATAAAGTTTATTTCATGACATTGATCAGAGGCATAATGGTCTTATGACGTTCCGAGAGATCTTATTAACGTAATTCTTATGCATTTCATGCATTTATACATGTACATTGACCCATGACCAGATGGCGTTATATACGCGTATATTATATGTATATGGGATATGGGAAAAGTTTATGGTGTTATATACGCACCACCACCTGATCAGCTGGTATACGTTGACGATTTGCCCACAGTGGTCGAGATGATATGATGGGATGCCCTCAGAGGCTTGATGATATTATGAATGCATATACCTAAGCATGGTATGATATTTCTATGCATATGCATGACATTGTAAATATTAATGATTCACAGAGTTATTCAGACATACATGTCGAGTCTTTTACTCCATATTTTTCTCATGTCTATTGTTTACTGATTTTCATTCCTTACATACTCGGTATATTATTTGTACTGACATCCCTTTGCCTAGGGACGCTGTGTTTCATGCCCGCAGGTCCCAATAGACAGGTTGAGAGCCCTCCAAGTAGGCTATCAGCTCAGCGGAAGATGTTGGTGCGCTTTATTTGCTTCGGAGTTTCTATTTGGTCAGTATCATTAGGACATGTATTGATTGGTATGGTCGGGCTATGTCCCGACCTTTATGACAATTATGTATTCTTAGAGGCTTGTAGACAGATGTCATGTGTACGGATACTTGTATGGCCTTGTCGGCCTATGTTTTGAGTTTATAAATCATCATGTTGGCCTTATAGGCCCGTATGTCACGTGTATGAGCTTTTATATCAGGTTGGGTCATTCTATGTCGGGTAATTCCCTCACGTTTACTCTGTTTATCTCATGACGCCCCTTCTGGCCCACTTACTTATGATGATGTAATAAGAAAAATACGTTATGTTGGTACTCGATTAAGTAAGGTACCGGGTGCCCGTCGCGACCCATCGGTTTGGGTCGTGACAAAATCGCCCAAACCTCGAGGCCTCTTGGCCTCCTTCTCACCACTCTCCTAGCTACGGACCACCTCTATCTGCCGAGTAATGTCAACCACCTTGTCAAAAGTGGTACCAGATACCCTCTCCCTAATCATAAGCAACCGTAGCTGATACGTGAGGCCATTAATGAACCTCTTAATCCTCTCCCTATCAGTGGGAATCAACCAAACTGTGTGACGAGCTAACTCAAGAAACCTCATCTCGTACACAGACATGCCATCCTGCCGAAGCTGCTCAAACTATCTGCGTAACTCCTCCCTACGAGAATGCGGAATGAACTTCTCCAAAAAGAGAACAAAGAACTCCTTCCATGTAAGTGGTACTGCACCTACCGGCATGCGCCTCTCATAAGCCTCCCACAATCTGAAGGCAGCCCCAAAAAACTGAAAAGTAGTGAACGAGACCCCACTGGTCTCCCGAATACCCGATGTCTAAAGCATCCGCTAACACTTATCCAGAAAACCATGAGCATCTTCTAACTCAACACCGCTAAATGATGGAGGTCGAAGCCTCCCAAATCTCTCAAGTCTCCTCTGCTCACCATCTTCCATAATGGGGACTACCGGGGCCTGAGCAGCTGTAGCCGGCTGGGCTAGTAATATCCCCAGTATCTGAAGTCCCTGCACTACCTGCTCTGGAGTACAGGCAAAAGGGGAATGAGCACCCCCCCTGCCTGAGAAGTGGATGGTATGGTCTGAGCTGAAACCACCTGAGCAAGGCCAGTGCAAACTGTCAATATCTGGGCCAAAGCCTCCTGAAGGCCTGGAATCACAATGGGCACAACTGGTGCCATAGCTGGTCCCGCCTGCTAAACTATATCTGGAATCTACTCCTGAGCTGGAGCAACTGGTGGTGCTACAGGTGCTGCTCCAACGATATACGAGCTATACCTCGACCTCTATCTCGGACCCGGCCTCTACCACAGCCTTGAACTTTCGCGACCCTAACTGGTGGCACTGGTGGCTGACCGTCTGATCCAGTAGTACGTGTCCTCACAATCTGTGAGAGAATAAAATAACAAAAAATTAGTTTCCGGAATCAACAAATTCGCACGACAGAATACAAGAAACTAAAATTTTCCTAAGGGTTCGGCACCATCTCGAAGATAAGTAGAGACGTCTCTGTACCGATCCGCAGGACTCAACTAAACCTGCTCATGACTCGTGAGACCTATGTAATCTAGGATTTTATACTAATTTGTCACGACCCAAAATCCTAACTTGTCGTGATGCTGCATATCTCAATATTAGGCAAGCTGACAACCTCAATAAACCACAATTTCTTTTAAGTTTGAAAACATAATATTTGAATTTCATAGAAAATCTCACAAATTACTGACATAAAAATACATTCCCAAAATTCGGTGTCACTGAGTACACGAGCATCTAAATGATAACAAAGTTTGACTGATAAAAACACTGTCTGAAAATATAGAACAGTACAATAACTGAAAGGAAGAGAGTCAAGGTCAACGGACGGCAAGCAGCTACCTTGATAGCCTCCAACTGATAACACTCTGAGATCTAACAGTCGCCGTATCCGGAAGCACCTGGATCTGCACACGAGGTGCATGGTGTAGTATGAGTACAACCAACTCATCAAGTAACAATATTAAATAAAGAACTGAAAGTAGTGACGAACTTCACAGCTAAGTCAAAAATTACAGTAATTTCCAACATAAGAAAGTAGACATGCTTGCAAGTACAAAAATTAAGGCCCAAATAGTAATTTCATATCAAGTTCGACTGAAACAGGAGATAATATCTCTTAGAAATTCCAAAAATAGTGATATATGATAACTGAAGTACAATAATAATGAAATCAGTACATCCTCTCAGAGCAATAGTCACTCAGTCCTCCCATTCTCTCAACACTCGGCACTCGCACTCAGTATGTACCTGCGCTCACTGGAGGGTGTACAAACTCCGGAGGGGCTCCTTCAGCCCAAGCTCTATAATCCGCACGGACAACTCACATATTGCACAGATAACTCATGTGCTATAGTATCAATATCTGGATCTGCACGGACAACTCACGTGTTGCACAGACAACTCACATGCTATAGTATAATATTTGGATCCTCACGGACAACTCACGTGCTATAGTATAATATCTCACAATCAGGCCCTCGGCCTCACTCGGTCATAGATCTCTCCAGTCTCTCGGGCTATCAGTAGTCATGAAATTCAGCCCCAACAGAAATGATATAATGTATCAACAAGGGACAATAGAGGCTGAGATAAAATAAATAAGTAAACTGTGACTGAGTACAAAATAATAATTTAGCAGACAATTCAATATGTACACGACCTTTGTGGGTCCCTACAGTGCCAACACATAATCTAAACATGATTTGTGGTTAAATTTCTCTACTACATGGAGAATATACAGATAGAAACAGATTATTCAACTACACAGTTCCATGAAATTTGACCAAGTCACAATTCTTACAGTGCACGCACACACGCCTGTCACCTAGTATGTGCGTCACCTCAAAACTGATCACATAACACAAAATCTGGGGTTTCATACCCTCAGAGCCAAATTTAGAACTGTTACTTACCTCAAACCGTATAATTCTTTATTTTGCTATGCTTTTGCCTCGCAAATCGGCCTCCAAACGCCTCGAATCTAGTCACAGATAATTTGATTCAGTCAATACAAATTATAGGAATTTAATTCTATATGAAAATACTAATTTTTCAACAAAACTCGAAATTGCACTAAAAATTTGCTCGTGGGGCCCACGTCTCGCAACCCGACAAAAGTGACAAAATATGAACGCACATTCAACCACGAGTCCAACCATACCAAAATTACTAAATTATGATATCAACTCGACCTCCAAATCGTAAATTCTTATTTTGAAATCCCTAGGCCCAATTCCTTTAATTTCATCACAAAAACACGTAATCTAGTCGAAATACTCAATGATAATCCAATACTATTGACTAACAATGATCATAAGTGACTTACCTCAAGTTTTTTCGTGAATTCTCTCTGAAAATTTGCCTCAACCCGTGTTTGGAATGTCCAATAATGAGAATATCTCGGATCCCTATGTTTTTGTACACTGCCTAGAGGTTCTGCACCTGCGGAATTTTTAACCGTTTCTGCACAAATTCTCGCTTCTGCGGACAAGAGTCCGCTTATATGGACTCGCTTCTGCGGTCTTGCCCAGCTCCCCCTGCCTCTGCTTCTGCGACCTTGGTGTCGCTTCTGCGAGAATCCGTGTGTTTCTGCGGACCTCATGCTTCTGCGATGCCCATCCCGCTTCTGCGAGCTCGCACCAGCGAGTCAAATTCCGCAGGTGTGATTGAACCAGAATGCAGAAATTTTGAGATTTCTTCTAAGTCCGAATTTGATCCGTTAACCATCCGAAACTCACCCGAGACCCTCGGGACCTCAACCAAATACACCAACAAGTCCTAAAACATCATACGAACTTAGTCGAAACCTCAAATCACATCAAACAACGGTAAAATCACGAATCATACCCCAATTCAAGCTTAATGAAACTACGAATTTTTAACTTATACATTCAATGCCGAAACCTATCAAATAAAGTCCGATTGACCTCAAATTTTGCACACAAGTCATAAATGACATAACGGACCTATTCCAATTTCTTGAATCAAATGCCGATCCTGATATCAAAAAGTCAACTCCCCGGTCAAACTTCCAAACTTAATATCACGACCTAAAATCTGACTAGTCGTGATAGCAGCCAACCCAACCCGCTAGGTAAGCCAATTAACTACTAACCAATTCTAATAACAATTAATAAAGTAATTAAGTAAAGAAATATTTGAATCTGATACATTTTCCAAGGACTGGTAGTACAAATCATGAGCTTCTAAGATTAGAATTTACAAAGATGGTATGAAATAAATACATTATCTGTTCGAAATATACATGACCAGATTTTTTTTATAAATCTAAGGCTACCATGAACAAGAGGCAGCTACAACTAGAACGCAGGTACGTCTTCAATTCTAGCTCCCGTCGAGCACGGCAACATCATCATCCAATATCTGCATGCAAGATGCAAAAGTGTAGTATGAGTACAACCGACCCCATGTACTCAATAAGTAACAAACCTAACCTTAGGTTGAAAGTAGTGACGAGCTTGTACCAAGGTCAGAGTCCAACTCCAATAACCAATAATAGTTCATAACGACATAAAGCAAGTAATAAAAGAAGTGACTTATAGATAAAATGCTCAGCTTAATTATGATTTCTGAAAAACAGTTCTGCCTTTCAAGCATATCAGTGAAAACGCAAGTCGTTTACCGAAATTGCCAAAAATATGAGTAAGTTTGAAAACAGTAATTTTCCCAAAAATCCTTTCAATAATAAATAAGATGTTTCATTTGCTTTCTAGATAGCCAGTGTGAAATGCATCACTATGCCCATATGCCAATATATGTGAGAAATCATGAATGACGCGATACCGTACAGCATGAGGAAAATATATCTCTATGCATGTATGTCATGTGTGCATGTCAATGCAATGTATTTCAGAGATGAACTCATGTACTCACACTCTCAGAGTACTCAATCTCACTGTGTCACACATTCTATTCATCATGCTCAATCACTCGGTATTGTATATGGCCAATCCGGCCCAGGGAAGATCCATCACGGAATATACACATCAACTGATCATCAGTCACTCAGTACCAAGTAGGGCCAATCCAGCCCGTGGGGAAGATCTATCCCTTAATATAAATCAACCGCGCTCACTGGGGGTGTGTGCAGACTCCGGAGGGGCTCCTTCAGCCCAAGCGCTATCACAAATCAGTATAACCATTGCATTGTGCAGCCCGATCCCATAAATGTCACTCATAATTAGGCACTCGGCCTCACTTAGTCATCAACCTCTCCACTCTCTCGGGCTCACAATGACATGAACTAACCCAAAAATGATGATGTGATCTATCAATAAATAACAATAGAGACTGAGATATGATATGCAATGAAATGAATATGACTGAGTATGACATTGCAATGTAAACAAATAACTCAACAGCAGTAATAACCCCAATGGGTCCCAACAGAATAGGCATGTAGCCTAAACATGGTTTCTAACATGAATCATAGCTCGATAACTCTAGTACGTAGAGATTTCATGATTACAGACAAGTTCAGGTAACTACACAGTACCACAGAAATAACGGAATCACAGTTCACACGGTGCACGCCCACACACCCATCACCTAGTATGTGCGTCATCTCAACACCAAACACATAACATGTATATTCAGGGTTCATACCCTCGGCTCCAAGATTAGAAGAGTTACTTACTTCGAACAAGACGAATCCAATATCGAGTAAGCTAAACAATGCTCCAGAAATTCCATTTTGCACGTATCAACTTCTGAATGCTTCATATTTCCTCAATTCAAGCCAAACGATCTGTTTCTATTCAAACAACATGCAAATAAATCACAATTTACTCCAATACTTACAAATTAACAATTTATGAAAATTCCCAGCTCCGCTCGAAAAATCGACAATGGGGCCCACGTCTCGAAATCCGACGAAACTTACAAAATCCGATAACCCATCCAATTACAAGTTTAAGCATACTAATTTCACTAAAATACGACTCCGAATAGGTGTTCAAATCTCGAAAATTTATTTTATGAAATTGTAGAAAATTCCTCCGATTTCTCTTAAAAAATCAATAATCTAACGCCGAAAACGAAGATTAACTCATGAAATATAATCACAAGGGAGTCAAGAACATTTACCCCAAGTTGTGTAGAAAAATTCCTCTCCAAAATCGCCCAAATCGAGCTCCAAAATCCGAAAATGGCTAAAAATAATGAAACCCCAAACTTAAAGGGGTTCTGCCCAGCGTTTCCGCATTTGCGGACAAAAGGTCGCATCTGCGACCTTCACTTTTGCGGGAAAGAGGCTCGCATTTGCGAGACAGGCCGCTTCTGCGATGGCCAAGGTCGCATCTGCGATCGCGCTTTTGCGCCTAAAGATTCGCTTCTGCGATGCCTCCCCAGCCAGCACTCCCTCGCTTCTGCGACTGCTTTGTCGCTTCTGCGACCATCGCACATGCGCAAACCAGCCGCATGTGCGGTCATACGAGAACCAGCAGCAACCATCAATAACAACATGAAGAAAAGTGATCCAAAATCAATCCGAAATACGCCCGACCCCCTCAGGACTCCGTCCGAACATACCAACAAGTCCCATAACATAATACAGACCTACTCGAGGCCTCAAATCATGCCTAACAACATCAAAATGACGAATCACGCCTCAAATCAAAATCTATGAACTTTGAACTTTCAAATTCTATATCTTGTGCCAAAACACATCAAATCAATCCGGAATGACTTCAAATTTTGCACACCCGTCATAAATGACATAACGAAACTATTCCAATTTTCAGAATCGGATTCTGGCCCTGATATCAAAAAGTCAACCCCGGTCAAACTTACCAAAAATTTGGCTTTCGCTATTTCAAGCCTAATTCCACTACGGACCTCCAAATAATTTTTCGGATACGCTCCTAAGTCCAAAATCATCATACAGAGCTACTGGAAATATCATAATTCAAATTCAAGGTCGTTTACACATAAATCAACATCCGATCGACTTCTCCAACTTAAGCTTTCCATTATGAGACTAAGTGCCTCAATTCATTCCGAAATCTCTCCGGACCCGAACTAACTAATCTGATATGTTATAATACAGCTATAAAGCAGAAATAGAGCAGTAAATGGGAGAATGGGGCTGTAATACACAAAACGACTGGTCGGGTCGTTACACTTAAATTTCTATTTTAGCCATTTCAAGCCTAATTTAACTACGAACTTCCAAATAATTTTCCGGACACGCTACTAAGTCCAAAATCACTATACAGAGCTATTAAAATCATCAAAATTCTATTTCGGGGTCGTTTATACATAAGTCAACATCCGATCAACCTTTTCTACTTAAGTTTTCATCTTGGAGACTAAGTGTCTCAATTCATTTCAAACCCTCACCGGACCCGAACCAATTACACCGGCAAGTCATATAACAATTGTAAAGTATAAATTGAGTAGTAAATGGGGGAACGAGGCTGTAATACTCAAAATAACCGGCGGGTTGTTACAATACCTTTGCTATAGGAGGTAAAATTTCCAAAAATATATGGGCCATTCAAAACCTAAAGTTGACCTTAAACTCAAAAATTAAAAATATAATCAAGTTTGGCTATTCAAAAACAGATCATGAAATTGTGTTTCTTTACCAAAGTCGAATCAAATAACAAAAGCATATTTGTTAAAGGTTTTCACTTCTACTTCACATATATGGTTTTGATGACTCGTTAGTCTGATTTGTGTATTTAGTTCTTATTTAAATACACTTTAATTAGGTTTTGTGCATTGACGGTGCACCATTTTTTACACTATTAAATTAATTTGACCTATAATAACATGTATACTTAGGTAACAATGTAAGTTACTTAAAGGGGAAATGTTCAAATTTGCTCGTGAACTATGCAAAATTATCTGATTTATCCTCGATTAATAGTTCAGTCAAATGAGCCATTGCCATTAGCTAAAGAGTTCACCAACGAAGCACTAGTTAAAGAAAAAATGTTCAAATTTTCCCCTGAACTAATCGAAATGATCTAATTTTATCCTTCGTTAAAAATTTTGGTCACATGAGCCTCTGCCACTAGCAATATTTCGGGTCATATGAGCCCATGCCATTAGCAAAAGAGCTCACACATGCTCTTATTCACCGATGAAGCATTAGTTAACATAGGACAAATATTAAAATTTGCCCATGAATTATGCGAAATGATCTAATTTTGTCTTCTATTACTATTTCAGGTCAAATAAGCTCTTGCAAGTAGAAATAGTTCGGGTCATATGAGCCTTTACCATTAGCAAAAGAGCTCACACTTGCCCTTATTCGTCGACAAAGCATAAGTTATAGGGAGAATATTTAAATTTACCTCTGAACTATGCAAAATGATCTAATTTTATCCTCCGTTAATAGCTCAGGTCAGATAAACCCCTGTCATTAGCAAGAGTTTGGGTCATATGAGCCCCTGCCATTAACAAAAGAGTTTACCAACGCTCTTATTCATGACGGAACATTATTTTCAAGGGATACATATAATTTGAAATTAGACCTTAAATCACTTTGGACATATTTTTTCCGTTATCATTTCTAACATGCTCCAAACTACTTATCCCTAATGGGAATCATCTATATAACTTTCCAAATATGGGATTAGATGACATAATACTTTGCAATAATTTTTAGGGGTGCTACAATGTCTATTTTATAAGTAACATTTATTTATATGGAAACTTAGAACAAAAAGTCCACATTATCAAGTTTTGCAATTAGAGGGACCAAATTTGCAAAATTAAAGAAAATGCAACTAAAAAAGACAACAAAAGTTTTGTACTTTTTGTGATATTTCTATTTTCTCCTTCATATATCTTGAACTCATGAAAAACACAACCCTCGAATGCCTCTTATACGGTATAAAGTCTTAGAGTTCTTCTTTCAGGTAGAAATTATAAATACCAAGGTATGATCTTTTTCTTCTTCTGGGTATGCTTTAATTTTGATTAGAAATCCTTAAATCTTTCCGCCCATTCTTGATTAAAAAAGGATATTTTTTTCTTCTAGTCTGTTCTTGTTGAATTGAATATTTTATTAGTTTAAGGAAGAGATTATGTTATGTTAAAATGTTTTGATCTTTCTTATGTCATTGATAAAGTATAAATGTATAGCCCTTGTTACCTATTGAGTACATTCTAGCTGTGGGCTTGTTTTGTTTATTTGTTTATATGGCCTCTTTGATTTTGTTTATCTTTTGCTATGTTCACTCTGTTTTGCATTGACCCTCTTGGGATTTTACCCTGAAAAGGTTTGTATCATGTGTTTGTGGGTTGGTAGGTTATTTGGGGGGGGGGGGGGGTTGTTGGTGGGGGGGGGGGGTTCATGTAAGTAAAATTATTTTTTATGTTGATTCAGCTTGCCCACACCTCGACTATTCCATTGGGCACTTGCTATCTCCCATCAGCACGGTTACGGGTAACTCTGTCCACTGAGACGTAGACAGATGGGAAGAAGTCACCTAGTGTCTTTTGACTCCACTTTTGAACGTGAAACCTCATGATCCTGAACGAGGTGTGGGGGTGTAGTGGGGGCTGTTTTCTTTTGGAAAGTCATAATTTTTTTAATTGACAGTGGTGTTCGTTCGCACCTCTAATATTCCACCGGATATCTGTTACCTCCCACCAGTATAAGTACAGACTAAGTGGGTAACTCTGCCCAGCAAGACTTAGGCTGATAGAAGTAGTCGCCTAATGTCTTTTGATTTGAACTTGAAACCTCATGGTGCTGGAAAGTCATTGTAGAGGCAGTGGTATTAAGTTTAATAATTTCTGATGCACATTTATTTGTTTGTTCTTTAGATAAGAAATTAGTGCAAGTGTTTTCATTATCCTGATTGGTTGAAGATAGTTTTCTTTTTTTTCTATCGCTCTCTTCGTGGGGAAGAAAATGCAATATGTTTTTATTCTTTGGTTGGAATATTACTTTGTGCAGTTGTAAAGCTTGGAAGGATTGAATTGTATGAGATTAACAACTTTATAAAAGGATTACTTTGAGGGAAAGACCATAACGTTCTCCCGAAATTGATATATGAGAATCTTTCTGTATTTTTGTGCAGAGCGGGCAAGCTTTTTCTTGAATTGCTAGAGATAGTATAGTGGAAATTATGGTGGGAGCATTTCTTATTAAAACCCAAATGAATGTTGAGAGATAAAGGCTAGTACTTGGGAAGAAAACTTGCTTTTCTTTTCCCCTCGTCAGGCATCATTTTGCCTCTGTTAGGAAAGCAACTGGAGTATCATAGCTATTTGAAATTGAAATTAGTGTCATGAACTAATATAGAGGAACGTGTTTGAAGAGTAATCGAAGGGGACCATAACATTTGCTGAACATTAGTATCTTCAAACTTTAAGACCCCCCTAAACACCCCCCCCCCCCCCCACGCGCGCGCACACACACACTCATCCAAATTAGAAAAGATATTGAACCTAAAAAACCCAGTTAACTTAAAAGGCAAAAGATCTGTCACTTCTCCCCTCTTCTTTGTCATAGGATAAATAGCTAAAAGGCTCAGTAAAGAATTGCCTAGGTACCTTTTCGCAGCCAAATTATACTATTGGGACAAGGTAGTAAATGTCAATAGCAGATGTAAGCTAAGCCTATGTTGCGCGGACTCTCCAAAACAGCTGCCGCACCCGTGTCAGATCCTCCAAAAATGCACTACTTTTGGAGGATCCGGCACGCACCCATCGACATTTTCGGAGAGTCCAAGCAACATAGAGCTAAGCCCATTTGCTAAAAGGCTAAACAGATATTTGTGTTTATGGAAAGATTGGTTTACTGTGGGCCGTTTGATTGTGCATGAGAATCTTTGCGATCGCCTTAACCACCCCCCCAACCAACCAAAAGAAAAAACACTCATTCAAATGAGAAAAGAAACCAGTTAACTTAGAAGGCAAAAAGATCTGTCACTGACCCTCTTCTTTGTCATAGGATAAATAGCTAAAAGGCTCAAACAGATATGTGTGTTTATGGGAGGATTTGGTTTAATGTGGGCCGTTTGATGGAGCAGCACTTAGTGAATGTTGCTTCGTCTTTTTGGCATGAATTTGGTTGATTTTTCCTGAAGTGGCGGTGCTAAAATGTTTAAAAGGTGACGACTGGTTCTTTAAATATACAAGTATGAAAAATATCCTTGTCTACTTACCTGTTTCCCCTCTTCCGTTTAAAACTTAGCCGATATCTTCTAAGTTGAATTAAGATTCTCCAATTTTTCTTGAGGAATAATTCAACTGAAGATTGTAGTTTTCTCTATGATTGGAATAAATAGAATAATAAACCAGATGCTCCTGCTTCCTTTCCGTATCAAATGAATAAGTACTGGAAAATTATGTTAGCTATCTATATTTGCTACGAATATGACTAAAACTTGGTCTAGATTTTCTGCATCATTTTACTTTTTTGGTAAATCTTTATGATCCGAGATGCAATTGTTGCTCCAAATGGAAATAGAAAAAGACGGGATCTTCCTGTTTCCTTTGCTTATCTGGTGAATAAATAACAACAACAACAACAACAACAACAACAACAAACCCAGTGTATTCCCATAAATGGGGTCTGGGAAGTGTAGTGTGTACACAGACCTTACCCCTATCTTGTAGAGTTAGAGAGGTTGTTTCCGATAGACTCTCGGCTCAAGGAACAACGGAGATAACTATCAGGTGAATAAATGTATTTGTGATGAAAATATGAGGTGAATAAATAGTGTCTTACTAACAGTTAGAGGCATTAGGCACAGATGCCTATTAGACTTTGATTATTTAGAGGAAAGGCATGAGCACTAAGAGCAGTGTAGCGAGGTAAACATGGTGCAATCTCTCAACTTTTGTCTCAGTGTATCTTGTCGAGTGTAACTATGTAAGTATGCTTGAGTTTCCCAAGGATGCCTGGTGCCGTTGCTATTATTTATTTAATTTTAGTGAAGCGATTCCAGCTGTAAAAGGTCAAAAAGGAGGACGCTGGTTCTGAAATAAAAGATGTATGGAGCAACACATTTTTCTTTGATCAACATTTTTCATGTGCTTAAGTTGCTGGTGTTCATCTGAGAAATTGTTCTTACACAGAGTACACATTTCTATTAACGAGTTTGGAAGTTTGCTTCAGAAAAGGTGAAGCTAGAGCTAATAGTCTAGTGAATACTAATGCTACTTAAACCAAAGCTCAACAAGAATTTAACACAAGTTAGAAAAATCTAAAGAACAACATTTTAAATTATGTGCCTTACAGTAGATGCCCATTTCATCTCCCAAAACTATGTATCTTTTAATGCTCCTTCCGCTGGCTTCCTTATGTAGAGAAAGGCTCTCTCAGGTATTAGTACATTAAACCTGTTATTCTTCTCATGATGCATATGTGCTAACAAGCTGCTGAAGTTCCTTTGTCACCCTTGGCTCCCTGTTACTTGTAATCCTGAAAGAGCCGCCAAGTGACTGTACATCTGTCTTTTTCTCTTCCTCAGCAAAATATTTCAAGGTTGTGAAGAAACCACATTGTTTATGGAATAACTAACCTTTTGATGTAATTCTCCATCGCTTAGCTGCAGCTTCTGCATCCCTGCCAAGCCGTGCTCGTTTTCTATTCTTAATTGGTTAAATTGGAATGTGACACATAACTGGTGTGTGGTTAATAGTACACCTAGAGTTCTAAAAGGTGCATGCAATCATTGGACGTGCTTATATGCTTATATGCTTAATTTTTCTACAAGCCAAGAAATGCACTGTTTTAGTTCTATTACCATGTTTTATGATATTGGTCTTTCCCAGATTAGCATTATGTACCTTTTATGATTTATAGCCCTGTTAGTTTACGAAACTTAAGCTCCTAGCCTAAAATTGGTAAGTTGCAGTTATTTAAAATAAAAGTCTCATAGTTTATTCTCTCTCTAAAGCAGGTAAATATTTCCTAATTATTGAAATCGTAAAACAAGTATTGACCCTTCTTAGTTCTGGGGCCAAGTGAATAGATGGCCTCCAGAAGACAAGTACCAGCATCATATGGACGGTCAATACAAGCTCCAGGAATGGTGCTTCATGAAGAATTGTCTGCTGGCCGCCGTCGCATTGATCCACTTCCTCCTCCCGAGCTTCGGGACAATAGATTGGCTGCTCGGGCAGCAGAGTTGGAACAACTTGCTGGAGACAATCATCGGTTGGCAGCTACGTATGTTGCCTTGAAGCAGGATCTTGCTGCTGCTCAGCGAGAAGTAGAGAAACTCAAAGAACATATAAGAAGTAGCCAAACAGAAAGTGACATCCAGATTCGATTGTTGCTTGACAAGATTGCCAAGATGGAGGTTGAACTTAGAGCCGGTGAGAGTGCGAGGAAGGATGTGCAAGAGGCACATTTGGAGGCACGAAGCTTGGTAACGGCCAATATGGAGCTGAGCGGAAAAATACATCAAGCTATGCAGGAATTGGAAAGAGCTCGTGCAGATATCAAGAAGCTACCTGAGATGCATGCTGAACTTGATACCTTAAGGAAAGAACACCAGAAGCTGCGGTAAGTCGAAGCATGTCTTTTTTACCAATCCTTCCTCCAGGAAAAAAGATAAAACCACAGGTCGTTACTATTTAATTGTCTTGACTTGTTGTTTAGGTGGAAGCATGAAAGAATTCTCCTACCCGTTACCCTTGAAAAATCTTGGTTAATTTGTTGGCAAGGTGTCTGGCTAAATATCAATCAATTATGCCACATTTCCAAACTAGTTGGGGTCGGTTTTACGAATTCTTTGTATTCATGATGCTCTGTATAGACACATTTATTCCAGTACTAATATTTTGTCTTTTAAGACTAATTAGGGGTTCTATAAAACTAGAGGTTCTCTAAATCTCACACTTATTCATATAGAATGTACAAGTTTCTAACTAGAATAAAGGGATTTGTGAAAAACACCGGATCTAATGTGAGTGCAACAACAATAACTAAACCTTTTGTTTAGTTGTTATTGCCTTTATGGATCCTTTGTTTCTTTCTGTTTGCTCTTAACCAAGTCTGGAACGATTTTGAGAGATTTTAGGTCTTTTGAGATAAATTCTCTTTATGTGATTTTAGGTTTATCTCTTCATGTTTGCTCTTACTCAGTCATTTTGGTGTCCCACCTATGCACTGATGAACTGATGCATATGGAGGTCTATGCAAAATAGTTGAACCATCTTAGACGACCTTATCTCATTTTATGTTCCATATGCACTACTTGTACACTTTGTTCTTTAATCTTTTCGAATCTTGTATGGTCATATAACCATCTTAAACATTCATGTTTTTACAATTATGGATATGTCGAACTTCCTTTTTCTTTTTTTAATCAGTAAATATGTCGAACTTCTAAAGTTCACTTAAATATAATATTGCTATGGATTGTTAGAGTATAGGATTTGGACCCTGTCAGTGTTGACAAGATGTCCATGTGACTGCATTCCTTGGGGGCGAAGGGAGGACTATGTTGCTTGTAAAATTCCTGCATTCTGCAATCATGATTGTTCGAGACGCGAATTACAGAGTATTTTCTTAATGTTTTATCTTCATGGAACATGCAGTAAGACCTTCGAGTATGAAAAAGGTTCAAACATAGAGAAAGTTGAGCAGATGAAACTTATGGAGAAAGACTTGATTGCCATGGCTAAAGAAGTGGAGAGATTGCGCGCTGAGGTGTTAAATGCCGAGAAAAGAGCTCAAGGTAATCAGTATGCTAGTTTTTGGCACATCAATGTATGCTAGTTTTGGGCTCCTTATTATATTTCTATTGTTCATAACACACTGAGTATTTTCATGTTCTGTAGGTTTTGATCCTTATGCTCGGCCCTACATGAATTCAGATCCCATGTATCCCGCTCCTCCTATGCACGGTACACCCCATGTAGACGGTTATCAGATACCTCATATCCCAGTGGCCGCTGGCGCAATGGGAGAGGGAATGTATCCATATGGAAGTAGCATAGCTGTAAGTGCGGTAACTCCACCTCCTCCTGGTACTGGCGGCAACGCTACATGGGGAGGAGGTTATGATGCTCCACAAGCGAGGAGCTGAATTTTCTGCTATGTGTAGCTTGTTAAGCTTGGCCGAGTTGAATCTTCTGAGATGTCACCTAGTTTTGCATCCATAGAATTTTAATCCAAATTTTACCAACGCGATTTCTTTCGTGTTTAATTAAGAGGCTTTTAGTAGCTCCAATGTAGGATTTGCAGGCTTGAAGCAATGCTTATGTAGTTTCAAAAGATTATAGCTTCCAATAGAATTGTACATTTTATTCAGTATGTCAACTATTTTTACCTGCACTTGCTTTGGGGCCTTTAGGGGAGTTGTAGGGAATGAAAGTTCTTTGTCTTATGGCTCAAGAGTAAAGGACTTTTACTTTCTTTAGGGTAGACTGGCTATATCGCACTACTTGGGGTGCGGCCCTCCCCGGACCTTGCGTGAACGCGAGATGCCTTATGTATCGGACTGCCTCTTTAGCTCTTCTAGACAAACTGATAGAAATGCACTATGTAGTTGGATTTTGATAGGCATGGCCTTTAAAACTAATTTGCAAGTAACTTTTTTTCTTCATAACGGTGGTATCCGGGTTAGTTGTACGTACCTTAATAATACATATATATATATTTGGTTTTTTTTACACGTTTGATCCTTTTTTAACTATTATTTTAAAAAAATAGCATCATTTATTGTTTATTCTATAAAGAGCACTTTGTTTTTCATTATTAGCATATTATAAAAATTAAGCTCAACATTTAATAAGTTAACTGACTCACTAATCAGAGTAAGTACTTTTTTGTCTATTTCCATTCTCCCTTTCCAACATTCATCTTGTTCACTCCATTTTTGAAAATCTGATGCATATGTGAATGCTACCTAAATTCAAGATGTATTGATTTATACGTCTTTTATACTTTGTATATCAAGTATCACTTTAATTCAAAATGTATTTTATGTATATAATTGTATGTTTATTTGTGAAGTGCCATCTTATTTTAAGATGTATTTTTAACGTATATTTCAAGTATATTTTATATGTCAAGTGCCATTTTAATTCAGGATGTATTTTTTTATGTATATATATTTTTTTGTATATTTATATGCCATCTTAATTAAATTTAAGATATATTTTTTTTATGTATATTTCACATTTCCAAGTGTAATCTTAATTGAAGATATATGTTTTATGTATATTTTTTTTATATATTTTATATGTTTTAATTTAATGTATATTTTTTATATATGCGTTTTGTATATATTAACATATATTATTATCGAAGTAAGATTTTTATGTTAAGAAAGGAAGAAAGAAGGAAGAGAAAAACTTAAGAAAGATAATTAAAAAGAAAACAAATGGAACAAATTTAGAAAATATATTGACTTCGGCAGAAAACAAAATTACGAAGATGAAGAAAAAGAAGGAAAGCTAATAGATAAAGAGAAAAAAAGGCATGATTTTTGTACAAAGAATTATTGACTTTCCATTCAAATTGCTTATGTTTAGGGATTAATAATTAATATTCATATTTTAATGGAACTGTGTGTTACAAATATAAATATTTTCCTGCCACAACTGTAATATTGGTTTCATGCTAAAAATTTATTATATTTCGTTTAAACTGTGACAGTTATGTAAAGTTCTCTTACTTGCCTATTGTTGATCAGCACAAGTATTGCGTAACTTTGCCAACAAATACTTAAACAGGTGGAAAGAAATTACGTTACCCAATAACCACCACTATTCTCTCATACCGCAATCTTAGCCGTATACAGAGGTGAATTCAAGATTTAAGCTAGTACAATAATAATATATCCAGTGTATTTTTACATGTGTGATCTGGGGAGGTTAGTGTATATGCAGACCTTACCCCTAGAGAGGTTAGTTTCCGATAAACTCTCGGCTCAAGATTTAAGTCAGTGTTTGCACTAATTATTGTTGTAAATAAGTATATAAGTATGGTTATGGATTTTTTAATTAGATGAAATAAAAATCCTTATAACTTCATTAAAGGTAAATTGGACGATTAAAACAAATATGAATATAAAAAGACAAATCTGTCCTCTAGTTGTCCACCAAAACGTTGGTCGATCTTGACCATCGAAGATAATGTCCGTTTCCCAAATTCAGGAGAAATTTGTACATAGACGCTCCGGTTAGGAGGTGTGAGAGTTTGACCATGACGGGTCCGAGGAAGAGTAGAGATAGGCCAAATAAGTATTAAAAAGAGATAATACATTATTAATAAATTTATAACTAAACGTATAAAGATTTAAATTCTAAGGCAGACATTTTAAAGTTACCTAGAAAAATAAATTTTTTCAAGATCGATGGAAGAACTTATTATAACTTGTATAGTAGATTTCATTCTCTCACTAACGATATAATGCATGAATTGACGAAGGTTCGTGTCCAAATTTTCAGCAAAAATGTATCCAATAGTTTTCCCTTGAAGATAAGCTAAGAGTTTAACAGTTAAATTGTTTATCTAAATATATTTTGAAATTTGTCCAAAGTAAAAACATATCATGAGCAAATCTTCTAATCTTATATCTTATGCAAGATATGAACTTTGTTTAATAGAAAAGATTATGTGCATATTTTTAGAATTATTATTAGTAATCTTAAAAATTCTATATGGTTGTTATATAGGGGTAATTTTACAAAGAGCGTTATGTTATAAATATTATTGTTGTTGTTATAGGTAAAAATTGTTATAGAGAGGAAAAATATAATTTAAAAAATCAATTCTGAGAAAAACTTAGCTTTTATAGTGAATAGTTGTTATATAGGGATGTTGTTATAGAGAGATATGATTGTATTAAGATTAAGACATCTGAATCTGAATATACGTCTGAATATTAAGATGTGTTTTAAGATATGAATACTAAATGATTAAGACGGTTTGTTTTTAAACATATGAGTATATAGAATTTATCTTTATTTAAAATTAATAAACATAAATTCAAATAAAATACTAATTAATCTAATATTCTATATATATATATATATATATATGGTAGTCGGTGGTGGTGATGGCTAACGGAGGTGCTTGTGAGTGCTGACTAGAGGCGGTGGTTGATGGTATTTTTGGTTGATGGTGGTGGTTCTGGGTAGTAGCTAGTGGTGATTGGTAGCGATTGCGATTATGGTTCATAATTGTGGGTGGTGGTGGTGCTCGTGGTTGTGATTGGGGAAGGTGACGGTGGGTGGTGGTAGTTTATAATGGTGGGCTATGCCGGCTATGATTATTGATGATGATGGGGTGGTTGGTTGCGGTAGTTGAGGTGGGTAAGTGTGTAGTTATGGTTGAGGATGATGGTGGTGGAGGCGACTATGGTTGCGGGTGGTGGTAGAGGATGGCGGTGGTGCTGCTGGTGATAGTTGATAATGGCATGCGGTGGCAACAGTTAATAATGAGTGTGGATGATAGCATCTTAATGAAATTAAGTTTTTGTTATAAATACATATTTATTCAGACTTATTAAATGAATGTGAAGTAAAAAAAATTACTTAATGATTAAAATCTAAATAATTAAAATTCTGACTTTAAAAATAAATGTACTTAATATTTAATATTTAAGATCTGAATAATTAAGATTCAGACCTCCATTAATTAAGTACGGACAAAATGAGGCTTAAGAGAATTTAATATTTATCATATGATCTAATGTTCTCGAATAAGTGCTTACCATTCTTTAATATAGTCGGCGCATTAAATGAGTTCTAATATTAGTATATAAATAAATCTGACTAGCAACGACACATAACCTTATTCTTTTATTATAATAAGGTGAGTTCGGGTAAATTTGTGGTACCTTAATTATTCTATCGCAAACTCTATCAATCAAAACTTGGACTAATCGAAAGAAATCACCCAATATTGATACATAAGCTATTAAATTGAAAAATATTATAAAATAAAAACTGTAAAGTAAAGACAAGTATAGAGAGAAACTGAAATATTAATCGAATTATTTGGGCTAATAACTTTGCAAATGCCAGGTTGCGAGATGATAGTAGGCAAACATGAGACCATCTTGAAGATGCATCTATTAGGACCATAAAATATCTAAACAGCCCACTTGGTGGGTGAATAGGTCCACATATATCCCCATGTATACGTTCTAAAAAGGTAGGGGACTCAATGCCAACCTTCATTGGTGATGGTCTAGTGATCATTTTGCCTTGATAACAAGCATCACAAGAAAATTCATCATTTGTAAGAATCTTCAGGTTCTTTAATGGATGCCCACTCGAATTTTCAGTAATTCGTCTCATCATTATTGATTCAGGATGGCCCAAACGGCCATGCCAAAGCACAAAAGTATTTGAATCAATAAACTTCTGGTTTACGATAGAGTATGCTTCAATTGTACTAATCTTTGAATAGTATAAGCCAGAAGATAAAGTTGGTAACTTTTCTACAATGCATTTCTGGCCAGAAATATTCTTTGTAATACAAAGATATTCCACGTTCATTTCATCTATTGTCTCAACATGATACCTATTTCGGCGGATATCTATAAAACTCAACAAGTTTTTTCGGGACTTGGAGGAGAATAATACATTGTTTATAATAAGTTTTGTTCCCTTAGACAGAAATATAATAGCTCTTCCGGAGCCTTCAATCAAACTTATATTACCAGAAATTGTAGAAACATTTGCTTTTTCCTTATGCAAATAAGAAAAGTATTTCTGATCTTTGAATATGGCATGAGTTGTTCCACTATCAATTATACAAATATCTTCGTGATTGGTCTTTGATCCAAACATAATTTGAGGATTATCCATATTCTTCAAAATGACATCAACAAAATAAATATGATAGTAAATATTATTATCAAAGCATAACTTTTATTTATGTACAATAATTACATAATCATACTATCTACTACAAACAACAAAAATTAAAATATTTACATTTCTACAGATTCACTACCGATCACATGACTTGTTTCTCCTTCTGGGAGTGCAAAATAATCAGCTACATCTAAATGCATGAAGTCTAAATTATCTTCAGAAATAAAATTTGCTTCAGCATTTTTCTCTGTCTTCTTCAGGGAGACTTGATATAGCTCAACCAGGTGCTTTGGCTTACGACATGTACGTGACCAGTGCCTTTTTCCTCCACATCTATAGCATGCATTTTCTGGCTTTGCTTCTTGCACCGCTTCATACTTTTGTTCCTTCCTTTTCCACTGCTGGTGGTGAGGAGGGTTCTTTGGTGCATTGTTATTACCACGATTAGAGTTTCCTCCCCGACCACGGCCATGACTACGATTAGGGCCACGTCCTCTTCCACGCTTAGCTTGGTGGAAGTTCGTCTCATTCACTTCAGGGAATGGACAAGAACCAATAGGTCGGCTTTCATGGTTTTTCATTAATAGCCCATTATGTTGCTCGGCTACAAGAAGATGTGAGATAAGTTCAGAATACTTTTTTAAATCCCATCTCTCGATATTGCTGCTGCAGGAGCATATTCGAGGCATGAAAAGTGGTGAAAGTTTTCTCCAACATATCATGATCAGTAATATTATCACCACATAGTTTCAATTGGGAAATAATTCTGAACATAGCAAAATTATACTCACTGATAGATTTAAAATCTTGTAGCCTTAGATGAGTCCAATCATAACGTGCCCGTGGAAGAACGACCATCTTCAGGTGGTCATATCTATCTTTCAAATTATTCCACAGTATGACTGGATCTTTAACAGTAAGATATTTCATTTTCAGGCCCTCATCAAGGTGATGGCGTAGGAATATCATTGCTTTGGCACGGTCTTGGTTTGATGCCTGATTTTTATCTTTGATGGTGTCTGCCAGACCCATCACATCAAGATGAATTTCGGCATCAAGCACCCAAGACATGTAGCTTTTGCCCGATATATCCAGGGCTACAAACTCAAGTTTAGAAAGATTTGACATTATTTAGAAAAAGAAAGTTCGTACCTCTGATACTTTTAAAGTATTTTCTCGAGATGGCAGAGTCTCGTGCTGATAACGTGTTATAAAATAAAAACTGTAAAGTAAAGACAAGTATAGAGAGAAACTGATATACTATTCAAATTCAAACTTATGTACATAATGAATCGAAAACTCCTCTATTTATAGAAGAAAGGAAGTAGCTGCGAGGCTTTTCAGGAAGCAGCTGCAAAGCTTTTCTTTAGCTACTTGTAAGCTGTCTGCATGAGCTGCTTGCAACTTGCCTGTTTAATAAGAAGTTTCTACAAATCATTTAATTGAGCTGCTTGCAACCTGCCTGCATCAGCTGCTTGTAGATAAACTTCAACAAAGTACTAAATGGATAATGTTCTTCAGGAAGATTATCTATAGCGGAGTAATAAATGAACATACACAATATAATTATTTTCATAACAAAAAATACCTTTTTGGTAGAAGAAAAAAGGAAAAAAACAAAAAAGGAAAAAACGAAATAAAAGGGTAAAATGAGGAGGAACATAAAATAATAAAATATAAAATAATAAATATAACATAACAGAATTGGTAAACCAAAAGAATCGGATCCGAGATTATATCAACTTATAATCAAACCCTTATTAATAATATAGCCCCTTTTTTCATTTTCAGTCGTCTTTGCAGTTTCTTCATTGCTCTTTTCGCTTGATTTGCATCAGCCATGGCCGACGAGGTAACCCAAAAAAATTCCAGATTTCCTAACTTCCTTCTATTCGTATTTAATAATTCCATTCTTGTTTTACAGATTCAAAAGATTCAATTTGTATATGGTAAATTAAATGTAAAAGTTCGATTTTTAGAAAATTTCTGTATTTTATTGGCGATCTGTACAGTTCTTTGAAGAACCCATGTTGCTGGTTACTTTAGTTGTATGTGTGCTCAGATATGTCTGTGTGTGGGGTGTATTAGGTGAGTATTAGTTTTTGGTTTAAGAATTTCCTTGTAGAGGTTATTGGTTTTATAGGTGTAGACACTGAAATTTTAGCATATCAAAATTCCTATACATCTCGACCCAATTTATTGTCAACAAATTGTGGCACGCCCAGTGGGACCAGTTCTGCCCTTCATCTCTTTCTCGTGTAAATCGAACACTCCAAGTTTCAAAATTATTTGTTGCGATGGTCGAGTAGTTCAAAGTCTCGTCTTCAAGTTTCGGCAAGCCTACACCCCGACAAACCTTGAAGCGGGGCATTTGTAGACACTGAAATTTTAGGAGATCAAGATTCCTATACATCTCGACGCAATTTATTGTCTACAATAGGTTGTGGATGAATATGCAAATTGGTGTATGGAAAGGTGTGAAGTCTGTAATAGTTTTTGGCCCAAGCCTTTTTAAACAACAACAACAACAAACCCAGTGTAGTCCCACGAGTCGGGTCTGGGGAGGGTAGAGTGTACGCAGACCTTACCCTGCCTTTAAAAAAGCATAGAGGCTGTTTCCGGTAGCCCCTCGGCTCAGGAAGGAAAGAGGGAAGGTCTAAGCATTTTTAATGTGACAAAATAAATGATGAACTAAAACAAGGGGAAAAAAAAGTTGAAGAATTTGAATGACTAGATTGCATAGTTAAAGGATTGGGGTATTGTATTCAGCTTGAGTGTTGAATGGTGATCAAATGATCTACCGAAGCCTTGGTGGGCAGAGTTACTCGGTACCTGTTATGGTCATAGGAGGTAGCAGGTACCATGTGAAACAGTAGACGTACGCGCAAGCTGACCGGACACTACTGTAATAAAGAAGTGGTGATCGAATGAAGAATATTTAGCACTTTTGTGAAACAGTACTTAGCTTTAGCAGCAATTTAGATTGAGGTTTGAGGTTCCGTCTCCATCTTAAATGAGTTATAGAAATTGTCAGTTTGTAGCCAATAAGCTTCAAGTATTTTGCTTTTTAGTGAGATGGTTATAAGATAATTGAAGTTATGTTCAGGTTAACGATTCAGTTAAGGCCAATAACACGTTCAAAGTTTTCACTATAGAGATTATGTGAGGTTTGTCAGTGGAAATGACTGCTTAAGCTTCTCTCTGTTGCTAAGTGTCACTGCGTTTAAAGAGTTGGATCATGTGATGTTACCACAAATTACTGTTGATTTTCACTTTCGAGGACAAGGAATCACTTATAATTGAGTATTTATAGGCTCATTTAGTCATCAGTTAGAATTTTGGAGTTGGGTAAAAAAGTATTAATGCTCTTAATATTTAGGGATTTGATTCTCCGAGGGGTAGCTTTATTTGGGGAAAAGAAGGCTAACAAAGTGATGATTGGTTGTGATTTTTTCAGCATCATGGTAAAGATGTTTTTTGGTTTTGGACTGGTTTTTGTTTTATCTGATTCCTTTCCATATAATGTGACTATGTTTACCTGTTATATAAAGTTTCTCGATTATATTTTCAGTTTGGTCTGAATATTTTGGTTTTCGGTGTGAGCTATATTTCGGCTTCTGAAATTCACTGAGTGCAGCATCCTAGATCTGCTTCTGATTGAAGTTCTAAATTGTATACATCTGTTTCTGCATATTTGGTGTTCAGAAAACTTCCATTTCAGAATATAGAAAACTTTATCATTATTGATGTTTTCAGTAATATGTTGATAAAAAGGTAAAAACAAATTGATAACAAAAAATGCAAGATGGCCGGCAGTTATGACCTCTCTTTTTAAGTTGTTTTTCTGTTACTTCGTGAATCTTTTACCTCACTTGGATTACTTGTAGAGCTGTGGTACTTGTTACTGACATTCTGTTTCTTCCTTCTCCTTTGTGTGCCTTTCAGATTGAACTTAAAACTGCTCCAGCTGATTTCAGGTTCCCAACAACCAATCAAACAAGGCACTGTTTCACACGCTACGTAGAGTTTCATAGGTAAGCTCCCATGCTTTTACACAATTTTATACTTCAGAGACTTGTTGCATTGTTGCTTGTATAAACATGACATTTAATGGATTTAGAATCCCTTTAATAGACTAGGGAATTTATCTTATTTCTTATCTGAAAGAGTACAATGAAGGCTTGGTCTAGGATAGCTCCACCGGATTAAAATCATCTGCAAAACTAGGGGCTGAACTCTCAAGTTTCAATAGTGAAAAGCTGCTACAGACGGTTTGAAGTTCTGCTTAATGCATGCCTTTTCTCCCGTGAAACAATATAGTTAAATTTTATGATGTAATAAATTGTGTAGACGCTCTTTACTGATTCAAAAATGAAAAAATAAAAAGTTGTGTAGACACACTTATCATCCCCTCATCCACCAACCAAAAAAAGTTGTTTAAAGAGACGATATGGTGGATTTAGTGTCCAGCACAGCGTGGAATTGGTCTGAGACCTGGTAAAGTCTATTAATTTATGCGTTTAATCTTATGAAAAAAGAAAAAAATATTGCGGGTCTAATATAATCAGCTTTTAGAAGATCGTTAAAGTTGATACTGTTTTTGTTTTAGTTTAAAAAAAGGTTACATTTTAGTCGGGAAAAAAGTACCAAGGAGGTATTGTAAAGTACAAGCAAAGAGATTATGAGATAGCTGTTACATAATCAGCTCAGCCTATTCAAGACTTCCAAATACTTAAATTGGGTTTCAACTACACTTTCTTTACGCCAAAATTATAAATTCTGCGAACATCTATTCTCTACAATGAAAATACGACTGCTTTTGCCTTCAAAACATCTCCTATTTCTTTCCAAACAAATGGTCACATGATTCAGAGAAGGGATGGTTTTCCAGTTCTTCTTCATTCTTTTGCCCGCTTTCTGACTTGTCTACCTTCCAAAAGACCTCTTATGCTGTAAGGCATAACCAATTACACTCTGCAAATGTTTAAAAAGAGATCCTAAATCTGTCTATCATATTTACAATGGAGTAAGAGATGGTTTGGAGATGCTTAATCTTTTTTCTCACAAAATAAACACCTGCTGCATAGAGCAAATCCACTCCTTCTACAGTATTCTTTTATTATGGAGTTTCAGTTTTCTCACTCCTAAACCTCTAGCTTCTTTATTCCTCATAACCACTTGCCATTTAACCAGATGCATTTTCGTCTTTTCTGATTTACCTTCCCAAAACTGACTTAGTGTGTTAATTTTCCTCTCAATTGCTGATGGCATAGGGAATAGAAACATTAGGCAGGTTGGGATCCCATTCATTTCATCTCACAATTGATTAAAGTCAATATTCCTCCAAAAGATAATACTGTTTATTCCAGATGGAACGCTTTCTAACCTTGTGAGCTGGTCAACGTTGAATCGTTCTTGCAATGTGTCGATTATCTGAAGCTGTTGTTTTGAGGCTTAACCATTTTCGTGGTGTTTTACTAACTCTTGTTCACAAATTTCAGGTGTGTTGCTGCAAAGGGTGACGAGGCTGCTGAATGTGGTAAATTTGCGAAATACTACCGTGCTCTTTGCCCCGGTGAATGGGTGAGTTATGCTTATTAACTTGTATTTTGGTGTGTTTCAAGTTGTAAGTTATCTTGAACTTTGCGGTGGGTCATAGTTCACCGCTTTGCGTTTTCTCATTATTTCTTCTCCCCTTCCTCTCCTTGAATTATTTTTGTTTTCAATTGATCAAGCTTGTTTATTGGAGCTTTACTTGCCTTTGAATACCTTACAGAAGTTTAAGCCATAGTTTGATACGATAGGGGATTTCAATATTGACCATGTACTTTGCAGTTCTCAAAATATAGACACTGATACTCCTTAACTCTTCAAATAGAGCACATCAGGATATATTTTTATCATAGGGCTTATAGATATCAGCATGTCCTCCATAATAACTACGCCGAATGAAGCATTATTGGTTTCGAGTGTTGAATTTGACAAGATTAATGTGAACTAGTGTGAACATTTGAAAGCCTCCTTTTAGGAGAAAATTGGTAGATGCATTTACATTGCATGATGACGCTTAATGTGATGTCATGCATGACATTATTAAGGCCATTTCCCTTCTATAAATAGCAAGAGATTTGTTCATTTGTAAACATCTCTCACTTGCCTTCTTATCTCCTAAGGCATTCGAATCTTCTTTCTATCTTGTAGTATTTCACTTGTATTTTTGGAGTGAAATAAAGTTTGAGTCGAGGACTAGGCAAAAATCAAATTTTGCCGAACTTCGTAAACTTCTGGTGTTCTTTTTATTATTGTCTCACTTAGTATTTATTAGCTATCTTTAGATATAGTAGTTGTGATATAATCACTCTAAATATTCGGCTTCCGCAACATCGAGTTGGTATATGGATGGGCCAATGGTTAAATATTTTGTTCATTCAACACATATATGTGAGTCGGAGCTAACCTTATTCCTAAAGACATATCTGAATGGTGTTTGGTCCATAAGAATTCTCAGGCATTTTAAGCTCCCACTTCCTTTTCTTTTTGCTTCGTAAAACACACAGTTGGATTCATATACCTTTGCCTCCTAATTTGGAGTCAAGTCAGCAATTGTTAGCTACATGATAATCAACCATCTGGAGGTGTGATTGTTTCCTTAGTCACTCTATGACTATAAAATAATAGAAATACCAAAACAAACATGCCCTAATATCTCATTTCAAGTGTCATTTTTAAAGTCTGGTATCTGGATCGGCATCTTTCCACTAGTATAGGTATCAGGTAAGTTGCTCACCAAGGGGTTAAGCAGACCACAAGAAATCACATAGTTATTTGTTTTTTTAGCCTCAATTGAGATTCGACCGCTAGTCTCCCGTAATTTTCTTTCCAACTTCATTAGCATTTAGGCCATACTCTTGGGTGCCATTTCAAGTGTATATTTTGATTGACTGTGCATTCATAAAAGCGAAGAGTTGGCTTTTCTTCTCTTTAAAGAAATTTAAAAGGATGAACTTTCTTTTATTTGAATGTGTTAACGTAGAGTCTTGATGAGCTTTGAAGTGGAGATTAGTTTGTAGCTCTTATCTTTTTATATTTGAATTTTTGCAACAATAACAATAACCCAGTGAATTTTTACAAGTGGGGTCTGGAGAGGGTAGTGTGTACGCAGATCTTACCCATAATCTTCATCAATTTTTTTTTTAATTTTTGCTAGTATGGGTCCTATATTTTCCTTGGTAGTAAGGTACCAGAAAAGACTAGAAGAATTGGGCACCTAAAAGCATCTGCTGTGTAAACTTTGAGACATTTCGGTGCACCAGGAAGGAGTAGAGCTATAAACTTGGGCTAAGGGAACTAAGGGGTCATTGGGTACGCGACTAAATATCCCGAGATTATTGTCCGGGACTAATTTATCCCACCTGGGAGGTGGGATAAAATAATCCTAAGTTTGTTGGGATAAGGTGGGATATCCATGCTTAAGTCTTGGATTAAATTTATACTATGTTTAGTTGACGGTATAAATTTATCATGTGCTAAATTTATACCGTCAACCAAACATGAAAGTAAATTTAATCCCACATCTTATCCCCGTACCAAACGATCCCTAAAAGTTCAGTGATCTCCAAACTTGATTTTTCTTTTCTTCAACACTTCTTCTAGGATGGATAATTACGTTATCTCAACCATATATTTTTTTAGCAAACAAGTTCATGGTCTCTTGACTCTGACATGACAATAATAACATCTATCTAACCCGGATATATATGATTTCCACAAGTTCTTATGTATTTTGGGTGACAATACATCTGACATGGTTATGACAGGCACATGTCATGACTTAATGAAGGGTTTAAGGAGTTGGTTCAAAGGCTCTAAATCAATTAACTGCCATTTAATCTCAAAAAAAGTTTGGGTTGGTTATAAGAATCACTAGTAACCAAACCCTACCTATGCAATTTGTAAAAGCTTTTCTTCCTTTGCATAACACTCTTCTTCCAAATTTTGAACCCAACGCCACCTAAATAATCTGTACTATGCAAATTAAGATACTCTAAAGCTAGAGATTCCCTCTTTTTTTTTTTTTTTTTTTTTTTTGATGAAGAGATTCTCTAAGTCTGACAATTATCCCTATGTGGAGTCGTGGATGTAACTAAATTAAAAAGAACAGTGACTAATCCCAAGTAGTTGGTATCACCAATCTGGATCCCTTGTTTCTGTTCTGTTTCTAGCGAAGTCAAAGGCTTTAAGATGCGATGATTTAATTTGTCTTTTAGTTTGTCGCAATTAGACATCTCATAGCGTATGCTTTTATTAGTCCTTGATACTTGCACTTGATCAATGCAGTCCGGTTGTGTAATATTATTCCATCTTTCCTATGTCGAAACGATGAATTCCTTTATCTTTCGCCATAACTAGTAATAACTTTATCTTAATTCGCCTGTTTCTGCAGGTTGAGAGGTGGAACGAACAGAGGGAGAACGGGACTTTCCCGGGTCCTCTTTAATTTGAAACATCAGATTGCAGCATCCTTGTTATGATACATTGGTTTCCATTTAATGTTTTTGTTTGAAAGGGTAAAACCTTGTTTTCTTTTGAATTGTTAAGGGATCATCAATAAGGAATTTCTTTCTACTTGTTATCACTTGAAAAGCCCTGCAGCTTTATACAGTTTCTCTGTTTTTATTCCTTGGATTTCATAATTGTTTATTCAAAGGTTAAAGACATGTTTTTTTATGTGTTCTTTCTGCTTTGGTTTTCTTCTCATGTTGGGAATCAGTCTTATTTCTTTTATTGACAAAGAAGATACCTGCTGATTTATAACAAAATTGTGACTAGGGATGTCAAATAGGAGGGTTGGGCCGATTTTGGGCAGGTCAAAATATGTTGAGTCAATAAATGGGCGTGTCAAATGACTCTTCCAATGTAAAAATAGCACGGGCTAGCCAGTTTTCGGATTGGTAATTCAAAAATGGCCAGCATTTGCAAAGTCATTGAAAAATAGTCATTATTTTGCTGCTGCAACACGGACCGGTCCAGCATAATATACTGGAGATTGCAGCATTTGTGTATGAGCTGGAATATTTTTCGGATTTTGAACAGTGTTTTCGTTCAGATTTATCTTTACATGAAAAGTGGCTAAATTTCGATTACTTTTGAACTTGTGACTATTTTTCAATTAACACTTGTAAATCTGGCTATTTTTTAATTTCTCCCTCGTCCAATAGTTACTTGGGCTGATATGAGTTGGGTCAAGATGAGCTAAAATTTGGGTCATAATCTAACCCGCTCAACTCTTATTAAGCTTTTTTACTTTAATGTGTTATTTTTTCATGAATTGTATAATTATTAAATAAGATTTTTTTTTTCTTTTGTTATCGTCATATATAACATATAAAAAAAATAAAAATATTTTTGAGATATTTTGATAAAGTTATTTATGGATCAATTTGGACTAAAAATTAGCCCAACGTTAGAGAGGTGGGTCAATAACCAGCCCAACGTGTTGGACTGATTGGGTGTGTCATTTGGGCTTGGGGCAAATTTGACAGTCCTAGTTGTGACAAACAAGTCTCTCTTTAGTAATCTTAGAGGAGAAGTTTACATCAAACTGCATGAGTTTACTAGGTCTGCAATAAATATGTCAAAGAGAGAAAAACTTGGAAAACAACAATATAATTTTTCTTTTCTAGTTTCCTTTGTTGAAAGAAATTGATATATATGAGTTCAAACTTCAAAGATTTACTAGACTAACTATATATAAATTTATTCTTTTGCAATGTTCGGTTTTTAATTAATCAAAGTTAAAAAGAATCGATATGTAATTCTAGGATTAATTTATTGGCCTAATCTTTTAAATAAGGTATTTCTTTATACATTCCTTACTTTTATTCACTTATTTAATTAAGTAGGTCTTAACTTAGGTCTAATTAAGTATTATATATACACTAGCATACATCTTTCTTCTCCTTGCTGTCTTGGTCAAATCCAAGACAATAAATTAATTATAAATGAATACTTAAAGAATCATATACAAGTGTACTTTTGTCCTTTAATCCAAGCCAAGTCCAGGTCAAAGGCTATGAGAAAAAAGAACAGGTAATTAGGTTTATCTAGGCCGTGTTGTCCATGTGATATGCCTCGGCTAATGTACTTGGTCCGTTTCAATTTATATAGCGGTGTTCGAATTTCGAAAGTTAATAAAGAGATTCTTTCATGTCTTTCAAAAATTTTGAATTTTGAATTATTGTGGCTTATAATATTTTTTAAGTAGTTTTCACATATGTAAATTTTATTTTAAGAAGTTTAAAGATTTTATATCCGAGTTTATGATAAAAAATTAAAAAAATTTGACTCTCGAAATCCGACCTATGACACATAAATAGAGGCAGTCGGAGTAATTACTAATCTTTCATAATTTCAGAAAAAATTAGGCATGACGCGAGAACAATAACACATGATAATAATAAATATTAATAGTTTTATATTTTTTAAAAGTTTAATAATTAAATAGGAATATAACTCGAATTTACCTAAATTTCAAAAAAATAAAAATAAAAATAAGAAAACAAATCAATATTATTTTTTTCCTTAATCAAATCAAAGATAGGAGAAGGAGTAAAAATCAAATGAGAAAAGAAAGATATCCATAAATAAAAGGCTGATTTTTAAGAACATTCCAAGCAAGTTCATCAGATTCATTATTCATATCCTATACCAAATAAACACGAAAATGTCACATTTTACACGTTACACGGACTATACCAAATCAGATCAACTTTAATAGAAATAGAAACTTGCTTTAGTTTGTCCACAAATAAATATTTTTTTTTCAAAAAACGTGTTTTGTCTATGAAATTTTGCTAAGTTTTTGAAAATATTTTCGAAAATTGAAAACCACTTTTTCAAAAATTTCAGAAATTTTTGTTTTCCCAATCACAAAATTGCAATATTTTTTTCAAGTAAAATGTATGTCCAAATATAATTTCAAATTCCAAATATCATTTTTCAACTTAACTCCAAATAGTACTCTTTTTCAAAACTTACAATTATTGTCTCCAAACGCCTACTAATTTTGTAGGACCATTTAGAATGGTTGATGTTTAATCCAAAAATATTTTAGGATAAATAATAAAATTTATTTTTAACGAGGTCACTAGCAATCGGTTCGAATCGAAGTTCAATCGAATGAATTGAAGAATCAAATTATTAATGTTGTGAATAAATAAATAAAATTAAGCAATTAAAAAATAAGAAAGATCTTATTGATTGTCGTTGTGAGCCACAATGCTAGCAAAACAGAGAGAAAGATTGCCTAGTAATAGTACAATAGTTTTAAGCAAAGAGTGAATTCGAACGTACAAGTAAATAGAATGGGGATATCGTGTCATCATGCGATTCATTCACGTGTCAGAGTAGAATTTTTACCAATAAAGTTGATACGATTAAATATTAGAAAAAAGGGTAACACTTGTCTATGAACTACAAATATTGGTGCTTCTAAAGTTTATACAAATTGTTATAGTCCAAAAATTATAAAGGCTACAGTATCTAATTCCCTTTTGCCTTTTCCTTTGGGGCGATTTGCACAAATAGGATCATATATAGTCACGGCGGATCTAGGATTTTAATTCTATAAGTTCAATATTTAAAATTTTTAGAATTGAACCTATTATATTTTTAAAGTTATGGATTCATATCTACTATTTATTATAATTTTTATAATTTTTACACATAAATTTATGTTTCACGTCGAAAATTTTATACATAACCTATTATATTTTACACATTAGCCATGGATTGGACCTCGTTCATTTAAGCTCGGAGTTGGTCGATCCGGTCAATCTTCTGTTGAACCTGCGAGGTTTGGTCGTTAGTCGCCACGGCTAAATCCTCATTGCTAACTTCGAAAACCTTTACCTTTTCGACCAAGTCAGCATGCTCCTTCTGAGCCGCATCCATCTCGGCTTGGAGATTCTTTACGACCCCTTCGTGTTGCTCGCTGAGAAGCTTATACGTGTCTCTTTTCTCAGCAAGCTCCTTGATCTCGGCCTCGAGCTGGTTAACCTCGACCCGGTACCGAAGAAATCTTTCGTGATGGAGCACCGAGGCCTGCTAAAGGGTAAAATAAATAAGAAATGAGAAATATTAAGAATTAAGTCAAAGGTCGAAAGATCGTAATGATATCTTACCCGATTCAGTGCCTGCTGCGCCTCGTTGAACATGCATGGCACGTCCGCCTCGTTCATTTTAGCCTGGTTTTCTTCGGTCACCAGACATCGAAGGTGGCTCGCTACTCCCACGAGAGCGGAAAGAACCCGGGCATCCTCCAGGATGGTGATGACTATCGACCTCTTGTGGTCGGGATCTACGCTCGGGGTAGGGAATTGGTTGACTAACTTCGGGCTCAAATTTAGCCCGCCGACTTTTGAAGACGACCCCTTTCTCGGCACCTCCAGGTCGCCCTTCGTTAGACCTCTCCTTTCCTGCTCGGGCCTCCTCGAGCATGGACTCGCTATAGGAATGCGATCCTGAAATCTCTATTACACCGGGTGCCTCATTTCGGGGCGTGGTCGGCATTCCGGGAAGTCTTGGCCCCAGTCTCCTCATCAAACCCCCTAGGCCTGAGGGGGATCAGCCTCATGGATCTCCTCTTCAAAGGCTGCTCGCTCTTCGAGGAATGTTGGCCTGTGGGCCATGAAAAAATCATCTTCTCTGATCCCATCCCTGAGCCGATAAAGCAAATCCGAGTCGGGCGCTCGAGAGCTAGAACTTTCCTTTGGCTTACGGGCCAACCTTTTTATTTGGCTTCGTCCTCTCTGAGCTCAGGGAGCCCGGAGCCTTCCTTTTCTTCCTTTTTCTTACTGCAGCCCCGAGCTGCCCTAAAGTGGAGGGGTCAACGGACGTATCCTCCTCCCCTACTAAAGGCCTAATCTCAATGGTCTTAGGCAAACCTGCAAAAGGAAAAGTGAAGAAAATAGGGTAAGTATGATGCGAATAAAAGAGCCAGATGTTACCTATTCGAAGAAGGGCCTTACCGTGAGAACGGGCCTCCCAACGGCCCTTCGAGGGTTTGCGCCATGAGCGCTCGGAATAAGGCATATGTGAACAAATGCCCTCGATCCACTCCTTGAGCCGAGAGATCGCGTTTGGGACTCGAGTGACAGCTGCACCACCACAAATACCAGTAAGAAAAGAGGAGATGAAGGTAAAATGGCATTCAAGTGGAAACTATACTTACGAGATGCGTTCCACTTCTCGGGAAACGACATGAGTTCGGGGGAACCAAGTCTTCGATTTTCATTCGAACAAAACATTCGTGCCAGCCGCGGTCCCGGTCCTCATCGATGCTCGAGAATGAGGCTTTGCTGGCCTAACGTGTGAGCTTTATTAGTCCCTCTCAAAAGATTCGGGGATTGTATAGGCGGTGACGATGATCGATGATGAACTGACGGGACTCGGTCTTGTTCATGAAATAACAAAGGAGGATCACGATCCTCCACAGTGACGGGTGGATTTGACCAAGGCATACTTCGTACCTCTTGTAGAAATCCAAGATAACTAGGTCCACCAGCCCCAACGTAAAGGGATAAGTGTAAACACTTAGATAACCCTCCACGTGGGTAGTTATGGCGTCCGCACGCCCGGGGACTACTACGTCCTTACTCGCCAAATTGCAGTCCTCTTGGACCGCGGGAATGACGTCTTCGGTAATGAAGCATATATATCTTGATACTCCCTCACACTGGCTCTACACCGACGAGTGCTTCTCAACCTTAAAGTCACCGGCAATCGAACAACCCCCGGGAATGAACATTTTCAAGGGAGGCCCGACAGCCGGTTCATCGGAACCCGTATCAGCAGCGGGAGTAGTCTCATCGATTTCAAAAGTCGGTTGTGAAGAAGAAGAAGCGACTTTTTTGGGAACGGATTTGAAAGTTTTAGCCAGTGTTATCTGGAAAAAGCTTGAAAACTATGAAGAGAGGTAGAAAGATGAAAGGTTAAATGCGCTGATTTGGGTAGAAAATAAGTAAAAACTTGCAACTTACTGAGAAGTTTTGAAGAATGGAGGTGAAAATATTAGAGTGTGAAGAAGGGTAGTGATATCTTGAAAACGTGAAGGTAGAAGCTTGGCCAAAAGGTGAAAAATAAACGAAGGAGGAAAGTATTTATAGAGGTTTCGCGCCGTTTGCATTCAGGGACGACCTGCTGATGGTTGACGCGTCTTTGAAGTCATAATGACACGACTAACAGGAAGTTTCAAATTCTTTGTCGTTTTTGTCACGACGTATTGAAGAAGGAATCGAGGTGCATTTGTCGTTTCCGTAAACTTACTCTCCGAGAAACAAGGGGACTATCTGTATATGGGTGAAACCGAGCCTTTTGGACGCCTAGGTTCCCGATGAAGTAAACAGAGCAAAGATGTGACTGTAAGGAACCAGATTCGGGGCAAGGAGCCCCTCGAGTCGGGGTACGGGCAATACACCTGCCCTCGGAAGAATAGGGGCCACGTCCCCTAGGTCCGATTCGAACCCCAAAACTTCGGAGAGCATTACCAGATAATCGAGCACGACAAACAAAGGGTCATGATATTCATGCCCAACCAGATATTACAGCGTGAATCTCGGCACGTTTCAACAGAAAATCAGTGATTAGTAAAACATAAGATTTTTACCTCTTTTGAAATTATACTTAAGGTAAAACTCCCCTAGTATATAAAGTGGAGTCTAACTATTCATTAGGAATCATTGTAACACGCGTGTCAATGCAATATACTCTTATTTTTTCTGTTATTCAAAGTTCTTACTTTTGTTCATCAGTTCTTCATTATCGTGAGCCCGAGATCGAAGGCACGCATTTCATTAAAGTTGTTATTGAGTCCGGGATCACTCCCATTAATTGGTTTGACAATTTATTACGTCCTTTATCTGTTTAATCTAACACAATTTATTATTTGTATTGAATTAATTCACGTATCCTTAAAATCACAGATAAATTTAATTGTTATCCGTTTTTTAAGAATAAACATAAATATAAACAATAGTTCTAAAAAAGTTCCTCCAGCGTAATTTTTTATTTTTGTTGTTGTAATCCAAAAACCAATCACTGCCAAAACCAAAATTAGTATTGATCGTTACATCTTTACAAATACTAATTCCCAAATTTTATCCCACTCCCACATTACTAAGACGTTTACTCCACGCTCCACACGTCTTCGTAAAACTTCCAACTCCCTTCCTCTCTATAATCCAACGCGTTCAGTTTTTGTATCTATATCTATATATATATATACTCCTTCAACCGCTCCATAACTTTACCACATTCACACCCATTTCCTACTTCCATTGATTTTTTCTGCTTTTCTCATCTGGGTCTTGTCTTTAATTTTGTTAAAAAATGGTGCGTTGTAGCAACAATTTAGTCGGAATTCTAAACATAGTAACATTTCTAATATCAATCCCAATTATAGCAGGAGGAATATGGCTCTCACGTCAAGCAAACACAGAGTGCGAAAGATTTCTCGAAAAACCCATAATAGCACTCGGAGTTTTTATACTCTTAGTTTCATTAGCCGGTATAATCGGTTCTTGTTGTAGGGTTTCGTGGTTACTTTGGGTTTATCTACTCGTTATGTTTTTGTTGATTTTGTTGCTTTTCTGCTTTACGATATTTGCGTTTGTTGTTACTAATAAAGGTGCTGGTGAAGTGGTTTCGGGTAAAGGGTATAAGGAGTATAGATTTGGGGATTATTCTAATTGGTTGCAGAAAAGAGTTGATAATCATTGGAGTAGGATTCATAGTTGTTTGCAAGATAGTAAGATTTGTCAAAGTTTGATTGAGGGATCGAATACTAAAGCTGATGATTTTTTCAAGAAACATCTTTCTGCTCTTCAGGTATATTTACTTTAAGTTTTTAATTTTTAATTTAATCTGGTTCTTAGTGTTTACACTTGATTGTTTTAGTCGAAATTGTCAGTTTTTATGTGTGTGTGTATATACTTGATTTTTATTGTATGGTTTTTGTTCTAGATCCGGATGGAAGAGTATTTTTGGAGGATCTGGGGTGCGGTGACATTTTTAGATAGTTCGAGCAACATATGTCTTTTTTGGTTTTGCTTGTCTGATATCTGGTATTGTTTGTGAGGAGGGGTTTTTTTGTCAGTCCGTTCGAAAATCGCACTATATATCTGGATGGAAGAGGCTATGTCGTCCGAACTCTCCACAAATGCTTTCGGGTGCTTGTTAGATCGTCCAAAATTAGTGCATTTTTTTGAGGATTCAACACGAGTGTGACAACATTTTTAGATAGTTCTAGCAACGTTGATTTTTTGTTTTGCTTGTCAGAAATCTGGTTTTATTTGTGCATTTGGGGTTTTCGTCTATTCGGACCCCTTCGCTAGAAAATTGCACTGTATATATAATTTTAAATTTTTTTTTTTTTTATGTGTATATATAGTAGATGTTGAACCACCTTAGTGAAAATCCTTCTTTCGCCACGGTACAAAAGGATTTGTTCAAGGTTTTTCCAAAGGTTCACAATTGTTTGTTTTTTTGATTGGCTATTGAAGGACTTACTTTTTGGTAGTTGACCTATACTTGACTGAGTTTGGGTTTTGCTTAAGAAATTGAGGGTTTGTGTTAGGTCATGCAAACTGCTACTTTTGTTCATACTTCTTGCTGTGTTGATTAATGATCTATAGGAAAACATATAATTATTTGGTAACTTTATATCTCTAGTTAGTTATGAATTTTTTTGTTTAACTTTATGTAAAGTTAAAAGGTGTTAGGACTTTGACTCTGTTGGTAATGGCTATAATTGCACTTTTTGTCTAAAGGGTTACACCTTTAAAATCATCTAAGTTGGTTTGGTGAAAATGTTGATAAGCCTTTTATTTCTAGACAGTGCTTTATTTTGACTCTGTTGGTAGTGTCAAAAAAGTTGGGGCTTTATGTATTATGTATAAAAAGGTATACATACCTTTAAATATTCATTTCTAGATGTGGTTGTTGAGATAAAGAGTTATTCCTTTTTGTTTCCTCAAAATAAACCTTGAAGATATTTTGTCTAAAAGTTTTGGGGCTTTTTGTTTAAAAGCAAACATCTTAAAGCATTCATCTTATTTAGGCTGCCACATTTTGGAAAGTTCTACTATGCAAATAGATAAAAAAGGAGTACTTTTGCCGTACATGTATATAAATCTTTGAATATCGTTGATGTTATGTTGCTCGAACTCTTCAAAAATGCGTGTGGGTGCGTGTCAGATCGTCCAAAATTAGTGTATTTTTGGAGGATCCGATACGAGTGCGACAACATGTTGAATGTTTGACTATGCAAATAGAGAAAAAAAGAGTACTTTTGTTGTACATGTATATAAGTTTTTGAATACTCCTGACATTAGAGAAGTACATGTTCAAATCTGAGGTGTGGCATCTGTGTCGTTTTGAATCTGTTTGTTAGAGTTTCTGTCTCCGCCACGGATAGGCTGTTGGTTGTAATATTATCGTCAATCCTTTTGCCTTTTCTTGTGGATGGGCTCTTATAGCAGTAATTTCTTTTGCTAGTGTCTACTAGTAGTAGTTGCTCTTATTCTATCAAAATAATTCTGTAATTGTATCTAGTGTTCAACTTGCACATGTTAGTTGCTTCCTTTGACATTGTGATTGAGTCTGGTGTCCAACTTGCACATATTAGTAATCGTTGTTGTAGTCTTATTATATGTCTCTGACACTGATTAAATTTCTTGTAGTCTGGTTGCTGCAAGCCATCAAATGACTGCAACTTCGAGTACGTGAGCCCAACAAACTGGACTAGGACACCAAGCTCATCCCTTAATAATCCTGACTGTACTACATGGAGCAACGATCCGAAAATCTTGTGCTATGGCTGCCAATCCTGCAAAGCCGGGCTACTAGACAACCTCAAGAGTGACTGGAAAAGGGTGGCTGTACTCAACATCATTTTCCTCGTCTTCCTCATCGTCGTCTACTCTATCGGATGTTGTGCTTTCAGGAACAACAGAGAGGACAACGCTTGGAAGCGTTACCCTTGATCCGTCCTGAGGAATGCACTTTCGCTAAGTTCTATTGATTTCTGTCGTGTATTATATAGAACTATAGGTCGTTTAGTATGAATCTATGATCTTTCTTGTGCAGAGTATTTCTTTTGCTAGGCAATTACTCTGGATTTGGATATATGTGAATTCCTATTATTCCATAGAATTCTTATGTTTAGAAGTGATATGCTGACTGTTGGTTTTGGATGTAGAGTTTGATCTCTTCTTGATTATGAGTATGTGAATTCTTGATTTGTCTTGCTCTTGGATATTTGTATGGTGGAGATTTTAGCATTTCTTGATTTGAACTTGTGAATGGATGGTTGAGCGACAATTAGAAGATAATTCATCTTTTTTAATTTTTTGAGCAGAAAGTAAAGATAATAAAGGGACATATGGCCATTTGATGTGTTGGGGACAGATGGAGACATGTCTTATTCTACATATTTATATTATATTCTACTTAGTATTTAAATCTCCGACGTGACTAAAAGATCAATAGAAAACATACTATCTAAAGTAAATGTAATAACATGACTAATACATAGGTATTACCATTGTTGGTCCCGTGGACTATATAGCACACGAAAATATGAGAATCGTGCTGAATTCATGTTTTATGGCTCTAAAATGCCAAATAACGAAGAACGGTCATGACAAAGCGATGACTATTGTTCATTAGGTCGTTTCTGATGGTCCGGCAAAATTTTAGGCGATTCAGAGCCGGTCGCCCGAATTCGTGATAGCACACGAAAATCTGGGAATCGTCCTGAATTTCTCCTTATGTTCCTAAAATGCCCAAAAACGAGGAACGATCATGGCGAAGCGATAACTATTGTTTATTAGTTCGTTTTTAATGGTCCCGCAAAATTTTAGGCGACTCAGAGCCGGTCGTCCGAATTCATGCAGATGACTCTATATCACATGAAAATTTGGGAATCGGGTAGAATTCTAATTTTATGACCCAAAATGCCAAAAAACGAGGAACGATCATGGCGAGGCGATGATTGTTGTTCCTTAAGTCGCTTTTGATGGGCCAGCAAAATTTTAAGCGATCCGGGATGACGTGTGCTATATAACAAACGAAAATCGAGAATCAGGCGAAATTCCAGTTTTATCGACCAAAACACCAAAAAATGAGGTACAATCATGTTGTTCCTTAGGCCGTTTTGATAGAACGGTAAAATTTTAAGCGATCCGGGTCCGGTCGCTTGAACCCATGCAGATGGCGAGGGTTATAACATACGAAAATTTGGGAATCGGGTGGAATTTCAGTTTTTATGGCCCTAAAACGCTAGAAAATGAGGAACGGTCATGGCGAGGTGATGACTATTAATCCTTAGGTCATTTTTGATGGGTTGGTAAAATTTTAGGCGATTTGGGTCCGGTCTCCTAGACCCATGCGGGTGGCGTGGGCAATAAGCACACGAAAATTGAGAAATCAGACGGAATTCCAATTTTTGGTCCTAAAACGCCAAAAAATGAGGAATGATCACGGCGAGGTGATGACCTTAGGTCGTTTTTAATGGGCCGATAAAATTAAAGGCGACTCGGGTCCGGTCGCCCGGACCCATACAAATGGTGTGGGTTATAGCACATGAAAATCTATGAATCAGGCGGAATTTCAGTTTTATGGCTGTAAAACGCCAATAAATGAGGAACGGTCATGGAGATGCGATGACTATTGTTCCTTAGGTCATTTTTGTTGGGCCGGTAAAATTTTAGACGATCCGGGTTTGGTCGCCCGGACCCATGCATATGGCGTAGGCTATAGCACACAAAAATCTGAGAAGCGGGCGGAGTTCCAGTTTTATGGCCCTTAAACGCCAAAAAATAAGGAACGATCATGGCGAGCCAATGACTATTGTTCCTCAGGTCGTTTTTGATGGGCCGACAAAATTTTAGGCGATCCAAGTCCGGTCGCCCGTACCCATACAGTTGGCGTGGGCTATAACACACAAAAATTAGGGAGTCGGGCAAAATTCCAGTTTTATGGGCCTAAAACGCCAAAACATGAGGAATATTTATGGTGAGGTGATGACTATAGTTTCTTAGGTCGTGTTTGATGCTCCAGAAAAATTTAAGGCGATCCGGATACGGGCTATAGCACACGAAAATTTCGGAATCAAGCGGAATTCCAGTTTTATGGCCCTAAAACACAAAAAAGGAACGATCATGGCGAAGTGTGTACTGTTGTTCGTTAAGTCAATTTTGATGGGACGCCAAAATTTTAAGTGATCCGGGTCCGGTCGCCCGAACCCATACAGATGGCGTGTGCTATAGCACATGAAAATCTAGGAATCGGGCGAAAATTCTTGTTTTATGGCCCTAAAGTTGCCAAACTATGAGGAACAGTTCGGGCGAGTAGATGGCTATTGTTCCTTAGGTCGTTTCTTATAGGCCGACAAAATTTAGGCGATTCGGGTTCGGTTGCCCGGACCCATGCAAATGGCGCGGGCTATTCCAGTTTGGGAATCAGGCGAAATTCCAGTTATATGGCCCCAAAACACTAAAAAACGAGGAACAGTGATGGCTAAGCGATAAATATTTTTCCTTAGGTAGTATTTGATTAGCCGACAAAATTTTAGGCGATCAAGGTACGGTCACCCAGAACGATACAGATGACGTGGGCTAGGTCAAACGAAAATCTAGGAATCAGATGGAATTCCAGTTTTATGGTCCTAAAATGCCAAAAAATGAGTAACGTTCATGGCGAGGCGATGACTATTGTTTTTTAGGTCGTTTTTTATAGGCCGATAAAATTTCAGGGTTCAGTCGCCTAGACCCATGCATATGGCGTGGGATATAATACACGAAAATTTGAAAATCGGACAAAATTCTAGTTTTATGGCCCTAAAACGCCAAACAATGAGGAACGGTCATGGCGAAGCGATAACTATTGTTCCTTAGGTCGTTTTAGATAAGTCGGCAAAATTTTAGGCTATCCGGGTTCGGCTATAACACAAATTCTGAGAATCGGGAGGAATTCCTGTTTTATTGTCTTAAAACGCCAAAAAATGAGGAACGGTCTTGGCAAGGCAATATCTATTGTTTCTTAGGTCGATTTTAATGAGCCGACAAAACTTAAGGCGATCAGGGTCCGATTGCCCTAACCTGTGTAGATGGCGTGGGTTATATCACACTAAAATCGGGGAATCGAGTGGAATTCCAGTTTTATGGGCCCTAAAACGCCAAAATATGAGGAGCGATCATGGCGAGGCGATGACTATTTTTTCTTAGGTCATTTTTGATAGGCCAACAAAATTTTATGCGATTCGGGTCCGGTCGCCCAGACCCATGCAAATGGCGTAGGCTATAACACACGAAAATAAGGAATCAAGTGGAATTCCATTTTTATGACCCTAAAACACAAGAAAACGCGGAACAATCATGAAAAGGCGATGACTATTGTTTTTTAGGTCATTTTTGATGGGCCAAAAAAATTGTAGGTGATCAGGGTCAGTCGCCCGGACTTATGTAGATATCATGGGCAATAGCGCACGAAAATCTAGAAATCAGGCGTAATTCCAGTTTTATGGCCCTAAAATGCCAAAAAATGAGGAACAGTCATGGCGAGGCGATGATTAATGTTCCTTAGGTCTTTTTGGATGGGCCGACAAAATTTTAGGCGATTCGGGTCCGGTCGTCCGGACCCATGCAGATTGTGTAGGCTATAGCATACGAAAAACTGAGAATCTGTCGGAATTCCAGTTTTATAGCCCTAAAATGCCAAAACATAAGGAACGGTCATGGTGAGGCGATGACTATAGTTTCTTAGGTAGTTTTTGATACGCTGGCAAAATATTAGGCGATCCGGTTACAGTCGCTCGTAGACATGCAGATGGCGTGGGCTACAACATATGAAAGTCTGGAAATCGGACGCAATTCCAGTTTTACGGACGTAAAATACCAAAAAATGAGTACTGGTTATTGCGAGGCGATGAATATTATTTCTTAGGTCGTTTCAGATGGGTCAACAAAATTTTAGGCGATCAGGGACTAGTTGCTCGGACCCATGCAGATGGCGTAGGCTAGAGCACACAAAAATCTGGAAATCAGACGGAATTCCATCTTTATGAGCGTAAAACACCAAAAAAAGGAATGGTCATGTCGAGGCGATAAATATTGTTCCTTAGATCATTTTTGATCGCCCGGACCTGTATAGATAGCGTGGGCTATAACACACGAAAAATGGGGAATCGAGCGGAATACCAATTTACGATCCTAAAACGCCAAAACATGAGGAGCGGTCATGTCGAGGTGATAACTATTGTTCCTTAGGTAATTTATTATTGGCCGACAAACATTTAGGTGATCAGAGTCCTGTCGCCCAGACCCATGCATATGGCAAGGGCTATAGCACACAAAAATTTAGGAATCAGGCGAAATTCCAGTTTTATGGCCTTGATACGCCAAAACTGAGGAACGGTCATGGCGAGGCAATGACTATTGTTCCTTAGGTCATTTTTGATTGGCCGAATTCTTTTTAGGTGATTCAGGTTCGGTCGCCCGGACCCATGCAGATGGACAACACACAAAAATAAGGAAATCGGGCATAATTCTAGTTTTATGACCCTAAAACGCCATAAAACGTGGAATAGTCATGGCAAGGTGATGACTATTGTTCCTTTGGTCATTTTTTTATGGGCAGACAAAATTTTAGGCGATCGGGATAAGTCACCCGGACCTATGCAGATGGCATGGGCTATAGCACATGAAAATCTGAGAATGAGGCGTAATTCCAGTTTTATGGCCCTAAAACGCTTAAAAATAGGAATTGGTCGTAGCGAGGCAATGATTAATGTTCCTTAGGTCATTTTTGATGGGATGACATAATATTAGGCGATCCGAGTCTGTTCGCCTGGACCCAGGCAGATGGCGTGGGCTATAACACATGAAAATCTAGGAATCACGCGAAATTCTAGTTTTATGGCCCTAAAATGCCAAAATATGAGGAACGGTCATGGAGAGACGATGACTATAGTTTTTAGGTCATTTTAGATGAACCGGCAAAATTTTAGGCGATCCTGTTTTTGTTGCCCGTAGACATGCAGATGGCGGGAGCTACAACACTTGAAATCATGCGGAATTCTAATTTTATGGCAGTAAAATGCGAAAAAAGGAGTAACGGTCATGGCAAGGCGATGACTATTGTTCTTTAGGTCATTTTTGATGGGACGACAAAATTTTATGCGATCGAGGATCGGTCGTTCGGACCCATGCCGATGGAGTGTAGCGGCTAGCACACGAAAATATGGAAATTTGGTAGAATTCCAATTTTATGACCTTGAAACACCAAAAAGGAGGAAAGCTCATGGAGAGGAGATTTTCCTTAGGTTTTTTTGATGGGCTGCAAAAATTTTAGTCGATCGGGGTTTCGGTCTCTCGGACCCATGCAGATGACATGGGATATATCACATGAAAATCTGGGAATCAGGCCGAATTCCTGTTTTATGGCCTTAAAACTCTAAAAATGAGGAACGGTCACGGCGAGGCGATGACTATTTTTCCTTGGGACATTTTAGATAGGCCGATACAATTTTGGTGATTCAGCTTTGATCACCGGACCCGAGTGGAACTCAAGTTTTATGGCATTAAAACGCTAAAAATGAGGAGAGGTCATGGAGAGGTGATGTTATTGTTCCTTAGGTAATTTTTAATTGGCCGGAAAAAGTTTAGGTCATTCGAGTCCGGTCTCCCGGACCCATTCAGATGACGAGACTATAACACACGAAAATCTTGGAATCAGGCGTTTTCCACTTTTATGGCCCTAAAACGCCAAAAATGAGGAACGATCATGGTGAGGTGATGCCTATTGTTCCTTAGGTCATTTTTGATGGGCCAAAAATTTTTTAGGCGATCAGGGTCCGATCGCCTGAACCCGTATAGATGGCGAGGGGTATAGCACACGAAAATCGGGGAATCAAGCGAAATTCCAGTTTTTAGGCCCTAAAACTCCAAATATTGAGTAGCGCTCATGGCGAGGCGATGACTATTGTTCCTTGGGTCATTTTTAATAGGCCGACAAAAGTTTAAGCGATTCGGGTCCGGTCGCCTGGACCCATTCAGATTACGCGGGCTATAACATACGAAAATATGGAAATCGGGTGAAATTTCAGTTTTAATGCCCTAAAACGTCAAAAAATGAGGAACAGTCATGGCGAGGTGATGACTATTGTTCCTTAGCTCATTTCTGATGGTCTAACAAAATTTTAGGCGATCAGGGTCCGATCGCCTGACCCATGTAGTTGGCATGGGCTATATATAGCACACGAAAACCGAGAAATCGAGCGAAATTTCAGTTATATTGCCCTAAAACACCAAAAAAAATAAGGAACGGTCATGGTTAGGCGATGACTATTATTTCATAGGTCATTTTTGATGGGCCAACAAAATATTAGGCGGTTTGGGTACGGTCGCCCGAGCCCACGAAAATCTGGATATCGGGCGGAATTTCAATTTTATGGACCTAAAACGCCATAAAATAAAGAACGGTCATGACCAGGCGATGAATATTGTTCCATAGTTAATTTTTGACGGGCCGACAAAAGTTTAGGCGATCGTGGTCCGGTCACCTGGCCCCGTGCAGATGGCAGGGCTATAGCACACAAAAATCAAAAAGTCGGAGAAATTTCAATTTTATGGCCCTGAAACGCAAAAAAAAAGAGGAACGGTCATGGAGAGACTATGACTATTATTCCTTAGGTCAATTTTGATGGCCGATAAAATTTTAGGTGATCGGGGTCCGGTCACCCCGACCCATGCAGATGACGTGTGCTATAGCATACGAAAATCAGGGAATTACACAGAATTCTAGTTTTATGACCCTAAATTGCCGAAAAAGAGGAACAGTCATGGTGAGATGATGACTATTGTTCCTTAGGTTGTTTTGATGAGTCGGCAAAATTTTAGGCGATCAGGGCCCGGTCGCCCAGACCCTTGTAGATTGCATGGGCTATAGGATACCAAAATCTAAGAATCGGGTGGAATTCTAGTTTTATGGCCCTAAAAATCCAAAAATGCGGAACTGTCATGGCGTTCCTTAGGTCATTTTTTATCGGCCAGCAAAATATTTGCACACGAAAATAAGAAAATCAGACGGAATTTAAATTTTGTGACCCCAAAACGTAATAAAAGAGGAACGGTCATGGCGAGGCAATGACTATTGTTCCTTAAGTCATTTTTGTTGGGCCGATAAAATTTTAGGCGATTGGGGTCAGCCGCAGACCTATACAAATGACGTGGGCTATAACACATGAAAATATGAGAATAAGGTGTAATTCCAGTTTTATGACCCTAAAATCCCAAAAACAATGAGTATTAGTCATAGCGAGGCGATGATTAATGTTCCTTAGGTGTTTCTTGATGATCCGACAAAACTTTAGGCGATCCAAGTCCGTTCGCGCGGACCCATGCAGATGGCATGACCTATAGCACACGAAAATCTGGGAATGAGACGGAATTCCTGTTTTATTGCCCCTAAATGCCAAAAAAAGAGGAATGATCATGGCGAGACGATGACTATAGTTTTTAGGTCATTTTTGATGGGCCGAAAAAAATTTAGGCGATACGTTTTGGTCGCCCGTTGACATGCAGATTGCATGGGCTATAACACTTGAAAGTTTGGAAATCGGGCGAAATTCTAGTTTCGTGGCCGTAAAACACCAAAACATGCGTAGCGGTCATGACGGGGCGATGAATATTTTTCCTTACATTGTTTTTGATGGGTCGAAAAGTTTTTAGGCAATCGAGGACCGGTCCACCGGACCCATGCCGATGGCGTGGGCTATAGCACGCGAAAATTTGGGAACCGGGAAAATTCTAGTTTTATGGCCTTAAAACGCCAAAATAATGAGGAGCGGCCATGGCGAGGTGATGACTATTGTTCCTTGGGTCATTTGTAATATGCCTACAAAAGTTTAGACGATCCGTGTTCGGTCGCCCGGATCCATTCAGATGGCGTGGGCTATAGCACACGAAATCTGGGAATTGGGGCGAAATTCCATTTTTATTGCCCTAAAATGTCATATAATGAGGAACGGTCATGGGGAGGCGATGAATATTGTTCCTTAGGTCGTTTTTAATGGGCTGACAAAATTTTAGGCGATCAGAGTCCGATCCCCTGGACCTGTGTAGATGGCGTGGGCTATAGCACAAGAAAATCGGAAAATCGAGCAGAATTCTAGTTTTATGGCCCTAAAATGCCAAAAAGGAAAAACGGTTATGGCGAGGCGAAGAATATTATTCCTTAGGTCATTTTTGGTGAGTCGACAAAATTTTAGGCGATCGGGGTTCGTTTGCCCAGACCCATGCACATGGCGTGGGATATAGTAAAATCTTTGAATCTGGCATAATTCCTGTTTTATGGTCGTAAAACGTCAAAAAATAAGAAACGATGATGGAAAGTCAATGACTATTGTTCCTTAGGTCATTTTTATGGGTCGGCTAAATTATTTGCGATACGGGTTCGGGCATGCAGATGGCGTGGGCTATATAGCACATGAAATTCTAGGAATGAGATTGAATTCAAATTTTATGGCCCTAAAATGCCAAAAAGAGGAACGGCCATGGTGCGATGATGGCTATTGTTCCTTAGGTCATTTTTTATTGGCCAACAAAATTTTGGACGATCCGGGTTCAGTCGCCTGGACGCATGCAGATGGAGTGGGCTATAGCACACAAAAATTTGGAAATTGGTCAAAATTCCTGTTTAATGGCCCTAAAATGCCAAAAAATGAGGAACGATCATAGCACGACGATGACTATTGTTCCTTAGGTCATTTTTAATAGGCTGGCAATATTTTAGGTGATTCGGGTTTGGTCTCCCGGAGCCATGCAGATGGCGTGGGCTATAACACACGAAAATGAGGGAATCAGGCGGAATTCTAGTTTTATGGCCCTAAAACGCCAAAAAATGAGGAACGGTGATGGACAAACGATAACTATTGTTACTTAGGTCATTTTTATTGACCGACAAAAGTTTAGGCTATCCGGGTCCGGTCGCTCAGACCCATTCAGATGGCGTGGACTATAGCACACGAAAATATAGGAATTAGGCAGAATTCCAGTATTATGACCCTAAAATGCCAACAAACGAGAAACGGTCATGGCGAGATGATGAATATTGCTCCTTATGTTTTTGACGGGGCGGCAATATGTTATGCGATCCGGGTCTTTTATAGGACTCGAAAATCTGGGAATCTAATAAAATTCCAATTTTATGGCTCAAAAATACCAAAAAAAGAAGGAGCGGTCATGGCGAGGCGATGACTATTATTCATTAGGTCGCTTTAGATAGGCCGACAAAATTTTAGGCAATCTAAGTATTGTCGCCCAAACCCATGTAGATGGTGTGGGCTATAGCAGATGAAAATCTAGAAATCGGGCAGAATTCCAGTTTTATGGTCCTAAAACGCCAAAAAATGAGGAACGGTAATGGAAAGGCGGTGACTATGGTTTCTTAGGTCATTTTTGATGGGCCAACATAACTTTAGGCGATGCGGGTTTGGTTTCCCGGTCCCATGCAAATGGCGAGGGCTATACCACACGAAAATTCTGAAATCGGGAAAAATTCTAGATTAATGGCCCTAAAATGCCAAAAAACTAGGAATGGCCATGGCGAGTCGATGAATATTGTTTCATAGGTCGTTTTTGATAGTCCAACAAAATTTTAGGTAATTCGGGTCTGCTCGCTCGAACCCATGCAGATGGTGTGGGCTATAGAATTCTAGTTTTATTGCCCTAAAATGCCAAGACACGAGGAACGATCATGGCGAGGCGGTGACTATTATTTCTTAGGTCATTTCTGTTGGGTCGGCAAAATTTTAGGCAATACCGGTCCGGTCGCCCAAACCCAGGCAGATGGCATAGTAACACATGAAAATTTGAGAATCGGGCAGAATTTCAGTTTTATGAGCCTAAAATGCCAAATAAATGAGAAACGGTCATGGAAAGGCGACGATAATTGTTCCTTAGGTCATTTTTGATAGTCCAACAAAATTTTAGGTAATTCGGGTTCGCTCGCCCGAACCCATGCAGATGGTGTAGGCTATAGAAGTCTTGTTTTATTGCCCTAAAATGCCAAAACACGAGGAACGATCATGGCGAGGCGGTGACTATTATTTCTTAGGTCATTTCTGATGTGTTGGCAAAAATTTAGGCAATAACGGTCCGGTCGCCCAGACCCAGGCAGATGGCGTGGTAACACACGAAAATTTGAGAATTGGACAGAATTTCAGTTTTATGACCTTAAAACGCCAAAGAAATAAGAAACGGTCATGGAAAGGCGATGATAATTGTTCCTTAGGTCGTTTTTGATAGTCCAACAAAATGTTAGGTAATTCGGGTCCGCTTGCCCGAACCCATGCAGATGGGAGGGCTATAGCACACGAAAATATGGGAATCAGGTAAAAATCTAGTTTTATGTCCCTAATATGCCAAATAAATGAGGAATGGTCATGGCGAAGCGATGACAATTTATCCTTAGGACATTTTCGATGGGCCGACAAAATTTTAGGCGATCAGGGTCTGTTTGCCCGGACCCATGAAGATTGCATGGGCTACAGGATACGAAAATCTAAGAATGGGGTGGAATTCTAGTTTTATTGCCCTAAAATGTCAAAAAATGAGGAACGGTCATGGCGAGGCGATGACTATTGTTCCATAGGAAGTTTGTAATTGGACGACAAAATTTTAGGTAATTCGGGTCCGATCGCCCGAACCATGCAGATGGCGTGTGCTATAGCACACGGAAATCAGGGAATCGGGCGGAATTCCAGTTTTATGGCCCTAAAACGCCAAAATACAATGAACGATCATGGCGAGGCAATGAATATTGCTCCTTAAGTTATATTTTATGTGCAGGAAAAATTTTAGGCAACCGAGGTCAGTCGCCCGGACCTATGCAGATGACTATAATACACGAAAATCTAGTAATCGTGTGGAATTACAGTTTTATGGCCCTAAAATGAGGAATGGTCATGGAGAGGCGATGATTATTTTTCCTTAGGTCATTTTTTACGGGCCGGCAAAATTTTAGGCGATCAGGGTCCGTTCACCCGGGCCTATACAGATGGCGTAGGCTATAGCACATAAACAACTAAGAATCTGTGGAATTCCAATTTTACAGCCCTAAAACGCAAACAAATGAGAAACGATCATGGAGAGGCAATGACTATTGTTCCATCCGTCATGTTTGATGGACCGGCAAAATTTTAGATGATTCGGGTTCTATCGTTCGGACCCATGCAGATAGTGTGGGTTATAGCACAGGAAGATCTAGGAATTAGGTGGAATTCATGTTTTCTGGCCCTTAAATGCCAAAAGACGAGGAACGGTAATGGAGAGGCGATGTCTATTATTTCATAGGTCACTGTTCTAGCCCGGCGAAATATTAGGAGATCCGGGTTCGGTCTCCCGGATCCACACAGATGGCGTGGGCTATAGCATGCGAAATTCTCGAAATTGGGTGGAATTCTAGTTATATGGCCCGAAAATGCTAGAAAATGAGGAACGGTCATGGCGAAGCGATGACTATTGTTTCTTAGGTCATTTTTACGGGCGACAAAATTTTAGGCGTTTTGGATCCGGTCACCCCGACCCATGCAGATGGTGTGGGCTATACCACACAAAAATCTAGGAATCAGGCGGAATACCAGCTTTATGGCTCTAAAATGCCAAAACATGAGGAGCGGCCATGGCGAGGCGATGACTATTATTCCTTAGGTAGTTTCCGATGGGTCAGCAAAACTTTAGGTGATCAGGGTCTGGTCGCCCGGACCCATGCATATGGCGTGGGCTATATAGCATACGAAAATATGGGAATCAGGTGGAATTCTAATTTTATGGTTGTAAAATGCATAAAGATAAGGAGCGGTCATGGAGAGACGATGACTATTATTCCTTAGGTCATTTCCAATGGGTCGGCAAAACTTTAGGCGATCGGGTCCGTCACCCGAATTCATGCCGATGACGTGAGCTATAGCACATGAACATCTAAGAATCAGGTGGAATTCCAATTTATAGCCATAAAATGCCAAAATACGTGGAACGGTCATGGCGAGGCGATGACTATTGTTCCTTAGGTCATTTTTTTATGGGCCGAAAAAAGTTTTTAGGCGATCCGTGTCTGGTCGCCCGGACCCATGCAAATGGCATAGGCATAGCACACGAAATCTGGAAATCGGGTGGAATTCCTGTTTTATGGCCCTAAAATGCCAAAAATGAACGGTCATGGTGAGGTGTTGGTTATTGTTCCTTAGGTCATTTTTATGGGCCAAAAACATTTAAGGCGATCCAGGTCCGATTGCTTGGACCCATGCAGATGGCGTGGGCTATAACACACGAAAATCTGAGAATCATGCAGAATTCCAGTTTTATGATCGTAAAGCATTAAAAAAATAGGAATGCTCATGGAGAGGCGATGACTATTGTACCTTAGGTAGTTTTTGATGGGACGGCAAAATTTTAGGCGACCGGGTCGGGACCGCTGGTACCATACAGATGGCATGGGCTATAACACACGAAAATTAGGGAATCAGGTTGTATTCCGGTTTTATGGCGCTAAAATGCCAAAAGGAGAAAGGGTCATGGCGAGGCAAAGACTATTATTCCTTAGGTTATTTTTTATGGGACGACAAAATTTTGAATGATCTGGATCCTGTCGCCCGGACCCATGCAAATGGCGAGGGCTATAGCACACGAAAATTCTGAGATCGGGCGGAATTCTAGTTTGATGGCCCTAAAATGCCAAAAAACTAGGAACGGTCTTGGCGAGGCGATGAATATTGTTTCATAGGTCGTTTTTGATGGTGCGACAAAATTTTAGGTGATCAGGGTCCGGGCTACCGAACCCATGTAGATGGTGTGAGTTATAGCACACAAAAATTTGGGAATCAGATAGAATTCTAGTTTTATGACCCTAAAATGCCAAAAAAAGAGGAACGATCATGGCGAGACGGTGAATATTGTTTCTTAGTTCATTTCTGATGGGCTGGCAAAAGCTAGGAGCCAAATAGAGACATATTGTAATTGCAAAAGCCAACTCCAAGAATGAGAGAAATGAGCTATCAATCAAGCTAAAACGACCTAAAAACTAAAGATATCGTCTCACCGTGACCGTTCCTCGTTATTCGGCATTTTAGGGCTATAAAATAGGAATTTCGTCTGATTCCTAGATTTTTGTATGCTATAGCCCATGCTATTTGCATGGGTCCGAGCAAACAGACTCGAATCGCCTAAAGTTTTGTCGGCTCATCAAAAAATACCTAAAGAACATTAATTATCGCCTCGCTATGACCGATACTCAGTTTTTGCATTTTAGGGTTATAAAACTTGAATTACGCCTCATTCACAGATTTTTGTGTGCTATAGTCCATGCCATCTGCATAGGTTCGTACGACTGACCCCAATCGCCTAAAATTTTATCGGCCCGTAAAAAATGACTTAAGGAACAATATGTATCGCTAGCCATGACCGTTCCTCCTTTTTTTTTTTTTTGAGTTTTGGGGCCATAAAACTGGAATTCCGTTTGATTTCCTAATTTTCGTGTGCTATAACCTACGCCATCTGCACGGGGCCAGGCGACCGGACCACGACTGCCTAAAATTTTGTCGGCCTATCGTAAAATTAACTAAGGAAAAATAGTTATTGCCTGGCCATGACCGTTCTTCATTTTATGGCATTTTAGGGCCATAAAATTGAAATTCCGCCCGATATCTAAATTTTCGTATGTTATAGCCCACGCCATCTGCATGGGCCAGGGAGACCACACCCGAATTGCCTAAAATTTTGTTGGCCAATTAAAAATGACCTAAGGAATAATAGTCATCGCTTCACCATGAAAACTCATTTTTTGGCGTTTTAGGGCAATAAAACTGGAATTCCGCTCGATTCTCAGCTATTCATGTGCGATAGCCCACGCCATATCTGTATGGGTCCGAGCGACTGGACTTGGATATCCTAAAATTTTGTCGGCCCATAAAAAATGACCTAAGGATCAATAGCCATCGCTTCCCCATGACCGTTCCTCATTTTTTGGCATATTAGGGCCATAAAATTAGATTTCTGCGTGATTCCCAAATATTCGTGTGCTGCATGGTTCCGGGCTACCAGACTGTGATCGCCTTAAATTTTGTTGGCCTATAAAAAATAACCTAAGGAACAATAATCATCACTTTCTATGATTGTTTCTCATTTCTTTAGCGTTTTGGGGGTCATAAAACTAAAATTTTGCCCGATTCTCAAATTTGCGTGTGCTACCCCACGCGATTTGCCTGGGTCCGGGCAACCGGACCAGTATTGCCTAAAAAATAGTTTTAAGTCATTTTTGATGGGCCGAAAAGTTTTTAGGAGATCCGGTTTTCGTCATCCATAGACATGTAGATGGCGTGGGCTATAACACTTGAAAATTTGAAAATCGGGCAAAATTCTAGTTTTATGGCTGTAATACGCCAAAAAATGAGTAATGGTCATGGCAAGGCGATCACTATTATTACTTAGGTCATTTTTGCTTGGTAGATAAAATTTTAGGCGATCGATGACCGGTCACTCAGATCCATGCCGTTGGCGTGGGCTATAACACACGAATATCTAGGAATCAAGCGAAATTCCAGTTTTCTAGTCGTAAAACGCCAAAAAAGAGGAACGGTCATGACGAGACAATGATTATTGTTCCTTAGGTAGTTTTTAATAGGCCGAAAATTTTTTAGGCGATCAAGGACTGGTCGCTCGACCCATGCCGTTGGCGTGGGCTATATCACACGAATATCTGGGAATTTGTCGAAATTCCAGTTTTATGACCGTAAAATGCTAAAAAATATGAACGTTCATGGAGAGACGATGACTATTATTCTTATCTCGGTTTTGATGGTCCGGAAAACTTTTATGCGATCATGGTCAGGTCCACCGGACCTATGCCGATGGCATGGGCTATAGCACATGAAAAACGTGGGAATCGGGCCGAATCAAGTTTTATGGCCCTAAAATGCCAAAAAATGAGGAATGTTCATGGCGAGGCAACGCCTATTGTTCCTTAGGTCTTTTTTGATGGGCTGACAAAATTTTAGGTGATCAGGGTCCGATCCCCCGGACCCGTGTAGTTGACGTGGGCTATAGCACACGAAAATCGGGATATCGAGCGATATTCAGGTTTTAAGACCCTAAAATGCCAAAATATGAGGAGAGGTCATGGAGAGGTGATGACTATTGTTAATTAGATCATTTTTGATTGGCCAGCAAAAGTTTTGGTGATCCGGGCCCGGTCGCCCGGACCCATACATATTGGAAGGGCTATAGCACACAAAAATCTGGGAATCGAGCGAAATTCTAGTTTATGGCCCTAAAATGTCCAAAACCAAGGAATATTTATGGCGATGCGATGACTATTGTTCCTTAGATCATTTTTAATGGGCCGATAAAATTTTAAGCTATCCGGATCCGGTCGCCCGAACTCATGCTGATGGCGTGTCCTATAGCACAACAAATTAGGGAATTAGGCAGTATTCTAATTTTATGGCCCTAAAACGCTAAAACATGAGAAAAGGTCATGACGAGGCGATGAATATTATTCCTTAAGTTGTATTTCATGGGCCGAAATTTTTTTAGGCGATCGGGGTCAGTCGCCCTGACCTATGCAGATGGCTTGGGCTATAGCACACGCAAATCTAGCAAACAGGCAGAATTCCAATTTTATTGGCCCTAAAATTCCAAAAATGAAGAACGGTCATGGCTATCCGATGACTATAGTTTTTAGGCTGTTTTGGATGGGCCGATTAAATTTTAGGCGATCCAGGTTTGGTCGCACGTGGACATGAACATGGCATGGTCATAAAACGCCAAACAATGAGTAACGGTCATGGAGAGGCGATGAATATTGTTCCTTAGGTACTTTTGGATGGGTTGACAAAATTTTAGGTGATCGGAGAATGGTCGCTCGGACCCATGCAAATGGCGTGAGCTATAACACACACAAAATATGGGAATCAGGCGGAATTCCAGTTGTATGACCGTAAAATGCCAAAAAGAGGAATGATCATGGCGAAGGAATAATTATTGTTCCTTGGGTCATTTTTGATGGTATGGAGAAATTTTAGGCGATCGGGGTCCGGTCCCTTGGACCCATGCCGATGGCGTGGGCAATAACACACGAAAAGTTGGGAATCAGGCAGAATTCTATTTCGATGACCTTAAAATACCAAAAAATGAGGATTGGTCATCGCGAAGAGATGACTATTATTCCTTAGGTCGTTCTTGATCGGCCGCAAAAATTTTAGGTAATCGAGGTCCGGTCTTCCCGACCCAAGCTGATGCCGTGGGCTATAGCACACAAAATTCGGGGAATCAGGCCGAATTCCAGTTATGGCTCTAAAATGCTAAAAACGAGGAACAGTCATGGAGAGGCAATAAAAATTATTCCTTAGGTCATTTTTAATGGGTTGGAAATTTTTTAGGCGATCTGTGTATGATCGCCCGCACCCATGCAGATGGCGTGGGCTATAACACACGAAAATCGGAGAATTCCGCCCTAAAATAACAAAAAAGGAGGAGAGGTCACGGTGAGGAGATGACTATTGTTCCATATGTCATTTTAGATTGGCCGGCAAAAGTTTAGATGAACTAGGTCTGGTCGCCCCGATCCATTCAAATGGCGTGGGACATAGCACACGAAAATCTGAAAATCAGGCGGAATTCCAGTTTGATGGCTCAAAAATACCACAAAATGAGGAATGATCATGGTGAGGTGATGAATATTATTCCTTAGGTCAGTTTTGAAAGGTCGGTAAAATTTTAGACGATCCGGGTCCGGTTGCCGGACCTATGCAGATGGCATGGGCTATAGCGCACGAAAATCAGGCGAAATTCCAGTTGTATGGCCCTAAAGTGTCACAAAATAAGGAACGGTCATGGAGAGGCAATGACTATTGTTTCTTAGGTCATTGTTTATTGGCCGGAAAAATTTTAGGCAATCCGGGTCCGTTCGCCCGGTCTCATTCAGATGGCGTGGACTATATCACACGAAAATTTGGGAATAGTGTAGAATTCCAGTATTATGATCCTAAAACACCAAAAAATGAGGAACGGTCATGGCGAGGCGATGAATATTGTTCCTTATGTTTTTTTGGATGGACCGACAACTTTTTATGCGATTCGGGTCTTGTATAGGACACGAAAATTATTGAATCTAACAGAATTCCAATTTTATGGCGCAAAATTGCCAAAAAGGGAGGAGCGGTCATGGCGAGGCGATGACTGTTATTTATTAGGTTGTTATAGATAGGCCGACAAACCTTTAGGCGATCTGAGTCTTGTCGCCCAAACCCATGATGGCGTGGGCTATAGCACACGAAAATCTGGAAATCGGACGGAATTCGAGTTTTATGGCCCTAAAATGCCAAAACATGAGGAACGGTAATGGAAAGGCGGTGACTATGATTTCTTAGGTCATTTTTGATGGCCAATAAAATTTTAGGCAATGTGGGTCCGGTTGCCCGAACCAATGCACTTGGCGAGGGCTATAACACATGAAAATTCTGAAATCGGGCGGAATTCTTGTTGAATGGCCCTAAAACTATGAACGGTCATGGTAAGGCGATGAATATTGTTTCATAGGTCATTTTTGATGGTCCGAAATTGTTTTTGGTGATCAGGGTCCGGTCGCCCGAACCCATGCAGACGGTGTGGCATAACACACGAAAATCTAGGAATCGGGTAAAATTCTAGTTTTATTGCCATAAAATTCTAAAAAATAAGGAATGATCATGGAAAGGCGGTGACTATTATTTCTTAGGTCATTTCTAATGGGCTGGCAATATTTTAGGCAGTACCGGTTCGGTCGGCCGGAACCATGCAGATGGCGAGGGCTATAGCACAAGAAAATCTGGGAATGAGGCGGAAATCTAGTTTTATGGCACTAATATGCCAAAAATGAGGAACGGTCATGGAAAGTGATGATTATTGATCCTTAGGTCATTTTGTAAGTGTCGAAAATTTTTTAGGTTATCCGGGTCCAGACGCCCGGACCCATGCAGATATGACATTGGCTATAGCACATGAATATTTGAGAAAAAGGCAGAATCTAGTTTTATGGCCCTAAAACGCCAAAAAATGAGGAGTTATCACGGTGAGGCGATGACTATTGTTCATTAGGTCATTTTTAATTGGACGACAAAATTTTAGGCGATCCGTGTCCAGTCACCCGGACCCATGCAGATGGCATGGGCTATAGCACATGAAAATATGGATATCGGCGGAATTTCAATTTTATTGCCCTAAAATGCCATAAAATGAAGAGCGGTCATGTCCAGGCGATGACTATTGTTCCTTGGTTAATTTTTGATGGGCCGACAAAATTTTAGGCAATCGTGGTCCGATCGCCTGGCCTCGAGCAGATGGCATGGTTATAGCATACAAAAATTAGGAAATCGGGCAGAATTCCAATTTTATTGCCGTGAAACGCCGATAAAGAGGAACGGTCATGGCGAGACGATGACTATTATTCCATAGGTCAATTTTGATGGCCGACAAAATATTGGTGATCGGGGTTCGGTGACCCGGACCCATGCATATATACGTGTGCTATAGCATACAAAAATCAGGGAATTAGATGGAATTCTAGTTTTATGGCCCTAAAATACCAAAAAAGAGGAACGGTCATGGTGAGGCAATGACTATTATTCCTTAGGTCATTTTTGACGGGCCTGCAAAATTTTAGGCGATCAGGGTCCGTTCTCCCGGACCTATGCAAATTGAATGGGATATAGGATAGAAAAATCTAAGAATCGGGTGAGATTCTAGTTTTATGGCCCTAAAATGCCAAAATACAAGGAACGATCATGGCGAAGCGATGACTATAGATCGGCCAACAAAATATTAGGCGATCCGGGTCCGGTCGCCCCGACCCATGCAGATGGCGTGAGCTAGCACATGAAAATCAGAAAATCTGAAAATCAGACGGATATCAAGTTTTATGGCCACAAAACGCAAAAAAAGAGGAACGATAATGGAGAGGTGATGACTATTATTCCTTAAGTCATTTTTGATGGGCTGATAATATTTTTTGTGATTGGGGTCAGTCGCCCGGACCTATGCAGAAGGCGTGGGTTGTAGAACACGAAAATATGAAAATCACGCGTAATTCCAGTTTTATGGCCCTAAATGCCGAGGCAATGCTTAGTGTTCCTTAGGTATTTTTTGATGAGACGAAAAAACTTTAGGTGAGGTGATGACTATTGTTACTTAGGTCATTTTTGATGGGTTGACAAAATTTTAGGAGATCGAGGACCGATTGCTAGGATCCATGCCGTTGGTGTGGGCTATAACACACGAATATCTAGGAACCAGGTAGAATTCTAGTTTTATGGTCGTAAAATGCCAAAAAGAGGAACGGTCACGGAGAGACGATTACTATTGTTCCTTAGGTCAGTTTTGATGCTTCGAAATTTTTTTAGGAGATCGGGGTACGGTCCCATGCCGTTGGCGTGAGCTATAGCACACGCAAATCAGGGAATGAGGTGAAATTTCAGTTTTATGGCCTTAAAACGCCAAAAAATGAGGAACGATCATCGCGAGGAGATGACTATTGTTCCTTATGTTATTTTTTAAGGCCTCCAAAATCTTAGGAGATCGGGGTCCGGTCTCCCGGACCCATGCAGATGGCGTGGGCTATAACACACGAAAATTTGGGAATCGGGTCGAATTCCAGTTTTATGGCCCTAAAACCCCCAAAAATGAGGAATGTTCATAGATAGGCGATGACTATTGTTCCTTAGATCATTCTTTGATGGACTGACAAAATTTTAGGCGATCCGGGTTCGATCCCCCGGACCCGTGTAGATGGAGTGGGCTATAGCACACGAAAACTGGGAAATCGAGCGGAATTCCAGTTTTAAGAACCTAAAACGCCCAAAAATAAGGAGCGGTCATGGCGAGACGATGACTATTATTCCTTAGGTCATTTTTGATTGGACGACAAAAATTTAGGTTGTAACTATCCGACCGGTCATTTTGAGAGTATTAGCCCCGAACCGCTAATTATTGCTCCCTCTATTTCATTTTAGGTGATGTGACTTGCAGGGAGGATTTGTTTTTGGTTTCGCAGTGGAATGGGACACATAGTCTCTAAATTATGAGTCTAAGTTCTAGGAATTGACCATTGTTTGAATTGTGTGAAGACGACTCCGGAATGGAGTTTCGACGGTTCCAATAGCTCCGTAGGGTGATTTTGGTCTTAGGAGCATGTTCAGAAGTTGAATTGGAGGTCTGTAGGTCATTTTAGCGTCATTTGGCGAAAGTTGGAGAATTTGGATGATTTTTGTGAAAATTGACAGTGAAATTTTTGATATCGGGGTCAGATTCCAATTCCAGAAGTTGGATTAGGTCCGTAATGTCAATTATGACTTGTGTGCAAAATTTGAGTTTAATCGGAATTGATTTGATAGGTTTCGGCGTCAAATGTAGAAGTTTGAAGTTTTAAAGTTCATTAGGCTTGAATCGATGTGCAATTAATTTTTTTAGAATTGTTTGATGTGATTTAAAGGCTTGACTAAGTTTGGATGGTATTTTAGGACTTGTTGGTATGTTTGATTGAGGTCTCAGGGGTCTCGGGTGAGTTTCAGATGGTTAACGGATCGAAATCGGACTCAAAACAAAGTTGGGATTTTCTGCCTTCTGGTGCAATCGCACCCGCGGAACTATTCTCATAGGTGCGCTGCCACAGGTGCGGTTGGCAAGGCACAAAAGCGGATTTGGTCTTGGCCTGGGGCTGCGTCGCAGATGCGTAAAGCTTTTCGCATCTGCGTGCCCGCATGTGCGAGCCAGGCGTCGCAGATGCGGAGTGAAGGGTGGCAGCTGGTTCCGCAGAAGCAGCAATGGAGACCGCAAATGCGAGGCTGCAGAAGTGGACCTCTTGTATGCAGAAGCGTAAGAAGCCGCAGAAGAGGGGAGGACCTCGCATCTGCGAGACCACAAATGCGGTTAAATTTCCGAAGAAGCGGAATTGCTGGGTAGAATACTTAAATACATGGGTTCGCGATTTTGCTTCATTTTAAACATTTTGAGCTCGAGTCTTTGCGATATTTGAGAGCATTTTCGAGGGATTTATTGAGGTAAGTCTCTTGTACTCATTTTTGATCAATAATCTTGTTTTCCATTGATTTTCCCACCTAGTTTGTGTGTATTTAAGGTTGAATTTGGGAGTTTGAGGCTAGGGATTTGGAGATTTTAGTTTGGGGATTTGAGTGGCGACTTGGTGTCAGATTTTGGTAAAATTGGTACGGTTGGACTCGTGATCGAATGGGTATTCGTATTTTATTACTTGTACCCAATTTCGAGATGTGGGCCCGGGTCGACTTTTTGGGCCGAGTTTTCAATTCTTTCCTAAAGTCGTAGTTTCATTATTTAAATTAGTTCCTTGTAGTTGTATTTATAGTATGTAATCGCATTTGGCTAGATTTGGGCCGTTCAGAGTTGGAAAGTCGAGAGATAGGCATTCTTACCGATTGATTGAGAGAGATTTGTGGTAAGTGACTTGCCTAACCTTATGTTGGGGAAATCCCCTTAGGATTTGGTACTGTTATAACAATTTGTGATATGTGAATACCGTGTACTCGAGGTGACGAGTGTGTACATAGGCTGAATGTGGAGATTTCACTTCTTGTTGAGTGGTCTTCTTTAATTCCTTAACTGCGTTGCCTTAGCATGTGTAGTTATCATGTTTAGCCTAGTATTGCATGTCTACGTGTCTTAACTCCTACTTGCAATTTGTGAAACATGCTTAGTTGAATTACATGCTTCCTTGATCTTTTATTCGATCTTTAACTATATGATTCCTTACCGTAAATTCATTGTTCCATAGGTTATGAGTTGCGTATTTACCTTTGGGACTACGAGGCGATATCTCGGGAGCTCCCCCTGTCGTGTATTTACTTTTGGAACTACGAGGCGGTACCTCGTGAGATCCCCCTTTTGAATATATACTTTTGGGACTACTAGGTGGTACCTCGGGAGATCCCCTGTTGCATATTTACTTTTGGGACTACGAGCCGGTACCTCGGGAGATCCCACTGTTGTGTATTTACATTAGGGACTAGGAGACGATACCTCAGGAGCGCGTTTATTGTTTACGTATATTTGTTGTGCTGTTACCTTTCTGTAATTTCTTGTTGTTCATTTCTCAGTTATTTCATTGAATTATTATATTTTCTGCCTCATTTCCTTTAATTCCAGTAGGGCCCTGACCTAACCTCATCACTACTCTACCGAGGTTAGGCTTGACACTTACTAGGTACCGTTTTGGTGTACTCATACTACATTTCTACACATCGTTTTATACAGATCCAGGTTCTTCCTACCAGGCTAGATACCAGTGAGCTGGACCGTACGTGGATACTTCAACGTATATCTGCTAGCGTCCGTAGACCTCAGAGTCCCCCTATCCTTATTATGTTGTTTTACTTATTCTCTTTAGACTCTGATGTATAGAGACACTTAGTATTTTCTCGTAGAAGCTTGCGACTTATTTCTACCGGATTTTGGGAGTTGTAATTATTTGAATCGTAGGTTCTATTTTTGTTTCATGTGTTGAGATTTGAGTTGAGTTTTATATTCAGTTATTCCGCAAATTTTTAGGCTTACCTAGTCTTAGAGACTAGGTGCCATCACGATAACCTATGGAGGGAAATTGGGGTTGTGACAAGTTGGTATCAGAGCTCTAGGTTCATAGGTGTTATGAGTCACAAGCAGGTTTAGTAGAGTCTCGCGGGTCGGTACAGAGATGTTTGTATTTATCTTCGGGAGGATATGGAACTGTTAGGAAAATCTTCACTTCTTTGATTTCTTATCGTGCGATATTTTGACTTCGAACTCTAAATTTCTATTTTTCTATTCTCTCACAGATGGTGAGGACACATACAACTGGATCAGATGACCAGACACCCGCGCCCCTGCTAGAGTTGCGATAGGCCGGGGCCGGGGTAGAGGCCGAGGATGTCCAAGTGGTGCATCCAGAGCACCACACGAACTGCTACAGAGGCGCCACCAGTAGCTCCGGTTGGAGGGAAGGCACCACAGACACCTGTTACTGCACCAGCCCTCCAGGTGACTGTAGCCCAGTTTCTGAGCATGTTCAGCACCTTGGCTCAGGCAGGATTGATACCACTTGCTCCTGCTACATCTCAGGCTGGAGGAGTATCATAGACTGTCTCCGGTACCCCATAGTAGCAGATCCAGGTCGACTAGGTTCCAAAGGTCGTACCAATGCATCCGGTAGCTCTAGTTCAGCCCGAGGTTAGGGCAGCAGTTTCTGAGGTGGAGCAGCTCAGGCTCGATAGGTACAAGAAGTATCACCCTCCTACTTTCAATGTCTTGACGTTAGAGGATTCCCACGGTTTTCTTGAGGAGTGCCACCGTATACTCCGTACTATGGGTGTTGCGGAGACTAGTAAGGTTTCTTTCACTACGTTCCAGCTTAAATGAGCGGCTTATCAGTGGTGGCGAGCATATGAGTTGGGTAGTCCGATTGAGGCAACTTCACTTACTTGGACTCAATTCTCAGATATGTTCTTGAGGGAGTATGCCCCCCAGAGTCTCAGAGATGCATGGCGCGCATAGTTTGAGTAGTTGCGCCAGGGTTCTATGATCGTGTCAGATTATGCGGTCTGATTTGGTGATTTGTATACGCATGCACCAGCCTTGGTTGCTACTGTCCGGGAGCGGGATCATCGATTTATTGAGGGGCTCAACCACAGTATCAGATTTAGCATGGCCCGAGAGTTGGAGATGGATATTGCTTACTAGAAGATAGTAGGGATTGCTAGGAGGTTGGAGGGTATGCTAACTCTGGAGATGGAGGAGAGAGAGGCCAAGAGGTCTCGAGAGTCTAGCACTTATAGTGGTACTCGTGTCCCAACTGCAGCTAGTCAGGGTAGGGGTTATATGGGTCGCCCTATTCATTCAGCACTTCCAGTCGCCAGTGGTGCTCTGGCCACTCCTAAGCCCCAGGATCCCTATTATAAACTGCCAGTGTCTAGTGTACCTCATGTACGGGGGGTGCTTTCAGCGATCAGTCCAGCCGATCAGACCCGAGACAATCATAACAGTCACATCCTCCGATAGCTTCTTTTGAGTGTGGCGATACTCGCCATAGGTAATGGATTGCCCCAGACTCAGGAGGGGTGCACCTCCACAGATTTCTCAGGCATCGTGTTCTCCACCTCACGCTGTGATTACAGCACCAGCTACCACTCCACCTGCACCGCCAGCTAGAGGTGGAGGTCGAGCAGGTAAAGGTCGCCCTAGAGAGGGAGACCAGGCCAGATATTATGCCCTTCCTGCTAGGACGGAGACAGTTGCATCCGATTCTGTCATCACAGGTATTATTTTGGTCTGTCATAGAGATGCATCTGTCTTATTTGATCCAGACTCCACTTATTCCTATGTGTCATATTATTTTACTCCATATTTGGGTGTATCCCATGATTCTCTGAGTTCACTTGTCTATGTAACTACATCCGTGGGTGATTCTATTGTTGTTGACCGTGTGCATCGGTCGTGTTTGATTGTTCTTAGTGGTTTTGAGACTAGAGCCGATTTATTATTACTCAGTATGGTGGATTTAGATGTTATTTTGGGCATGGACTGGTTGTCGCCCTATCACGCTATCCTTGATTGTCATTCCAAGACGGTGACATTGGCTGTGCTAGGTCTACCACGGCTAGAGTGAAGAGGTAACTTAGATCATGTTCCTAGCAGGATTGTCACATTTCTTAAGGCTCAGCGAGTGGTTGATAAGGGGTGTGATGCATATCTGGCCTATATGAGGGATTTTAGTGTTGATAGTCCTACCGTCGAGTCTGTTTCGGTAGTGAGGTACTATTTAGATTTATTCCTGGCGGACCTTCCGGGCATGCTGCCCAATAGGGATATTGACTTTGGCATTGATTTGTTACCGGTCACTCAGTCCATTTCTATTCCACCTTATCGTATGTCTCCAGCAGAGTTGAAATAATTAAAGGAATAGTTGCAAGAGTTGCTCGATAAGGGCTTCATTCGGCCCAGTATGTCGCCTTGGGGTGATCCTGTCTTGTTTGTAAAGAAGAAGGATGGTTCTATGCGAATGTGTATTGATTATCGCTAGTTGAACAAGGTTACAGTGAAGAACAGGTATCCATTGCCACATATTGATGACCTATTTGATCAGCTTCAGGGTACCAGAGTGTTCTCTAAGATCGACTTGCATTCATGCTATCATCAGTAGTAGATTCGGGAGCCAGATATCCCAAAGACTGCTTTCAGGACTAGGTATGGTAATTACGAGTTCCTTGTGATGTCTTTTGGGCTGACCAATGCCCCAGCAAGATTCATGAACTTGATGAATAGTGTATTTTAGCCCTATCTTGACTCTTTCATCATTATGTTTATTGATGACATTCTGGTGTACTCCCGGAGTCGGGAGGATCATGAGCAGCACCAGAGGACTGTGCTTCAGACCTTGAGAGAGAAGAAGTTGTATGCAAAATTTTTGAAGTGTTAATTCCAGCTAGATTCAGTGGCAATTTTTGGTCATGTGGTATTGAGTGAGGGGCTCAAGGTAGATCTGAAAAAGATTGAAATAGTGCAGAGTTGACCCAGACCGTCTTTAACTACGGAGATCCCGAGTTCTTGGCTTGGCAGGGTATTACCATCGATTTGTAGAGGGTTTCTCATATATTGCAGCACCTATGACCAGATTGACCCAGAATGGTGCTCCGTTCAGGCAGACGAGGAGTGTGAAGAGAGCTTTCAAAAGTTCAAGACTTCTTTGACTACAACCCCAGTGTTGGTGTTGCCTACTGGTTCGGGGTCCTATACGGTATATTATGATGCATCATGCATTGGTCTCGGTGCGGTGTTGATGCAGGACGGTAGGGTGATTGCCTATGTGTCTAGACATCTGAAGGTGCATGAGAAGAATTACCCTGTCCACGACCTCGAGTTAGCAGATATTGTTCATGCCTTGAAGATCTAGCAACATTATTTGTATAGTGTCCCTTGCGAGGTTTTCACCGATTACGGAGTCTACAACATCTGTTTAAACAGAAGGATCTTAACCTGCGGCAGTGGAGATGGTTGGAGCTTCTTAAAGATTACGACATCACCACTCTCTATCATCCCAAGAAGGCCAATGTGGTGGGACGATACCTTGAGTCGCAAGGTGGATAGTTTGGGTAGTTTAGCATATCTACCAGTAGCAGAGAGGCCTTTAGCCTTGGATGTTCAGGCCTTAGCCAACCAGTTTGTCATATTGGATGTTTCCGAGCCAAGCAAAGTTTTGGCTTGTGTGGTTTCTCAGTCTTCTCTTTATGATCATATCAGGGAGCGCCAGTATGATGACCCCCATCTGTTTGTCCTTAAGGACACGGTTCAGCACGGTGATGCCAAGGAAGTCACTATTGGAGATGACGGTGTATTACGGATGCATGGCAGGCTATGTGTGCCTAATGTAGATGGTTTGCGTGAGTTGATTCTCTAGGAGGCTCACAGTTCGCGGTACTCCATTCATCTAGGTGCCGTGAAGATGTATCAAGATTTGAGGCAGCACTATAGGTGGAGGCGGATGAAGAAGGACATAGTGGAATATGTAGCTCAGTGCCTAAATTGTCAGCATGTGAAGTATGAGCATCAGTGACCAGGTGGATTACTGTAGAAACTAGAGATTCCATAGTGGAAATGAGAGAGGATCACTATAGATTTCGTTGTTGGGCTCCCACGGACTCTGAGGAGGTTCGATGCAATTTGGGTGATTGTGGATAGATTGATCAGGTCAGCTCATTTCATTCCTGTGGTTACTACTTACTCTTCGAAGCAGCTGGCTCAGGTTTACATTTGCAAAATTGTCAGGCTTCATGGCGTACCGATATCTATAATCTCTGACCAGGGTACGCAGTTTACATCATGGTTCTGGAGAGCCGTACAACGTGAGTTAGGTACTCTGGTGGAGTTGAGTACAACATTTCACCCTCAAACGGACAGGCAGACAGGCCGACCGCACTATTCAGATATTGGAGGATATGCTTCGTGCGTGTGTGATGGATTTTGGGGTGCTTGGAATCAATTCTTGCCACTTGCGGAGTTTGCCTACAACAATAGTTATCAGTCGAGCATTCAGATGGCACCGTATGAAGATTTTTATGGTAGACGGCTCCGGTCTCCAGTGGGTTGGTTCGAGCCGGGAGAGGCTAGGCTATTGGGTATAAACTTGGTTCAGGATGCTTTGGAAAAGGTTAAATTTATTCAGGATCGACTTTGTACAGCCCAGTCTAGGCAGAAGATTTATGCGGATCGGAAGGTTCGCGACGTTGCATTCATGGTTGGGGAGCGGGTCTTGCTCAGGGTTTCACCCATGAAGGGCGTTATGAGGTTTAGAAAGAATGGCAAGTTGAGTCCTAGGTATATCAGGCCTTTTGAGATTCTTAACAGGGTCAGAGAGGTGGCTTATAGATTTGCACTACCACCTAGTCTCTCTGTAGTTCATCCACTATTCCATGTTTCCATATTTTGGAAGTATCACGATGATCCGTCTCATGTGTTAGACTTCAGATCAGTCTAGTTGGACAAAGATCTATCTTATGTTGCCATTTTGGACAGGAAGGTTCGAAAGTTGAGGTCAACGAACATCTCTTCTATGAAGGTTCAGTGGAGGGTTCATCCGGTTGAGGAGGCGACTTTGGAGACCGAGCATGATAGGCGCATCCGTTATCCTCATCTTTTCACCACTCTGGGTATGTCTCTATACTCGTTTGAGGACGAATATTTGTTTTAAGAGGAGGAGGATGTAACGATCCGGCCGGTCATTTTGAGAGTATTGGCCCCAAACACCTAATTATTTCTTCCTCTATTTCATTTTTGGGTTCCGTGACTTGCCATGAGGACTTGTTTTTGGTTATGGAGTGATATGGGACACATATTCCCTAAATTGGGAGTCTAAGTTCTAGGAATTGACCGTCACTTGAATTGTGTGATGACGACTCCGGAATGGAGTTTCGACGATTCCAATAGCTCCGTAGGATGATTTTGGTCTTAGGAGCATGCTCGGATGTTGAATTGGAGGTCCGTAGGTCATTTTAGAGTTATTTGGCAAAAATTGGAGAATTTGGATGATTTTCGGGAAGATTGACCGGGAGTGAACGTTTTAATATCGGGATCGGATAACTATTCCAGAAGTTGGAGTAGGTCCGTAATGTCAATTATGATTTGTGTGCAAAGTTTGAGGTCAATTGGACTCGATTTGATAGTTTCGACGTCGTATCTAGAAGTTTGAAGTATTAAAGTTCATTAGGCTTGAATCGATATGCAATTGGTATATTTTGTTGAGGTCCCGGGGGTCTCGGGTGAGTTTCGGATGGTTAACAGATCAAAATTGGACTTATAACAAAGCTGGGATATCTTCCTTCTGGTGCAACCGCACCTGCGGAACTATTCTCGCAGGTGCGGCTAGCAAGGTGCAGAATTGGATTTGGGCTTGGCCTGGGGCTGCGCCACAGATGCGTGAAGCTTTCCGCATCTACATGCCCGTAGGTGCAATCTAGGCGCCGAAAATGCGGAGTGAAGGGGGCAGCTGGTTCTGCAAAAGCGACAGTGGCAACCGCAAATGCGAGGCTGCAGAAGCAGACCTCTTGTCCGCAGAAGAGTAAGAAACCGCAAAAGCAGGGAAGACCTCGCAACTGCGAGACCGCAGATGCAGTTAAATTTCCGAAGAAGTGGAAGTGCTGGGCAGAACATTTAAATACAAGGGTTCACGATTTTGCTTCATTTTAAACATTTTGAGCTCGGGTCTTGGAAATATTTGAGAGCATTTTCTATGGATTTCTTGAGGTAAGTCTCTTGTACTCATTTTTGATCAATAATCTTGTTTCCCCATTGATTTTCCCACCTAGTTTGTGTGTATTTAAGGTGGAATTTAGGAGTTTGAGGCTAGGTATTTGGAGAGTTTAGTTTGGGGATTTGAGTGGCGACTTGGTGTCGGAATTTGATAAATTTGGTATGGTTGGACTCGTGGTCGAATGGGTGTTCTTATTTTATGACTTTTACCCGATTTCGAAACATGGGCTCGGGTCGACTTTTTAGGCCGGGTTTTATATTCTTTGCTAAAGTCATAGTTTCATTATTTAAATTAATTCCTTGTAGTTGTATTTATAGTATGTAATTGCTGTTAGATTTGGGCCGTTCGGAGTAGGAAAGTCGAGGGAAAGGCATTCTAGCGACTGATTGAGCGAGATTTGAGGTAAGTGACTTGCCTAATCTTGTGTGGAGGAAATTCCCTTAGGACTTTTTACTGTTGTAACAATCTGTGATATGTGAATGCCGTGTACGTGAGATGACGAGTGCGTACACGGGCTAAATGTGGAGATTTCGATTCTTGTTGAGTGGTCTTCTTTAATTCCTTAACTGTGCTGCCTTAACATGTGTAGTTATCTTGTTTAGCCTAGTATCGCATGTCTACGTGTCTTAACTCCTACTTGCAATTTCTGCAATATGCTTAGTTGAATTACCTGCTTCCTTGATTTTGTATTCAGTCTTTAACTGTATGATTCCTTGTCGTAAATTCATTGCTCCATAGGTTATGTGTTGCATATTTACTTTTGGGACTACGAGGCGGTACCTAGGGAGCTCCCCCTATCGCGTATTTACTTTTGCGACTACGAGGCGGTACCTCGAGAGATTCCCTTTTTGCATATTTACTTTTGGGACTACGAGGCGGTACCTCGGGAGATCCCTTATTGCATATATTTACTTTTAGGACTACGAGGCGGTATCTCAGGAGATCCCCTATTGTGTATTTACATTTGGGCTACGAGGCGATACCTCGGGAGTGCCCCTGTTGTTTACCTCTATTTGCTGTGCTGTTACCTTTCTGTAATTTCTCGTTGTTTATTTCTCAGTCATTTCATTGTATTATTATATTTTTTGTATCATTTTCTTTTATTCCAGTAGGGCCCTGACCTGACCTCGTCACTACTCTACCGAGGTTAGGCTTGACACTTACTGGATACCGTTTTGATGTACTCATACTACACTTCTGCACATCGTTTTGTGCAGATCTAGGTTCTTCTTACCAGGCCAGATACCAGTGAGCTAGACCATACGTGGATACTTCAAGGTATAACTGCCAGCATCCGCAGACCTCGGAGTCCCCTATCCTTATTATGTTATTTTCCTTATTCTTTTTAGACTCTGATGTATAGAGACACTTAGTATTTTCTCTTAGAAGCTTATGAATTATTTCTACCGGGTTTTGGGAGTTGTAATTATTTGAATCGCAGGTTCTGTTTATATTTCATGTGTTGAGATTTGAGTTCAGTTTTATATCCAGTTATTTCGCAAATTGTTAGGCTTACCTAGTCTTATAGACTTGGTGCCATCACGACATCCTACAAAGGGAAATTGGGGTCGTGACATAGGTGATCCGGGTCTGGTTGCCCGGACCCATACAGATTGCAAGGTCTATAGCACACGAAAATCTGGGAATCGAGCGAAATTCCAGTTTTATGGCCCTAAAATGTCACAAAATGAGGAACGTTCATGGAGATTCGATGCCTATTGTTTCTTAAGTCATTTTTAATGGGACTACAAAATTTTAGGTGATCCGGGTTCGGTCGCCCGAACCCATGCAGATGGTGTGTGCTATAGCACACGAAAATTAGGGAATCAGGTGGAACTCCAGTTTTATAGCCCTAAAACAACAAAAAATGAGGAACGGTTATAGCGAGACGATGAATATTATTCCTTAAGTTGTATTTGATGGGCCGGAAAATTTTTAGGGGATCGGGGTCAGTCGCTCGGACCTATGCGGATGGCTTGGGCTATAGCAAAATCTAGTAATCGGGCGGAATTCCAATTTTATGGCCCTAAAATGCCAAAACATGAGGAACGATCATGTTGAGGAGTTGACTATAGGTTTTAGGCCTATTTGATGGGCTGGTAAAATTTTAGGCGATCCGATTTTGGTCGCACGTAGACATGCATATGGCATGGGCTATAGTACATGAAAATTTGGAAATTGGACGGAATTCCAGTTTAACGGTCGTAAAACGCCAAAAAACGAGTAATGGTCATGGGGAGGCGATGAATTTTAATCCTTAGGTAGTTTTTGATGGGTCGATTTTTTTTAAGTGATCAGGGACTAGTCACTCGGACCCATGCAAATGGCGTGAGCTATAGCATACGAAAATTTGGGAACCAGGCAGAATTCCAGTTGTATGGCCGTAAAATGCCAAAAAAGAGGAACGGTCATGACGAGGGAATCATTATTGTTCCTTAGGTCATTTTTGATGGGTCAGAAAATTTTAGGTCATTAGGGTTCGGTCCCCTGGACCCATGCCGATGGCGTGGACTATAGCATACGAAAATCTGGGAATCGGGCGAAATTCTAGTTCTATGGCCTTAAAAAGCCAAGAAATGAGGAACGATCATCCCTAGGAGATGAATATTGTTTCTTACATCATTTTGGATGGGCCGCCAAAATTTTAGGTGATCAGGGTCCCGTTTTCCACACCCAAACTGATGGCGTGGGCTATAACACACGAAAATCTGAGAATCGGGCCGAATTCCAGTTTTATGGCTCTAAAATGCTAAAAAGGAGGAACGATCATGGAGAGTAGATGACAATTGTTACTTAGGTCATTGTTTATGGGTCAGAAATACTTTAGGCGATCTGGGTCCGATCGCCTGGACCCGTGCAGATGGTGTGGGCTATAGCACACAAAAATTGGGGAATCAAGCGGAATTTCAGTTTTATGGCCCTAAAGTGCCAGAAAATGAGGAGAGGTCATGGCCAGGTGAGGACTATTGTTCCTTAGGTCATTTTTGATTGGCTGGCAAAAGTTTAAACAATCCTGGTACGGCCTCCCAGACCCATTCAAATGGCGTGGGCTATAACACATGAACATCTGAGAAACGGGCGGAACTCCAGTTCTATGGCCCTAAAATACCAAAAAACGAGTAACGGTCATGGAGAGTAGATGACTATTGTTACTTAGGTCATTTTTGGTGGCTCGGCAAAATTTTAGGCGATCCAGGTCCGTTCGCCCAGCCGCATGTAGATGGTGTGTGCTATTGCACCCGAAAATATAAGACTGAAGTAGAATTCCAGTGTTATGGCCCTAAACGCTAAAAAACGAGGAACAATCCTAGTTAGGTGATGACTATTGTTCCTTAGGTCACTTGTTTTGGGCCGAAAAGTTTTTAGGCGATTCGAGTTCGGTCGCTTGGACCCATGCAGATTACGTGAGCTATAGCACATGTAATTCTAGAATCGGGTGGAATTCCTATTTTATGGCCCTAAAATTCAATCAAAACGAGGAACGGCAATGGTGATACGATGGTTATTGTTCCTTAGGTCATTTTTGTTATGGGCCAACAAAAATTTAGGCGATACGGGTCCAGTTGCCTGGACCCATGTAGATGGCGTGGGATATAGCACACGAAAATTTAGGAATCAGGCTTAATTCCGGTTTTATGCCGTATAACACCAAAAATGGAGGAACGCTCATGGCGAGGCGATGGCTATTTTCATTAGGTCATTTTTTATGGGCTGGCATAATTTCAAGCAATTTGGATCCGATCCCCCGGACCCATACCGATGGTGTGGGCAATAACACACGAAAATCAGGAAATCAATTGGAATTCCAGTTTTATAGCCCTAAAACGCCAGAAATGAGAAACGATCATGGCGAGGCAAATACTATTATTCCTTAGGTCATTTTTGATGGACCGGCAAAATTTTAGGCGATCGTGGTCCATTCGCCTCGACACATGTAAATGACATGGGCTATAGCACACGAAAATCTGTGAATAGGGCGGAATTCCAGTTTTATAGGTCTAAAATGCCAAAACATGAGGAACGGTCATAGAGAGGCGATGACTATTATTCCTTATCTCTTTTGTTATGGGCCAAAACCTTTTTAGGCGATCCGGGTCTGGTCGTCCGGACCCATGCATATGGCTTGGGCTATAACACACGAAAATATGGGAATCGGGTGAAATTCCTTTTTTATGGCCCTAAAACGTCATAATAAGGAAGAGTCATGGAGAGGCGATGACTTTTTTTCCTTCGGTCATTTTTATGGGTCGGTATAATAATTGGCGATCCGGGTCCAGTTGCCCGGACCCATACAGATGGCTTGGGCTATAGCACCCGAAAATTTAGGAATCGAGTATAATTCAAGTTTTATGGCCCTAAAACACCAAAAAATGAGGAACGGTCATGGCGAGGCGATGAATGTTGTTCCTTAGGTCAATTTTGTTAGGACAATAAAATTTTAGGCGATTCGGGTCCGGTCGACCGGACCTATGCAGATGGCATGGGCTACAACGCACGAAAATCAGGGAATGAAGCGGAATTCCAATTTTATGGCCTCAAAACGCAAAACAAAGAGGAACGGTCATGGCAAGGCGATGACTATTGTTCCTTACATCATTTTTGATGGGCCAAAAAATTTTTGTACGATCCAGATTCGATCACCTAAACCCAAACAGATGGCGTGGGTTATGGAAACGAAAAATTTGGGAAATGAGCGGAATTGCAGTTTTATGGACTAAAATGTCAAAAACGAGGAGCGGTCATGGCGAGGTGATAACTATTGTTCCTTAGATCGTATTCGATGGGACAAAAATATTATAGGCAATCATGGTCTGGTCGCCCGGACCCTTGCAGATGAAGTGGGCTATAGCACACAAAAATCTAGGAATCAAGCAAAATTCTAATTTTATGGCCCTAAAACACCAAAAAATGAGTAACGCTCATCATGAGGTGATGACTATTGTTCCTTAGGTCATTTTTCATGGGTCAAATAAATTTTTGGCGATCTGAGGACGGTCGCCGGACCCATGCAGATGGCATGAGCTATAGCACACGAACTTCGATAATCGGGCCGAATTCCAGTTTTATGGCCCTACAACGCCAAGAAATAAATAACGGTCATAGGGATGTGATGACTATTGTTATTTAGGTAGTTTTTGATAGGCCCGAAAAATTTTAGGCGACCATGGTCCGGTCGCCCAGCCCCGTGTAGATGGCTTGGGCTAGCACACTAAAATAAGAGAATCAGTCGGAATTCATGTTTTATGGCCCTAAAATGCCAAAACTGAGGAATGGTCATGGCGAGATGATGACTATTATTTCTCAGGTCATTTTTGATGGGCCGACATAATTTTAGGTGATCGGTGTCGAGTGGCCTAGACCTATGCAGATGGAATGAACTATAGCGCATGAAAATCAGAAAATCTGGCGAAACTCCAATTTTATGTCCCTAAAATGCCAATAAAGAGGTATGATCATGGCGAGGCGATGATTTATTGTTCCTTAGGTCATGTTTTACGAGCCGACAAAAACCCATGTAGATGGCGTAGGCTATAGCACACAAAAATCTAAGAATCAGTGGAATTCCATTTTTATGTCCCTAAAACGCAAAATAATGAGGAACGGTCATGGGGAGGCAACGACTATTGTTCTATCGGTCATTTTTTATGGACCAACAAAATTTTAGACGATCCGGGTTCTATCGCCCAGACTCATGCAGATGGAATTCATGTTTTATGGCCCTTAAACACCAAATGAGGAACGATAATGGAGAGGAGATTTCTTATATTTCATAGGTCACTGTTATGGCCTACAAAATATTAGGCGATCCGGGTTCGGTCGCCCGGACCCATGCAAATGGCGTGAGCTATTGTTCCTTAGGCCAGAAAATGAGGAACGGTAATGGAAAAGCAATGACTATTGTTTCTTAGGTCATTTTTTTACTGGGCGACAAAATTTTAGGTGTTCCGGGTCTGGTCACCCAGACCCATGTATATGGCGTGGGCATAACCACACAAAAATCTGGGAATCGGGTAGAATTCCAGTTTTCTGGCCCTAAAACGCCAAAAAATAAGGAGCGGTCATGGCGAGGCGATGACTATTGTTTCTTAGGTTGTTTTCGATGGGTCAGCAAAATTTTAGGCGATTAGTGTCCGGTCGCCCGGACCCATGCAGATGGCGTGCGCTATAGCACACGAAAACCGGGAAATCAAACGAAATTTTAGTTTTAAGACCCTAAAATGCCAAAATATGAGGAGCGGTCAAGGCGAGGTGATGACTATTATTTCTTAGGTCATTTTTGATTAGCCGGCAAAAGTTTAGGTGATCCGGTTTTGGTTGCCCAGACCCATGCAGATCGCAAGGGCTATAGCACACGAAAATCTGGGAATCGAGTGAAATTCCAGATTTATGGCCCTAAAATGCCTAAAAACGAGGAACGTTCATGGAGATGCGATGACTATTGTTCCTTAGGTCATTTTTAATGGGACGACAAAATTTTAGGCAATCCGGGTCCGGTCGCCTGAACCCATGCAGATGGCGTGTGCTATAGGACACAAAAATTCATGAATCAGGCGGAATTCTAGTTTTATGGCCCTAAAACACCAAAACATGAGGAACAGTCATGGCGAGACGATGAATATTGTTCCTTAAGTTATATTTGATGGGCCGGAAATAATTTAGGGGATCGAGGTCAGTCGCCCGGACCCATACAGATGGCTTGGACTATAACACATGAAAGGCTAGTAATCGGGAAGAATCCCAGTTTTATGGCCCTAAAATGCCAAAAAATAAGGAACGAACATGGCGAGGAGATGACTATAGTTTTTAGGCCGTTTTTGATGGGCTGGAAAAATTTTAGGCGATCCGATTTTGGTCGCATTTAGACATGCATATGGCGTATAGTACATGAAAGGTTGGAAATCGGACGGAATTCCAGTTTAATGGCCGTAAAATGCCAAAAAATGAGTAACGACCATGGAGAGGCGATGAGTATTGTTGCTTAGGTAGTTTGTGATGGGTCGACAAAGTGTTTGGCGATCAGGGACCGGTCGCTCGTACCCATGCTGATGGCGTGAGTTATGCACACGAAAATATGGGAATCAGGTGGAATTCCTGTTGTATGGCCGTAAAATGCAAAACAAAGAGGAACGGTCATTGATAGGGGATGATTATTGTTCCTTATGTCATTTTTGATGGGCCAGAAAACTTTTAGGCGATCGGGGTCCGGTCCCCTGGACCCATGCCGATGGCGTGGGCTATATAGTACACGAAAAGCAGGGAATCGAGCAAAATTCCAGTTCTATGGCCTTAAAAGCCAAGAAATGCGGAACAGTCATCGTGAGGAGATGGCTGATGTTCCTTAGGTCATTTTTTATGGGCCTCCAAAAGTTTAGGTGATCAGGGTTCGGTTTTCCTGACCCAAGCCGATGGCCTGGGCTATAACACACGAAAATCTGGGAATCGGGCCGAATTCCAGTTTTATGGCTCTAAAATGCTAAAAACAAGGAACGGTCATGGTGAGGTGATGATAATTGTTCCTTAGGTCATTTGTTATGTTCCGAAAAAATTTTAGGCGATCCGGGTCCGATCGCCGGGCCCCGTGCAGATGGCATATGCTATAGCACACGAAAATCGAGGAATTGAGCAGAATTCCAGTTTTATGGCCCTAAAAGGCCAAAAATGAGGAGAGCTCATGGAGATGTGATGAATATTGTTCCTTAGGTCATTTTTGATTGGCCATCAAAAGTTGATACGATCCGGGTCCGGTTGCCCAGACCTATTCAAATGGCGTGGGCTATAACACACAAAAATTTGAGAATCGGGCAAAATTCAAGTTTTATGGCCCTAAAACACCAAAAAATGAGGAATGGTCATGGCGAGACGATCACTATTGTTAATTAGGTCATTTTTGCTCGGCCGATAAAATTTTAGTCGATCTGGGTCCGGTCGGCAGACCTATGTAGATGGCGGGGCTATATAGCACATGAACATATGGGAATCGGGCCGAATTCCAGTTTTATGGCCTTAAAATGACAAAAATGAGGAACGGCCATATCAAGGTGATGACTATTATTTCTTAGGTCATTTTTGATGGGCCAACAAAATTTAAGGTGATCCAGGTCCAGTCGCTCGGACCCATGCAGATGGCGTGGGCATAATACACAAAAATTTGGGAATCGACAAAATTCTAGTTTTATGGCCCTAAAACACCAAAAATGAGTAATCGTCATGGCGAGGAGATGACTATTGTTTCTTAGGTCATTTTTTATGGGTCGGCAAAATTTTCGGCAATACGGGTCCGTTCGCATGGTCGCATGCAAATGGTGTGTGCTATTGCCACGAAAATGTGAGAATCAATTAAATTCCAGTTTTATGGCCCTAAACGCCAAAATAGGAGAAACAGTCATAACGAGGCGATGACTATTTTTTCTCTAGGTCATTTATTATGGACCGAATAGTTTTTAGGCGGTCTGGGTCCGATCGCCTGAACCTATGCAGATGGCGTGAGCTATAGCATACGCAAATCTGAGAATCAGGTGAAATTTCTATTTTATGGCCCTAAAATGCCATGAATCGAGGAACGGACATGGCGAGGCAGTGGTTGTTGTTTCTTAGGTCATTTATTATGGGCCGACAAAACTTTAGTTGATCCGGATCTGGTTGCCTGGACGCATGCAGATGGTGTGGGCTATCGCAAACAAAGATTTGGGAATCAGGCAGAATTCCAAATTTATGTCGTATAACGCTAAAAACAAAGAAACGCTCATGGCGAGGCAATGCCTATTTTTCATTAGGTCGTTCTTTATGGGCCGTCAAAATTTTAGGCAATTTGGATCCGGTCCCCCGGACCCATGCAGATGGCGTGGGCAATAACACACAAGAATTAGGAAATTAGGGAATTGGGGCGTAATTCTAGTTTTATGGCTATAAAATGCCAAAAAATGAGGAACGGTCATGGTGGGGCTGTGACTATGGTTTCTTAGGTCATTTTTGATGGCCTGGAAAAAAATTAGGGCGATACAGGTACGGGCATGCAGATGACATGGGCTATAGCACACGAAAATTTAGGAATTGGGTTGAATTCAAGTTTTATGTCCCTAAAATGCCACAAAAGAGGAACGGTCAAGGAGCAGTGATGGATATTGTTCCTTAGGTCATTTTGGATGGACCTACAAAATTTTGGGCGATTCGGGTCCAGTCGGTTGGACGCATGCAGATGGAGTAGGCTATAGCACACAGAAATTCAGAAATTGGGCAAAATTCTTGTTTTATGGCCCTAAAATGGAAAATAATGAGGAACGGTCATGGCGAGGTGATAACTATTTTTCCTTAGGTCATTCTTGATAGGCCGGCAAAATTTTAAGCGATTCGGGTTTGGTTGCCCGGACCCATGCAGATGGCGTGGGCTATATAGCACACAAAAATCAGGGAATCAAGCGGAATTCCAGTTTTATGGCCCTAAAACGCCAAATATTGAAGAACGGTCATGGCGAGGCGATGACTATTATTCCTCAGGCTGTTTTTCATGGGCCAAAAAATTTTTAGGCGATCAAATTGTGTGGGCTATAGTACATGAAAATCTGCGAATTGGCGGAATTCTAGTTTTATGGCCCTAAATCACTAAAAAACAAGGAACGGTCATGGCGAGGCGATGACTATTGTTACTTAGGTCATTTTTTATGGGCCAAAATATTTTTAGGCGATTAGGGCTCGATTTCCCGGACCCATGTAGATGGCGTGGACTATAAGACTATAACATACAAAAATCGAGGAATCTAGCGGAATTCCAATTTTATAGCCCTAAAATGCCAAAAGACGAGGAGCAGTCATGGCGAGATGATGAATACTGTTCGTTAGGTCATTTTTTATGGGCCAACAGGTTTTAGGTGATCCGGGTTCTGGTCGCTCGGACCTATGCAGATGGCGTAGGTTATAGCACACGAAAATATGGAAATTAGGTGGAATTCCTATTTTATGGCCCTAAAATACCAAAAACGAACGTTCATGGCGAGACAATGGTTATTGATCCTTAGGTTATTGTTTATGGATTGAAAAACTTTAAGGCGATCTGGGTCCAATTGCTTGGACCCATGCATATGTCGTTGGCTATAGCACACGAAAATATGAGAATTAGGTAGAATTCCAGTTTTCTGATGGGCCGGTAAAATCTAAGATTGCTTGGACCCATGCATATGACTGTACCTTAGGTCATTTCTGATGGGACGGTAAAATTTTAGGAAATCAGGCATAATTCCAAGTTTATATCCCTAAAATGACAAAAAGGAGAAACAAATATGGCGAGGCGAAGACTATTATTCCTTATGTAATTTTTTATGGGCCGACAAAATTTTAGGCGATACAGGTTCGGGCATGAAAATGGCGTGGGCTATAGCACACGAAAATCTAGGAATCGGGTTGAATTCAAGCTTTATGGCCCTAAAATGCCACACAGAGAGGAATGGTCATAGCACGATGATGGATATTTTTCCTTAGGTAGTTTAGGATGGTCCGACAAAATTTTGGTGATCCGGGTCCAGTCGCGCGGACGCATGTAGATGGAGTGGGCTATAGCACACGAAAATTTAGAAATTTGGTAAAATTCCTATTTTTTGACCCTAAAATACCAAATAATGAGAAACGGTCATGGCAAGGTGATGGTTATTGTTACTTAGGTTATTTTTTATAGGCCGGCAAAATTTTAAGCGATTCGGGTTTAGTCGCCCGGACCCATGCAGATAGCTTGGGCTAGCACATGAAAATCAGGGAATGAGGCGGAATACTTGTTTTATAGCCCTAAAATGCCAAAAAATGAAGAACGGTCATGACTATTGTTCCTTAGGTCATTTTTTATTATCCGACAAAGGTTTAGGCGATTCGGGTTCAGTCGCCCGGACCCATTCAGATGGGGAAAATTTGGGAATCGAGCAGAATTCCAGTATTATGACCCTAAAATACCGAAAAATAAGGAACAATCATGGCAAGGTGATGAATATTATTCCTTATGTTTATTTTGACCGGCCGATAAAATTCTATGCGATCCGGGTCCTGTATAGGACTCGAAAATCTAGGACTCTAAACAGAATTCTAATTTTATGGCCCAAAATCGCCAAAAAGGAGGAGAGATCATGGCGAGGTGATGACTATTATTCATTAGGTCATTTTAGATAGGCCGACAAATTTTAGCCGATTTGGGTCTTGTCGCCCAAACCCATGTAGATAGCATGGGCTATAGCACACGAAAATCTGGAAATCGGGCAGAATTCCAGTTTTATGGCCCTAAAGCGCCAAAAAATGTGGAACGGTAATAGAAAGGCAGTGAATATGGTTTCTCAGGTCATTTTTTATGGGCCGACAAAATTTTAGGCGATGCGGGTCCGGTTGCCGGACCCATGCAAATGGCGAGGGCTAAAGCAAACGAAAATTCTGAAATCGGGCAGAATTCTAGTTTAATGTCCCTAAAACGCCAAAAAATGAGGAATGGTCATGGAGTGGCGATGAATATTGTTTCATAGGTCATTTTTGATGGTTCGGTAAAATTTTAGGTGATCAGGGTCTTGTCGCTTGAAAATATGGGAATTGAGGAGAATTCTAGTTTTATGGCCCTAAAATGCCAAACCATGAGGAACGGTCATGGTGAGGCGGTGACTATTGTTTTTAGGTCATTTATGATGGGCCGATAAAATTTTAGGCAATAGCTGTCCAGTCGCACGGATCCAGGCAAATGGCGTGGAAGCACACAAAAATTTGAGAATCGGGTAGAATTCCATTTTATTGATCCTAAAACACCAAAGAAATGAAAAACGGTCATAGAAGGGCGATGATTATTGTTCGTTAGGTCATTTTTGATGGGACAACAAAAGTTTAGGCGATCAGGGTCGGGTAGTCCGGAATCATGTAGATGGCGAGGGCAATAGCACATGAAAATATGGGAATCAGGTGGAAATCTTGTTTTATGGCCCTAATATGCCAAAAATTGAGGAACGGTCATTGTGAAGCGATGACTATTGATCCTTAGGTCATTTTTGATGGGCCGACAAACATTTAGGCTATCCAGATCCAATCGCCCTTGCCCATGCAGATATGGCATGGGCTAGCACACAAATATTTGAGAATTAGACGGAATTCCAGTTTTATGGTCCTAAAACGCCAAATAATGAGGAGTTTTCATGGCGAGGTGATTACTATTGTTCCTTAGGTCATTTTTGATTGGCCTACAAAATTTTAGGCGATCCGAATTTGGTCGCACGTAGACATGCAGATGGCGTGGGCTATAGCACACGAAAATCTGGATACCTGGCGAAATTTCAATTGTATGGCGCTAAAACGCTATAAAATGAAGAACAGTCATGGGCATGCGATGACTATTGTTCCTTAGTTAATATTGGATGGGCCAGCAAAATGTTAGGTGATCTTGGTCTAGTCGCTTGGCCCCATGTAGATGGCGTGGGCTATAACACACAAATATTAGGAAATCTGGAAAAATTCCAATTTTATGGCCCTGAAATGCCAAAAAAGAGGAACAGTCATGGCGAGACGATGACTATTATTCCTTAGGTCAATTTTGATGGCCGACAAAATTTTAGGTGATTGGGGTCCGGTCACCCAGACCTATGCACATGACGTGTGCTATAGCACACGAAAAAAGAGAATCAGACGGAATTCTAGTTTATGGCTCTAAAATGCCAAAAAAGAGGATTGATCAAGGAGAGGCGATGACTATTTTTCCTTCGGTCATTTTTGACGGGCCGACAAAATTTAAGACGATCAGAGTCCGTTCGCCCCAACCTATGCAGATTGTATGGGCTATAGGATACGAAAATCTAAGAATCAGGTGGAATTCTAGTTTTATGGCCCTAAAATGCCAAACCAAGGAAGTCATGCAGATGGCGTGAACTATTGCACACAGACATAAGGATATCTGACAGAATTCTAGTTTTATGGCCCCAAAACGCAACAAACGAGGAACGGTTATGGCGAGGCGTGACTATTGTTCCTTAAGTCGTCTTCGATGGGCCGATAAAAATTTAGGCGATTGGGTCAGTCGTTCGAACCTATGCAGATGATGTGGGCTATAGCACACGAAAATTTGGGAATCAGGCGTAATTCCTGTTTTATGGCCCTAAAACACCAAAATGACGAGTATTGGTCATAGCGAGGCAATGATCAATGTTCCTTAGGTATGTTTTGATGAGCCGACCTAACTTTAGGTGATCCGAGTCCGTTCGCCCAGACCCATGAAGATTGCATGGGCTATAGCACACGAAAATCTAGGAAAAGGACGGAATTCCTTTTTATATATCTAAAATGCCAAACAATGATGAACGGTCATGGCGATGCGATGGCTATCATTTTTAGGTCATTTTAGATGGGGCGACAAAATTTTAGGTGATCCAATTTTGGTAGCCCGTAGAACATGCAGATGGCGCGTGGGCTATAGCACTTGAAAGTCTGGAAATCAGGCGAAATTCTAGTTTTATGGTCGTAAAATGCCAAAACATGAGGAACGTTCATCGCGAGGAGATGACTATTGTTCCTTAGGTCGTTTTTGAGGGGCCTCCAAAATTTTAGGTGATTGGGGTCTAGTCTTCCGGACCAAAGCTGATGGTGTGGGCTATAGCACACAAAAATCTAGGAATCGGGACAAATTCTAGTTATATGGCTCTAAAATTGTTCCTTAGGTCATTTTTGATGGGCATGCAAAATTTTAGGCGATTCAATTTTGGTCGCACGTAAACATGCATATGGCGTGGACTATAGTACATGGAAGTCTTGAAATCGGGTGGAATTCCAATTGTATGGCCGTAGGATGCCAAAAATGAGTAATGGTCATGGCGAGGCGATGACTATTGTTCCTTAGGTAGTTTTTGAAAGGCCGACAAAATTTTAGACGATCAAGGACCGGTCACTCGGACCCATGCAGATGGCGTGAGCTATAGCACACATAAATGTGAAAATCAGGTAGAATTCTAGTTGTATGACCATAAAATGCCAAAAAAGAGGAACGGTCATGGAGAGGGGATGATTATATTTCCTTAGGTAATTTTTGATAGGCCGGAAATTTTTTTGGCGATCGGGGTCTTCTCCGCTGGACCCATGCCGATGGCTTGGTCTATAGCACACGCAAATCTGAGAATCAGGCAGAATTCTAGTTATATGGCCTTAAAACGCCAATAAATGAGGAACAATCATCGCGAGGAGATGATTACTGTTCCTTAGGTCGTTATTGATAGGGCGCCAAAATTTTAGGTGATTGGGGTCTGGTCTTCCAGACCCAAGCTCATGGCGTGGGCTATAGTACACTTAAATCTGGGAATCGTGACGAATTCTAGTTTAATGGATCTAAAATTGTTCCTTAGGTCATTTTTGATGGGCAGGCAAAACGTTAGGCGATCCGGGTCTGATCGCCTGGAACCGCGCAGATGGCGTGGGCCATAGCACACAAAAATCAGAGAATCGAGCATAATTCTAGTTTTATGACCCTAAAATGCCAAATAATGAGGAGAGGTAATGGCGATGCGATAACTACTATTCCTTAGGTCATATTTGATTGGTCGGGAAAAGTTAGACGATTCGAGTCCGATCGCCCATACCCATTCAAATGGCGTGGGCGTAGCAAATGAAAATCTGAGAATCAGGTGGAATTCCAATTTTATGGACCTAAAACATGAAAAAAATGAGAAATGGTCATGGTGAGGCAATGACTATTGTTCCTTAGGTCATTTTTGATAGGCCGGCAAAATGTTCGGTGATCCGGATCCAGTCGCCGGACCTATGCAGAACACGTGGGCTATAAAACGCCAAAACATGAGGAACGGTCATGGAAAGGCGATGCCTATTATTCCTTAGGTCATTTTTGATGGGCCAAATTATTTTTTAGGTGATCCAGGTCCGGTCGCCTGGAACCATGCAGATGGCTTGGGCTATAGTATACGAAACTCTTAGAATCGGTGAAATTCGAGCTTTATGGCCTTAAAAAACCAAAAAATGAGTAACGGTCATGATGAGGAGATGACTATTGTTCCATAGGTTATTTTTGAAGGGCCGGAGAAATTTTAGGCGATCCGTGTCCATCCACTCGTCCCATGTAGATGGTGAGTGCTATTGCATAAGAAAATCTAATAATTAGGTAAAATTCCAGTTCTATTGCCCTAAACGCCAAAAAAGGAAAAACGGTCATAGTGAGGCGATGACTATTGTTCCTTAGGTTATTCGTTATGGGCCGAAAGAAATTTAGACGATCCAAGTCTGGTCTCCTGGACCCATGTAGATGGCGTGAGCTATAACACACCAAAATTTGGGAATCAAGTGAAATTCCTATTTTATGGCCCTAAAATGTCATCAAAATGAGGAACGACCATGGCGAGGCAATGGTTATTGTTCCTTAGTACATTATTTATGGGTATGCAAAATTTAAGGCAATTCAGGTCTGGTTGCCTCGACCCATGTAGATGGCGTGGGCTATAACACACGAAAATGTGAGAATCAGGTAGAATTCCAGTTTTATGTCATGCTAAAAATAGATGAACTCTCATGGCTAGGCAATGACTATTTTTCATTAGGTCATTTTATATGAGCCGGTAAAATTTTAGGTAATTTGGATCCGGTCCCCTGGACCCATACAGATGGCGTGGGCTATATAGCACACAAAAATTTGGGAATCGGGCGAAATTCAAGTTTTATAGCCTTAAAATGCCAAAAAAGAGAAATGGTCATGGAGAGGCAAATACTATTATTCCTTAGGTCATTTTTGATGGTCCTGCAAAATTTTAGGCGATCGTGGTCTATTCGCCCAAACACATGCACATGGCGTGGGCTATAACAGATGAATATCTGCGAATCGGGCGGAATTCTAGTTTTATAGGCCTAAAATGCCAAAAAACGAGGAACAGTCATGACAGGGCGATGACTAATGTTCCCTAAGTCTTTTTTATGCGCCGGCAAATTTTAGGTGATCCGGGTCCGGTCTCTCCGACCTATGCGGATGGCATGGGCTATAACACACGGAAAATATAGGAATAAGGTGAAATTCCTTTTTATGGCCCTAAAACATCAAAAAATAAAGAACAGTCATGGCGAGGCGATGACTATTATTCCTTAAATCATTTTTAGGGTCGACAAAATTTTAGGTGATCCGGGTCCGGTCTCCCGGACCCATGCAGATGGCGTGGTAGCACACGAAAATCTAGAAACCGAGGAGAATTCAAGTTTTATGGCCCTAAAATGCCAAACAATGAGGAACAGTCATGGCAATGCGATGACTATTGTTCCTTAGGTCATTTTTGAGGGGCCTCCAAAATTTTAGGTGATTGCGGTCTGGTCTTCTGGACCTAAGCTGATGATGTGGGCTATAGCACACAAAAATCTAGGAATCGGGATGATTTCTAGTTATATGGCTCTAAAATTGTCCCCTAGGTCATTTTTGATGGGCAGGCAAAATTTTAGGCGATCCGGTTTTGGTCGCACGTAGACATGTATATGGCGTGGACTATAGTACATGGAAGTCTTGAAATCGGGTAGAATTCCAATTTTATGGCCGTAGGATGCCAAAAACGAGTAACGGTCATGGAGAGGCGATGACTATTGTTCCTTAGTTAGTTTTTGAAAGGTCGACAAAATTTTAGGCGATCAAGGACCGTTCACTTGGACCCATGCAAATGGCGTGAGCTATAGCACACAAAAATGTGAAAATCAGGCAAAATTCTAGTTGTATGACCGTAAAATGCCAAAAAACAGGAATGACCATGACGAGGGGATGATTATTTTTCCTTAGGTAATTTTTGATAGGCCGGAAATTTTTTTGGTGATCGGGGACCGCTCCCCTTAACCCATGCAGGTGGCGTGGTCTATAGCACACGAAAATCTAGGAATCAGGTAGAATTCTAGTTATATGGCCTTAAGAGCCAAAAAATGAGTAACAATCATCGTGAGGAGATGATTATTGTTCCTTAGGTCGTTATTGTTGGGGCGCCAAAATTTTAGGTGATTGGGTTCTGGTCTTCCGGACCCAAGCTCATGGTGTGGGCTATAGTACACAAAAATATGGGAATCAGGACGAATTCTAGTTTTATGGCTCTAAAATTGTTCCTTAGGTCATTTTTGATGGGCAGCCAAAACATTAGGCGATCCGGGTCTGATCCCCTAGACCCGTGCAGATGGCGTGGGCCATAGCACATAAAAATCAGAGAATCGAGCATAATTCTAGTTTTATGACCCTAAAATGCCAAATAATGAGGAGAGGTAATGGCGATGTGATAACTATTGTTTCTTAGGTCATATTTGATTGGTCAGGAAAAGTTAGACGATTCGGGTCCGATCTCCCGGACCCATTCAAATGGCGTAGGCGTTGCAAATGCAAATCTGAGAATCAGGTGGAATTCTAATTTTATGGACCTAAAACACGAAAAAATGAGAAATGGTCATGGTGAGGCAATGCCTATTGTTCCTTAGGCTGTTTTTGATGGGCCGACAAAATTTTCGTTTATCCGGGTCCGGTCGCATGACCTATGAAGAAGACGTGGGCTATAGCACATAAAAATCTAGGAATCGGGCCGAATTCTAGTACTATGGCCCTAAAACGCCAAAAAAGGAGGAGCGGTCATGGCAAGGCGATGACTATTATTCCTTAGGTCATTTTTGATGGGGCAAATTTTTTTTAGGCGATCCAGGTCCAGTCGCCTAGACCCATGTAGATGGCGTGGGCTATAGTACACGAAAATCTAGAAACCGGGGAGAATTCAAGTTTTATGGCGCTAAAATGCCAAACAATGAGGAACGGTCATGGCAATGCGATGACTATTGTTCCTTATGTCATTTTTGAGGGGCCTCCAAAATTTTAGGTGATTGGGGTCTGGTCTTCCGGACCCAAACTGATGGTGTGGGCTATAGCACACAAAAATCTGGGAATCAGACGAATTCTAGTTATATGGCTCTAAAATTATTCCTTAGATCATTTTTTATGGGCAGGCAAAATTTTAGGCGATCCGGTTTTGGTCGCATGTAGACATGCATATGGCGTGGACTATAGTACATGGAAGTCTTGAAATCGGGTGAAATTTCAATTTTATGGCCGTAAGATGCCAAAAAATGAGTAACGGTCATGGCGAGGCGATGACTATTGTTCCTTAGGTAGTTTTTGAAAGGTCGACAAAATTTTAGGCGATCAAGAACCGGTCACTCGGACCCATGCAGATGGCGTGAGCTATAGCACACGAAAATGTGAAAATTAGGTAGAATTCTAGTTTTATGACCGTAAAATGCCAAACATATAGGAATGGTCATGGCGAGGGGATGATTATTTTTCCTTAGGTAATTTTTGATAGGCCGGAAAAATATTTGGCGATCGGGGTCCGCTCCTCTGGACCCATGTCGATGGCGTGGTCTATAGCACACGAAAAGCTGGGAATCAGGAAGAATTTTAGTTATATGCCCTTAAAATGCCAAAAAATGAGGAACAGTCATCGCGAGGAGATGATTATTGTTCCTTAGGTCGTTATTGATGGGGCTCAAAATTTTAGGTGATTGGGGTCTGGTCTTCCGGACCCAAGCTCATGGTATGGGCTATAGTACACGAAAATCTAGGAATCGTGAAGAATGCTAGTTTGATGGCTCTAAAATTGTTCCTTAGGTCATTTTTGATGGGCAGGTAAAACGTTAGGCGATCCGGGTCTGATCGCCTGGAACCGCGCAGATGGCGTGGGCCATAGCACACAAAAATCAGAGAATCGAGCATAATTCTAGTTTTATGACCCTAAAATGCCAAATAATGAGGAGAGGTAATGGCGATGCGATAACTACTATTCCTTAGGTCATATTTGATTGGTCGGGAAAAGTTAGACGATTCGAGTCCGATCGCCCATACCCATTCAAATGGCGTGGGCGTAGCAAATGAAAATCTCAGAATCAGGTGGAATTCCAGTTTTATGGATGTAAAACACGAAAAAATGAGAAATGGTCATGGTGAGGCAATGACTATTGTTCCTTAGGTTGTTTTTGATGGGCCGACAAATTTTTCGGTGATCCGGGTCCGGTCGCCGGACCTATGTAGAAGACGTGGGCTATAGCATATAAAAATTTGGGAATCAGGCCGAATTCTAGTACTATGGCCCTAAAACATCAGAAAACGAGAAACGGTCATGGCAAGGCGATGACTATTATTCCATAGGTTATTTTTAATGCGCCAATTTTTTTTTTAGGCGATCAAGGTCCGGTCGCCTGGACCCATGCAGATGGCGTGGGCAATAGTATACGAAACTCTTGGAATCGGTGAAATTCCAGCTTTATGGCCCTAAAATACCAAAAAATGAGTAACGGTCATGGTGAGGAGATTACTATTGTTCCTTAGGTCATTTTTGAAGGGCCGGCGAAATTTTAGGCGATCCGGGTCCATTCGCCCTTCCCATGCAGATGGTGAGTGCTATTGCACAAGAAAATCTAATTATCAGGTAGAATTCTAGTTCTATGGCCCTAAACGCCAAAAAGAAAAAACGGTTATAGTGAGGCGATGACTATTGTTCCTTAGGGCATTCATTATAGGCCGGAAACAATTTAGGCAATCCAAGTCTGGTCGTCCGGACCCATGCAGATGTCGTGAGCTATAACACAAGAAAATTTGGGAATCAGGTGAAATTATTATTTTATGGCCCTAAAATGCCATCAAAACGAGGAACGACTATAGCGAGGCAATGGCTATTGTTCCTTAGTACATATTTTATAGGTCGGCAAAATTTTAGGTGATTCGGGTCTAGTTGCCTGGACCCATGTAGATTGCGTTGGCTATAACACACGAAAATTTGGGAATCAGGTAGAATTCCAGTTTTATGTCACGCTAAAAATAGAGGAACGCTCATGGCGAGGCGCTGACTATTTTTCATTACGTCATTTTTAATGAGCCGGCAAAATTTTAGGCAATTTGGATCCGGTCCCCCGGACCCATGCAGATGGCGCGGGCTATATAGCACACAAAACTTTGGGAATCGAGCAAAATTCAAGTTTTATGGCCATAAAATACCAAAAAAGAGAAACGGTCTTGGCGAGGAAAATACTATTATTCCTTAGGTCATTTTTGATGGGCTTGAAAAATTTTAGGCGATCACAGTCCATTCGCCTAGACACATGCACATGGCGTGGGCTATAACACACGAAAATATGCGAATCGGGCGGAATTCTAGTTTTATAGGCCTAAAATGCCAAAAAATGAGGAATAGTCATGGCGAGGCGATGACTATTGTTCCCTAAGTCATTTTTATGCGCCGGCAAATTTTAGGCGATCCGGGTCCGGTCGCTTTGACCTATACGGATGGCATGGGCTATAACACACAAAAATATTTGAATTAGGTGAAATTCCTTTTTATGGCCCTAAAACATCAAAAAATAAAGAACAGTCATGGCGCGGCGATGCCTATTATTCCTTAAGTCATTTTTAGGGGCCAACAAAATTTTAGGCGATCTGGGTCCGGTCTCCCAGACCCATGCAGATGGCGTGCACACGGAAATCTAGAAATTGGGGAGAATTCAAGTTTTATGGCCTTAAAATGCCAAACAATGAGGAAAAGTCATGGCAATGCGATGACTATTGTTCCTTAGGTCGTTTTTGAGGGGCCTCCAAAATTTTAGGTGATTGGGGTCTGGTCTTCCGGACCCAAGCTGATGGTGTGGGCTATAGCACACAAAATTCTGGGAATCGGGACGAATTCTAGTTATGTGGCTCTAAAATTGTCCCTTAGGTCATTTTTGATGGGTAGGAAAAATTTTAGGCGATCCGGTTTTGGTCGCACGTAGACATGCATATGGCGTGGACTATAGTACATGGAAGTCTTGAAATCGGGTGGATTTCTAATTTTATGGCCGTAGTACGCCAAAAAATGAGTAACGGTTCTGGTGAGGCTATGACTATTATTCCTTAGGTAGTTTTTGAAAGGTAGATAAAATTTTAGGCGATCAAGTACCGGTCACTCGAACCCATGCGGATGGCATGAGCTATATCACACGAAAATGTGAAAATGAGGTAGAATTCTAGTTGTATGACCGTAAAATGCCAAAAAAGAGGAACGATCATGGCGAGGGAATGATTATTTTTCCTTAGGTAATTTTTGATAGGCGGGAAAAATCTTTTGCGATCGGGGTCCGCTCTCCTGGACTCATGCCGATGGCGTGGTCTATATCACACGAAAATCTAGGAATCAGGCAGAATTCTAGTTATATGGCCTTAAAACGCCAAAAAAGAGGAACAGTCATCGCGAGGAGATGATTATTGTTCCTTAGGTCATTATTGATGGGGCGCCAAAATTTTAGGTGATTGGGGTATGGTCTTCCGGACCCAAGCTCATGGTGTGGGCTATAGTACACGAAAATCTGGGAATCGGGACGAATTCTAGTTTTATGGCTCTAAAATTGTTCCTTAGGTCATTTTTGATGGGCAGGCAAAACGTTAGGCGATACGGGTCTGATCGCCTGGACCTGTGTAGATGGCGTGGGCCATAGCACACAAAAATTAGAGAATCGAGCATAATTCTAGTTTTATGACCCTAAAATGCAAAATAATGAGGAGAGGTAATGGCGATGCGATAACTACTGTTCCTTAGGTCATATTTGATTGGCCGGGATAAGTTAGACGATTCGGGTCCGATCGCCCAGACCCATTCAAATGGTGTGGGCGTAGCAAATGACAATCTGAGAATCGGGTGGAATTCCATTTTTATGGATCTAAAACACGAAAAAATGAGAAATGGTCATGGTGAAGAGATGACTATTGTTCCTTAGGTCGTTTGTGATGGGCCTGCAAAATATTCGATTATCCGGGTCCGGTCGCCGGACCTATGCAGAAGACGTGGGCTATAGCACATGAAAATCTGGGAATCAGGCCGAATTCTAGTATTATGGCCCTAAAACGCCAAAAAATAAGGAACAGTTATGGTAGGGCAATGACTATTATACCTTAGGTCTTTTTTGATGGGCCAAATTATTTTTTAGACGATCCAGGTCCGGTCGCCTGGGCCCATGCAAATGGCGTGGGCGAAAGTATATGAAACTCTTGGAATCGGTGAAATTCCAGCTTTATGGCCCTAAAACACCAAACAATGAGTAACAGTCATGGCGAGGAGATGACTAATGTTCCTTAGGTCATTTTTGAAGGGCCGGCAAAAGTTTAGGCGATCCGGGTCCGTTCTCCCATCCCATGCAGATGGTGAGTGCTATTGCACAAGAAAATCTAATAATGAGGTAGAATTCTAATTCTATGGCCCTAAACGCCAAAAAAGGAAGAACGGTCATAGTGAGGCGATGACTATTGTTCCTTAGGTAATTCGTTATGGGCCGAATAAAATTTAGGCGATCCAAGTCTGGTCGTCTGGACCCATGCAGATGGCGTGAGCTATAACACACGAAAATTTGGGAATCAGGTGAAATTCCTATTTTATGGCCCTAAAATGCCATCAAAACGAGGAACGACCATGGCGAGGCAATGGTTATTGTTCCTTAGTACATGTTTTATGGGTCGGAAAAATTTTAGGCGATTCGGGTCTCGTTTCCTAGACCCATGTAGATTGCGTGGCTATAACACACGAAAATTTAGGAATCAGGTAGAATTCTAGTTTTATGTCACGCTAAAAACAGAGAAACGCTCATGGTGAGGTGATGACTATTTTTCATTAGGTCATTTTTTATGAGCCGACAAAATTTTAGGCAATTTGGATCCGGTCCTCCGGACCCATGCAGATGGCATGGGCTATATAACACACAAAACTTTGGGAATCTCGCAAAATTCAAGTTTTATGGCCTTAAAATGCCAAAAAAGAGAAACAGTCATGGAGAGGCAAATACTATTATTCCTTAAGTCATTTTTATGGGCCTGCAAAATTTTAGGCGATCGTGGTCCATTCACCTAGACACATGCACATGGCATGGGCTATAACACACGAAAATGGGCGAATCGGGCGGAATTCTAGTTTTATAGGCCTAAAACGCCAAAAAATGAGGAATGGTCATGGCGAGGCGATGACTATTGTTCCCTAAGTCGTTTTTATGGAATCAGGTGAAATTCAATTTTATGGCCGTAAAACATCAAAAAATAAGGAACAGTCATGGCGAGGTGATGACTATTACTCCTTAGGTCATTTTTAGTAGCCGACAAAATTTTAGGCGATCCGGGTCTGGTCTTTCGAAACCATGCAAATGACATGGGCTATAGCACACGCAAATCTAGAAATCGGGTACAATTCAAGTTTTATGGCTCTAAAACACCAAAAAATGAGGAACGGTCATGGCAATGCGATGACTACTGTTCCATAGGTCATTTTTGAGGGGCCTCCATAATCTTAGGTGATTGGGGTCTGGTCTTCCGGACCCAAGCTGATGGTGTGGGCTATAGCACACAAAAATCTGGGAAACGGGACGAATTCTAGTTATATGGCTCTAAAATTGTCCCTTAGGTCATTTTTGATGGGCAGGCAAAACTTTAGGCGATCCAATTTTGGTCGCACGTAGACATGCATATGGCGTGGACTATAGTACATGGAAGTCTTGAAATCGGGTGGAATTCCAATTTTATGGCCGTAGTACGCCAAAAAATGAGTAACGGTTATGGTGAGGCGATGACTATTTTTTCTTAGGTAGTTTTTGAAAGGTAGATAAAATTTTAGGCGATCAAGTACCGGTCACTCGGACCCATGCAGATGGTGTGAGCTATAGCACACGAAAATGTGAAATGACGTAGAATTCTAGTTGAATGACCGTAAATTGCCAAAAAAGAGGAACGGTCATGGCGAGGGGATGATTATTTTTCCTTAGGTATTTTTTGATAGGCCGGAAAAATCTTTTGCGATCGGGGTCCGCTCTCCTGGACTCATGCCGATGGCGTGGTCTATAGCACACGGAAATCTGGGAATGAGGCAGAATTCTAGTTATATGGCCTTAAAATGCCAAAAAAAGAGGAACAGTCATCGCGAGGAGATGATTATTGTTCCTTAGGTCGTTATTGATGGGGCGCCAAAATTTTAGGTGATTGGGGTCTGGTCTTCCGGACCCAAGCTCATGGTGTGGGCTATAGTACACTAAAATCTGGGAATCGGGACAAATTCTAGTTTTATGGCTCTAAAATTGTTCCTTAGGTTATTTTTGATGGGCAGGCAAAACGTTAGGCGATACGGGTCTGATCGCCTGGACCCGTGCAGATGGCATGGGCCATAGCACACAAAAATCAGAGAATCGAGCATAATTCTAGTCTTCCTGACCCAGGCTGTTGGTGTGGGCTATAACACACAAACATCTGGGAATCGGGACGAATTCTAGTTATATGGCTCTAAAATTGTCCCTTAGGTCATTTTTGATGGGCAGGCAAAATTTTAGGCGATCCGGTTTTGGTCGCACGTAGACATGCATATGGCGTGGACTATAGTACATGAAAGTCTTGAAATTGGGTGGAATTCCAATTTTATGGCCGTAGTACGCCAAAAAACGAGTAACGGTTATGGTGAGGCGATGACTATTGTTCCTTATGTAGTTTTTGAAAGGTAGATAAAATTTTAGGCGATCAAGTACCGGTCACTCGGACCCATGCAGATGGTGTGAGCTATAGCACACGAAAATGTGAAAATGAGGTAGAATTCTAGTTGTATGACCGTAAAATGCCAAAAAAGAGGAACGGTCATGGCGAGGGGATGATTATTTTTCCTTAGGTATTTTTTGATAGGCCGGAAAAATCTTTTGCGATCGGGGTCCGCTCTCCTAGACTCATGCCGATGGCGTGGTCTGTAGCACACGAAAATCTGGGAATGAGGCAGAATTCTAGTTATATGGCCTTAAAATGCCAAAAAAAGAGGGACAGTCATCGCGAGGAGATGATTATTGTTCCTTAGATCGTTATTGATGGGGCGCCAAAATTTTAGGTGATTGGGTCTGGTCTTCCGGACCCAAGCTCATGGTGTGGGCTATAGTACACTAAAATCTGGGAATCGGGACAAAGTCTAGTTTTATGGCTCTAAAATTGTTCCTTAGGTTATTTTTGATGGGCATGCAAAACGTTAGGTGATACGGGTCTGATTGCCTGGACCCGTGCAGATGGCATGGGCCATAACACACAAAAATCAGAGAATCGAGCATAATTCTAGTCTTCCCGACCCAGGCTGTTGGTGTGGGCTATAACACACAAATATCTGGGAATCGGGACGAATTCTAGTTATAAGGCTCTAAAATTGTCCCTTAGGTCATTTTTGATGGGCAGGCAAAATTTTAGGCGATCCGGTTTTGGTCGCACGTAGACATGCATATGGCGTGGACTATAGTACATGAAAGTCTTGAAATCAGGTGGAATTCCAATTTTATGGCCGTAGTACGCCAAAAAACGAGTAACGGTTATGGTGAGGCGATGACTATTGTTCCTTAGGTAGTTTTTGAAAGGTAGATAAAATTTTAGGCGATCAAGTACCGGTCACTCGGACCCATGCAGATGGTGTGAGCTATAGCACACGAAAATGTGAAAATGAGGTAGAATTCTAGTTGTATGACCGTAAAATGCCAAAAAGGAGGAACGGTCATGGCGAGGGGATGATTATTTTTCCTTAGGTATTTTTTGATAGGCTGGAAAAATCTTTTGCGATCGGGGTCCGCTCTCCTGGACTCATGCCGATGGCGTGGTCTGTAGCACACGGAAATCTGGGAATGAGACAGAATTCTAGTTATATGGCCTTAAAATGCCAAAAAAAGAGGAACAGTCATCGCGATGAGATGATTATTGTTCCTTAGGTCGTTATTGATGGGGCGCTAAAATTTTAGGTGATTGGTGTCTGATCTTCCGGACCCAAGCTCATGGTGTGGGCCATAGTACACTAAAATCTGGGAATCGGGACAAATTCTAGGTTTATAGCTCTAAAATTATTCCTTAGGTCATTTTTGATGGGCATGCAAAACGTTAGGCGATACAGGGCTGATCGCCTGGACCCGTGCAGATGGCGTGGGCCATAGAACACAAAAATCAAAGAATCGAGCATAATTCTAGTCTTCCGGACCAAGGTTGTTGGTGTGGGCTATAACACACAAACATCTGGGAATCGGGACGAATTCTAGTTATATGGCTCTAAAATTGTCCCTTAGATCATTTTTGATGGGCAGGCAAAATTTTAGGTGATCCGGTTTTGGTCGCACGTAGACATACATATGGCGTGGACTATAGTGCATGGAAGTTTTGAAATCGGGTGGAATTCCAATATTATGGTCGTAGGACGCCAACAAACGAGTAACGGTCATGGCGAGGCGATGGCTATTGTTCCTTAGGTATTTTTCTAAAAGTCAACAAAATTTTAGGCGATCAAGGACCGGTCACTCGGACCCATGCAGATGTTGTGAGCTATAGCATAAGAAAATGTGAAAATCAGGTAGAATTCCAGTTGTATGACCGTAAAATGCCAAAACAAGAGGAAAAGTCATGGCGAGGGAATGATTATTTTTCCTTAGGTAATTTGTGATAAGCCAGAAAACCTTTTGGCGATCGGGGTTCGCTCCCATGGACCCATGCTGATGGCGATACACGAAAATCTGAGAATCGGGCAAAATTCTAGTTATATGGTCTTAAAACTCTAAAAAATGAGGAACAGTCATTGCGAGTAGATAATTATTGTTCCTTAGGGGTCGGCACAATTACTGGCGATCCGGGTCCGATCTCCCGGACCCATGCAGATGGCGTGGGCTATAGCATACGAAAATCTAGAAACCGGGTAGAATTCAAGTTTTATGGCCCTAAAACGCCAAAAAATGAGGAACGGTCATGGCAATGCGATGACTATTGTTCCTTAGGTCGTTTTTGATTGGTCAGCCAAACTTTTGTCGATCTTAGTCTTGTCGGCCGGACCCATGCAGACGGAGTAGTATAACACACGAAAATCAGGAAATCATATAGAATTCCAGTATTATGGCCCTAAAACACCAAAAATAAGAAACGATCATGGAGAGACGATAACAATTGTTCCTTATGTCATTTTAGATAGGCCGATAGAAATTTATACGATACGGGTATGGTCGCCCGGAGCCATTCAGATGGTGTGGCATATATAGCACATGAAAATTTAGGAACCGGGTGAAATTCAAGTTTTATTGCCCTCAATCGCAAAAAAACTAAAATCAATATTGGCAAGGCGATTACTATTGTTCCTTAGGTCATTTTAGATGGAATAGCTCCGAGTCCGGTCGCACAGACCCATGTAGATGGCGTGGGCTATAACACATAAAAATATAGAAATCAACCGGAATTCAAGTTTTATGGCCATAAAACGCCAAAAGATGAGGAACAATCATGAAGAGGAAATGACTAATGTTCCTTAGATCATTTTTGATGGGCATGAAAATTTTTAGGCAATCGGGGTTCGGTCGCTCCGGACCCATACAGATGGCGTGGGCTTAGCACATGAAAATATGAGAATCAGGCAAAATTCAAGTTTTATGGCCTTAAAATTCAAATGTTATGGCGTGGGATGTAGCACATGAAAGTCATAGCGAGACGATGACTATTGTTTGTTAGGTCTTTTTTGATCTGGTCGTCTTGACCCTTGCAAATGGTGTGTGCTATAGCGCACGAAAATTAGGGAATTGGGTGAAACTCCAGTTGGTTGGCCTTAAAATGCCAAAAAATGAGGAACGGTAATGGAGAGGCAATGACTATTATTCGTTAGGTCATTTTTTATGGGCCGATAAATTTTTAGGATATTTGGGTTTGGTCTCCCGGACCCATACAGATGGTGTGGGCTATAACACACAAATATCTGGAAAATTGCGTGGAATTCCAGTTTTATCGTCCTAAAATGCCAAAATATAAGGAGCGGTCATGGCGAAGCGATGACTATGGTTCCTTAGGTCATTTATTATGGACCGAAAACCTTTTAGGTGATCCGGGTCTGGTCGCCCGGACCCATACAGATGGTGTGGGCTATAAAACATGAAAGTTTGGAAAATCGGGTGAAATATCAATTTTATGGCCCTAAAACGCCAAGAAAAGAGGAATGATCGTGTCAAAACGATGACTATTGTTCCTTAGGTAATTTTGTATAGGCTGGAAATTATTTAGGCAATTCGGGTTCGGTCATCCGGATCCAAGCAGATGGCGTGGGCTATACCACACGAAAATATGAGAATCAAGAGGAATTCCAATTCTTATGGCCCAAAGACGCCAGACAACGAGGAACGGTCATGGTGAGGTAATGAATATTATTTCTTAAGTCGTTTTCAATAGGCCGGAAAGATTTTAGGCGATTCGGGTTCAGTCGCCCTGACCCATGCAGATGGCGTGGTCTATAGCACACGAAAATCTAGGAATCATGCAGAATTCCAGTTTTATTACCTTAAAATGGTAAAAAACAAGGAACGGTAATGGAGAGGTGATGAATATTTTTTCTTAGGTCATTTTTGATGAGCCGTCAATATTTTAGCCAATCAGAGTCCGGTCGCCCGGACCCATATAAATGGCGTGGGCTTTAGCACACAAAAATATAGAAATTAGGCAAAATCCCTATTTTATGGCCCTAAAATGCCAAACACGAGGAACGTTCGTAGCGAGGCGATGACTATTGTTCCTTAGGTAATTTTTTATAGGTTGGTAAAATTTAAGGCGATACGGGTTCGGTCGCTCAAACCCAAGCATATGGCGTGGACTATCGCACACGAAAATCTAGGAATCAGGTAGAATTCCTATTTTGTGGCCCTAAAATGACAAAAAGAAGAACGGTCATGCGAGACGAGTACTATTGTATCTAAGGACATTTTTTATATGCCAGCAAAATTCTAAGCGATCTGGGCCTGCTTTCCCGGACCCATGTAGATGGTGTAAGCTACAGTACATGAAAATTTGGGAATCGGGCGAAATTCATGTTTGTTTTGGCCCAAAACACCACAAATGAGGAACGTTCATGGCACGGTGATGACTATTGTTCCTTAGGTCGGGTTTGATAGGTCGGCAAAATTTTAGGCGATCCGGGTCCGGTCTCCTGGACCCATGCAAATGGCGTGGATATAACACGAAAATCTAGGAAGCAGGCGGAATTCAAGTTTTATAGCCCTAAAATGCCAAAAAATGAGGAACAGTTATAGAGAGACGATGACTATTATTACTTTTGTTATTTCTGATGGCCCGATAGATTTTTAGGTGATACGGGTCCAGTTAGCTGGTGTCATGCAAATGGCGAGGGCTATATAGCACACGAAAATCTAGGAATTGGGTTAAATTCAAGTTTTATGGCCCAAAATCATCAAAAAACGAGGATCAGTCATGTCGAGGCAATGGCTATTGTTACTTAGGTCATTTTGGATGGGCTGGCTTCAGGTCGAGTCGCCCGGACCCATGCAGATAGCGTAGACTATAGCACACGAAAATATGGGAATCAGGCAGAATTCATGTTTTATGGTCCTAAATGCCAAACAATGAGGAATGGTCATGCAAGGCGGGGAGTATTATTCATTAGGTCATTTTGAAAGTGCGGAAAAATTTTAGGCCATTCGAGTCGAGTCGCCTGGACCCATGCAGATGGCGTGGGCTATAGTACATGAAAATGTGGGAATCAGGCAAAATTTGCGTTTTATGGTCCTAAAAATGCTAAATAACGAGCAACAATCTTGGCGAGGCGATGACTATTGTTCCTTAGGTTTTTATTGATGGGCCGACAAAATTTTAGGCAATCCTAGTCCGGTCAATCGGAACTATGTAGATGGCATGGGCTATAGCATACGAAAATCTAGGAATCAGGTGGAATTCTAGTTTTATGACCCTAAAACGCTAAAAATGAGAAACGGTCATGGCTAGGCGATGACTATTATATCTTAGGTCATTTTTGATGGGCCAACAAAATTATAGGCGATCCGGGTTCGGACTCCTAGACACATGCATATGGCGTGGACTATAGCATACGAAAATCTGGGAATCAAGCGGAATTCCAGTTTTATGGACCTAAAACACAAATAAAGGAGGAACGGTCATGGCGAGGCGATGACTATGTTTCCTTAGGTCATTTTGATAGGCTGGAAAAAATTTAGGCGATCCGGGTCTGGTCGCCCAAACCCATGCAGATGGTGTGGGCTATAACAAACGAAAATCTTGGAATCACGCAGAATTCCTGTTTTATGGCTCTAAAATGCAAAAAATGAGGAACGATCATGGCTAGGCAATGTCTATTGTCCCCCGGTAGGTTTTAGTGGGCCGGAAAAGCTATAATCAATCCAGATACTGTTGCCCAGACCCATATAGATGGCATGGGTTATATAGCACACGCAAATCTGAGAGTCGAGCGGAATTTAAGTTTTAATGCCCTAAAATGCAAAACAAACGAGGAATGGTCATAGCGAGGTGATGAATATTATTCCTTAGGTGGTTTTTTATAAGACAAATTTTTTTTAGGCAATCCGGATCTGATTCCCCGAAACCATGTAGATGGCGTTGGTTATAGCACACGAAAATCTAGGAATCGGACGGAATTCCAGTCTTATGGCCCTAAAATACCAAAACAAATGAGGAACTGTCATGGCGAGACGATAACTATTGTTCCTTAGGTCATTTTTGATGGGTCTGTAAAATGTTTGGCGATTGAAGTATGGCCGCCTAACAACCTATGCAGATGGCATATGCTATAGTACACGAAATTTGGGAATCAAGCGGAATATCTATTTTATAGCCCGAAAAAGGCAAAAAATAAGGAACGATCATGGCGAGGCGATGTCTATTATTTCTTAGGTCAATATTATAGGCTGACAAAATTTTAGGCGATCCGATTCTTGTCGCCCAGACCCGTGCAGATGGTGTGGGCTATAGCACATGAAAATCTAGGAGTCAGGCAGAATTCTAGTTTTATTGCATCAAAACACCAAAAAATGAGAAACAGTTAGGGCGAGGCGATGACTGTTGTTACTTAGATTGGTTTTGATGGACCGACAATATTTTAGGCGATACGGATCCGGTCGCCCGGACCCATGCAGATGGCGTGGGCTAAGTATGGCACATGAAAATCTAGGAATCGAACGGAATTATAGTTTTATGGCCCTAAAATGCCAAAAATGAGGAACGGTCATGGTGGGTCGATGTCTATTGTTCCTTAGGTCATTTTTAATGGGCCGGGAAAACTTTTGGACGATTCGAGTCCGGTCTCCCGGACCTATGCAGATGGCATGGGCTATAGCACACGAAAATGTGGGAGCCGGGCAGAATTCCACTTTTATGGCCCTAAAATGCCCAAAATTGAGTAACGGCCATGGCGAGGTAATTACTATTTTTCATTAGGTAGTTATTTATGGGCCGGCAAAATTTTAAGCGATCCGATTCCTGTCGCCCGGACCCATGCAGATTGCGTGGGCTACTGCACACAAAAAATCATGGAATTAGGCGGAATTCCAGTTTTATGGACCTAAAATACCAAACAATGAGGAACGATCATGGAGAGGTAATGACTATTATTTCTTAGGTCATTTTTAAGGGCCAACAATATTATAGGTGATCCGGGTCCGGATGCTCGGACCCATGTAGATGGAGAGGGCTATAGCACATGAAAATCTGGGAATAAGGTGGAATTCTATTTTTATGGCCCTAAAATTCCAAAAAATGAGGAACGGTCATGGCGAGGAGATGACTATTGTTCCTTTGGTTGTTTTTGATAGGACGATAAAATTTTAGGAGATCCGGGTCCGGCATGGACCATGCAGATGGCGTGGGCTATATAGCACACATAAATATGGAATCAGACGGAATTCAAGTTTTAAGACCCTAAAATATCAAAAAAGAAGGAACGGCCATGGCGAGACGATGAATATTATTCCATAGATAATTTTTGATAGGATAGAAAATTTTAGGCGATTCGGGTTCGGTCGCCCGAACCCATGCAGATGTCGTGGGCTATAGCACACGAAAATCTGGGAATCAGGCGTAATTCCAATTATCTGGCCCTAAAATGGCAAAAAAAGAGGAACGGTCATGGCGAGGCAATGACTATTGTTCCTTTGGTCATTTTTGATGGGACGACAAATCTTTAGGCAATCGGGGTCTGGTCGACCGGACCTATGCATATAGGCTATAACAAACAAAAATCTGGGAATCGGGTGCAATTCCAGTTTTATGGCCCTAAAATGCCAAAAAGCGAGGAACGGTCATGGCGAGACGATGACTATTATTACTTAGGTCATTTTCTATGGGCCGGAAAATTTTTAGGCAATCCGGATCCAATCACCCAGACCCATGCAGATGACGTGGGCTATAGCACATGAATATCTCAGAATTGAGACAAATTCCAGTTTTATGACCCTAAAATATGAAAAATGAGGAACGGTCATGGTGAGGCGATGATTGTCGTTCCTTAGGTCGTTGTTAATGGTCCTATAATATTTTAGGTGATTCAGGTTTGATCGGTTGGACCCATGCATATGGCGTAGGCTATAGAATGCAAAAATCAAGAAATAGGGTGGAATTCCGATTTTACAGCCCTAAACGACAAAAAAGAGGAACTGCCATGCCGAGGCGATGACTATTATTCCTTAGGTCGTTTTTGATTTGCCGAAAAATCTTTAGGAGATTCGGGTCCGGTCGTACCCATTAGATGACATGGGCTATAACACACTAAATTCTAAAAATTAAACGGAATTTCAGTTTTATGGACCTAAAATGCCAAAAAACAAGAACGGTCATAACAAGGCAATGACTATTGATCATAGGTCATTTTTGAAGGGCTGGAAAAATTTTAGACGGTCCGGGTCCGGCCTAGACCCATGTAGATGGCATGGGCTATAGCACATGAAAATTAGAGAATCGGGCGGAATTCTAGTTTTATGACCCTAAAACGCAAAACAATGAGGAACAATCATGATAAAGCGATGACTATTGTTCCGTAGGTCGTTATTATGGCCCGATAAAATTTTAGGCCACCCAGTTCTGTTCGCCCGGACCTATGAAGATGGCATGGGCTATAGCGCACGAAAATCTTGGAATCATGCGGAATTCCAGTTTTATGGCCCTATTGTACCAAAAAACGAAGAACGTTCATAGAGAGGCGATGATAATTTTTACTTATGTCATTTTTGATAGGCCAGTAAATTTTAGGCGATCCGAGTCGCGGCGCCTAGACCCATGCAGATGGCGTGTGCTATAACACACGAAAATATGAGAATCAGGCAGAATTCTAGTTGTTTGGCCCTAAAACGCCAAAAATAAGGAACGGTCATGGCGAGGCGACAAATATTATTCCTTAGGACATTTTTTATGGGCCGGAAACGAGACTCATGTAGATGGTGTAGGATACACCACACGAAAATATGGGAATTGGGCAGAATTCTAATATTATGGCGTTGAACCACCAAAAATGAGGATCGGTCATGGCGAGGTGATGATTATAGTTCCTTAGGTCATATTTGATGGGCCAGTATAATTTGAGTTCATTCGAGTCCGGTTGCCCATATCCATACAGATAGCGTAGGCTATAGCACACGAACATTTGAGAATCGGGCGGAATTTTGATTTTATGGCCCTAAAATGCCAAAACTGAGGAATGGTCGTAGAGAGGCGATGAATATTACTCCTTAGGTAGTTGTTTATGGGCCAAAAAGTTTTAGGAGATCCGGCTTCGGTCACCCGGACACTTGCAGATGGCGTGGTTTATAACAAATAAACATCAACGAATTAAGCTGAATTCCTGTTTTATGGATCTAAAATGCGAAAAAAACTATGAACGGTCATGTCAAGGAGATGACTATTGTTTCTTAGGTCGTTTTTGATGGGCTGTCAAAATTTTAGGCGAAGTGGGTCCGGTCGACTGGACCCATGCAAATGGCATGGGCTATAGCGCACGGAATTCTAGGAATCTGATGGAATACAAATTTTATGGCCCTAAAATGCCAAAACATGAGGAACGGTCATGGTGAGGCGATGAATTTTGTTCCTTAAGTCATTTTTTATGGGCCGATAAAATTTTAGGTGACTTGGTTCCGTTCGCCCGAACCCATGCAGATGGTGTGGGCTAGCACACGAAACTTTGGGAATCAGGCGGCATTCCAGGTTTATGGCCCTAAAACGCCAAAAAATAAGGAACGGTCATGGCGAAGACATGATTATTATTCCTTAGGTCAATTTTGATAGCACGCCAAAATTTTGGGCATTTCAGGTCCGGTCGCCCACACCCATGCAGATGGCGTGGGCTATAGCGCACGAAAATCTGGAAATCAGGCGAAATTTCAGTTTTATGACCCTAAAATACCAAAAAAGAGGAACGGTTATGGCGAGGCGATGACTATTGTTTCTTAGATCGCTTTTGATGGGCCGAAAAGCTTTAAGGAGATCCAGGTTCAGTCGCCCTGACCCATATAGATGGCGTGGGTTATATAAGCACACGAAAACCTAGGAATCAAGCTGAATTTTAGTTTAATGGACCTAAAATGCCAAAAACAAAACTAGGAACAGTCAGGACGAGGCGATGACTATAGTTCATAGGTCATTTTTGATGGGTCGGCAAAATTTTAGGCGATCAGGGTCTGATCGCCCAGACCCATACAAATGGCATGGGCTATATAGCACACGAAAATCTGAGAATCAGGCGGAATTCATAATTTATGGTTAGGCAATGACTATTGTTCCTTAAGTCATTTTTTATGGTCTGGTCAAATTTAAGGCAATCCAGTTTCGTTTTCCAGGACCCCTGATGATGGCGTCGGCTATAGCACACGAAAATCTGGAAATCGAGTGGAATTTCGGTTTTATGGCCCTAAAACGCCAATAAATGAGAAACGATCATGGAGAGGCGATGATTATTGTTCGTTGGTCATTTTTTATTGGCCGGAAAAATTTTAAGCGATGAGTGTCCGGTCGCCAGGACCCAGATTGCATGGACTATAACATAAGAAAATCTGAGAAACGGGTGGAATTCTAGTATTATGGCCCTAAAATGCCAGAAAATGAGGAACGGTCATGGTGAGGCGATGAATTTTGTTCCTTAGGTCATTTTTGATCGAACGGTAAATTTTAGGCGATTTGGGTCCGGTCGCCCAAACCCATGCAAATGGCGTGGTGTATAGCACACAAAAATCTGAGAATCGGGCGGAATTTCGGTTTTACGGCCCTAAACGACCCAAAATGAGAAACTGTCATGGCGAGGCGATGACTACTGTTCCTTAGGTCAGTTTTGATGGGCCAAGTATTTTTTAGGAGATCCGTGTCCGGTCGTCTAGATCCATGTAAATGGTGTGGGTTATAGCACACGAAAATCTAGAAATTAAGCGAAATTTCAGTCTGACGGACCTAAAATGATAAAAAACAAGAACGGTCATAACAAGCTAATGACTATTGTTCATAGGTAATTTTTTATGGGCCGGAAAACTTGTAGGCAATCGGGGTCCAGTCGCCCGGACCCATGTAGATAGCATGGGATATAGCACATGAAAATCTAGGAATCAGACGAAATTCTAATTTTATGGTCCTAAAACGTAAAACAATGAGGAACGTCCATGGTAAGGCGATTACTATTGTTCCTTAGGTCGCTTGTTATGGGACGGTAAAATTTTAGGTGACCCGGTTCTGTTCTCCTAGACCCATGAAGATGGCATGTGCTATAAGCGCAGGGAAATCTTGGAATCAGGCGGAATTCCAGTTTTAGTGCCCTAAAATATCAAAAAATGAGAAACAGTCATGGCTAGGCGATGATTATTTTTCCTTAGGTCATATTTTATAGGCCAATAAAATTTTGGCCGATCCGGGTCCGATCGCCTAGATCAATGAAGATGGCGTGTGCTATAGCACACGAAAACCTGAAAATCGGGCGGAATTCCAGTGTTTTGGCCCTAAAACGCCAAACTAGGTCATTTCTTATGGGCTGGCAATATATTAGCCAACCCAGGTTTGATGGGCGGGACCCATGCATATGGCGTAGGCTATACGACACGAAAATCTGGGAATTGGTCAGAATTCTAATTTTATGGCATTAAAACACCAAAAATGAGAAACGGTCATGGCGAGGTGATTTTTATCGTTACTTAGGTCATTTTTGATGGGCTAGTAAAATATGAGGTGATTCGAGTCCGGTCGCCCGGATCCATGCAGATAGTACACGAATATTTGGGAATCGGGCAAATGGCATGAGCTATAGCACACGAAAATCGAGGAATTAAGCAAACCTTTATCAACCTAAAATGCCAAAAACTATGAACGGTCATGGCAAGGTGATGACAATTGTTCTTAGGTCGTTTTTGATGGGTCATCAAAATCTTATGCGATCGGGGTCCGGTCAACCTCACCCAAGTAGATGGTGTGAGATGGAATTCCAATTTTAGGGCAATAAAGTGCCAAATAATGAGGAACGGTCATGGTAAGGCGATGATTGTTCCTGTGGTCATTATTTATGGGCCAGTAAAATTTTAGGCGACTCGGTTCCGTTCGCCCAAACCCATGCAGATGGTGTGGGATATAGCACACGAAAATCTAGGAATCATGCGACATTCTCGTTTTATGGACCTAAAACGCCAAAAAATGAGGAACGATTATGGCGAGGCCATGATTATTATTCCTTAGGTCATTGTTTAATAGCCCAGCAAAATTTTAGGCTATCCGGGACTAGTCGCCCTGACCTATACAGATGGCGTGGGGTATAGCACACAAAAATCTGAGAATAGGGCGGAATTCCAGTTTTATGGCCCTAAAACACCAATTAACGAAGAACGGACATGGAGAGACGATGACTATTACTCCTTAGATCGGTTTTGATGGGACAACAAAAGTTTAGGCGATCCGAGTCCAGTCGCCCGGACCTTTGTTGATTAGTACATACAAATCTAGTTTATGGCCATAAAATGCAATAAAACGAAGAACGGTCATCGCGAGGCGATGACTATTATTCCTTTATTCATTTTTGTCAAGCCGGCAAAACTTTAGGCGATCCTATATTTCCTTAGGTAGTTCTTTATGGAGTCCAGTCGCCCGAAATTTCAGTTTATGGCCATAAAATGCCAAAACACAAGGAAATGTCATGGCGAAGCGATGACTATTGTTCCTTAGGTCGTATTTGATGGGCCAAAAAATTTTAGGTGATCCGAGTATGGTCGCCCAGACCGATGCATATGGCGTGGGCTATAGCACACGAAAATCTGGAAATCGGGCGGAATTCTAGTTTGTGGCCCAAAAATGCCAAAAAATGAGGAAAGGTCATGGAGAGGCGATGACTATTGTTTCTTAGGTGGTTTTTGATGGGCCGACAAAATTTTAGGCGATGTGATTCTGATCACTCGGACCCATGCAGATTGCGTGGGTTATAGCACATAAAAATCTAGGAATCAGGCGAAATTTTAGATTTATGGCCCTAAAACGCCAAAAGACAAGGAACTGTCATGTCGAGTTGATGATTATTATTCCTTGGGTCGTTTTTTATGGGCCGACAAAATATAAATAGATGAGGGTCCGTTCGCCAGGACCCATGTAGATGGCGTAGGCTATAGCACATAAAAATCTAGGAATCCAACGGAATTTCATTTTTAAGGCCCTAAATGCTAAAACATAAGGAACGGTCATGGTAAGGTGATGACTATGGTTCCTTAGGTCGTTTTTGATAGGTCGACAAAATTTTAGGCTATCCAGGTCCGGTCGCCCGGACCTATGCAGATTTAGTGGGCTACATCACACAAATATTAAGGAATCTGACAGAATTCTAGTTCTATGGCCCTAAAATGCCAAAAACCGAGGAACGGTCATGGAGAGGCGATGACTATTATTCCTTAGGTTATTTTTTATGGGCCAGCAAAATTTTAGGCGATCCTGGATCGATTGCCCAAACCCATGCAAATGGCGTGGGCTATAGCACACAAAATGTTTTGAATCGGGCGAAATTCTAGTTTTATGGCCCTAAAACGTAAAAACAATGAACGGTCATGGTGAGACGATGACAACTATTCTTTAGGTTGTTTTTGGAGATCCATGTTTGGTTGCGCGGACCCATGCAGTTGACCTGGGCTATAACACATGAAAATCTGGAAATTGGGCGGAATTCTAATTTAATGGCCCTAGAATTTCAAAAAATAAGGAACGGTCATGGCGAGGCAATGACTATTGTTTCTTAGGTCGTTTATGATGAGCCGTCAAAATTTAAGGAAATCCATGTCCGGTCGCCTGAACCCATGCAGATGGCGTGGGCTATAGTACACAAAAATCTGGGAATCGGCGGAATACCAGTTGTTTTGCCTTAAAATCCAAAACAAAAAATGAGGAACAGTCATGGTGAGGCGATGACTATTATTCCTTAGTTCAGTTTTTATAGGCCGGAAAACTTTTAGGAGATCCGGGTCCGGTTGCCTAGACCCAAGCAAATGGCTTGTTCTATAGCACACAAAAATCTGGGATTCGGGCGGAATTAAAGATTTATGACCCTAAAACGATAAAAAAATAGTAAAGGTCTTGGAGAGGCGATGAATAATGTTCCTTAGGTCATTTTTGATAGGCCGCTAAAATGTTAGGCGATCGAGGTCCGGTTATGGTGAGGTCCATCGCCTCATTACCAATCAGATATAATTTAAGTTTTATGGCCCTAAAATGCCAAAAAATGAGGAACGGTGATGGCGAGGCAATGACTATTATTCCTTAGGTTGTTTTTGATGGCCCAAGAAATTTTTAGGTGATCCGGTTCCGGTCGTCAAGACCCATAAATATGCGTGGAGTATAGCACAAGAAACGAGGAACGATCATGGCGATGCGATGACTATTATTCCTTAGGTCATTTTATGGGCCAACAAAATTTTAGGAGATTCGAGTCCGGTCGCCCGGACCTATATAGATGGCATGGGATGTAGCACATGAAAATCTAGGAATCCAGCAAAATTTCAGTTTTATGGTCATAAAATGATAAAAATGAAGAACGGTCATGATGAGGCGATGTCTATTATTCCTTATGTCGTTATAGATCAACCGACAAAATTTTAGGTGATTAGGGTCCGGTTGCCCAGACCCATGTAGATGGCGTGGGCTATAACACGCAAAAATTTAGAAATCGGGCAAAATTCCCGTTTTATGGCCCAAAATATAAATAAATGAGGAACGGTCATGATGAGGCGATGAATATTATTCCTTAAGTCCGTTTTTTATGGGTCGACATTACTTTAGGAGATCCGGCCGTCTTGACCCATGCAGATGGCATGGGCTATAGTACAAACATATTTGGGAATCAGGCAGAATTCCAGTTTTACTAAAACAAAATAAGGAACGGTAATGAAGAGGCGATTACTAGTGTTCCTTAGGTCAATTTTTATGAACCAACAAAATTTTAAGATATTCGGGTCTGGTCGACCCACCCATGCAAATGGCATGGGCTATAGCACACAAAAATCTGGGAATCGGGCAAAATTCTAGCTTTATGGCCCTATAATGCCAAATAACGAGGAACGGTCATGGTGAGGGAATTAAAATTTCTCCTTAGGTCGGTTTTGATGGGCAGAGTAAATTTTAGAGATCTGGGTCCGGTCGCACGGACCAATGCAGGTGGCGTGGGCCTTAGCACACGCAAATCTACAGAATACCAGTTTTATTAACTTGAAATGCCAAAAACGAGGAACGGTGAATATTGTTTCTTAGGTTGTTTTTGTAGGGTGGGTAAATTTTTGGCAATTCGAGTCCGGTCGTTCGGACCCATACAAGTGGCATGTACTATAGCACACGAAAATCAAGGAATCAGACGAAATTCTAGTTTTATGGCCATAAAAGACTAAAATATAGGAAAGGTCATGGAGAGATGATGACTATTATTCTTTAGGTCATTTATGATAGGCATAAAATGTTTTAGGTGATTCGGGTCCGATCGCCCAGACCCATGCAGATGGCATGGTTTATATCACACGAAAATCAAGGAAACAGGTGGAATTCAAGTTTTATGGCTCTAAAATGCCACAAAAAAGGAACGGTCATGGCGAGGAGATGACTATTGTTCCTTAGGTTGTTTTTGGTGGCCCGACAATATTTTAGCCGATAGGGGTCCGGTCTCCCAGACCCATGCAGAAGGCGTAGACTATAGCACACCAAAATTTGGGAATTGGGCGGAATTCAAGTTTTATGACCATAAAACACCAAAAATATGAGGAACAGTCATGGCGAGGCGATGACTATTATTCCTTAGGTCGTTTTTGATAGGCCTGCAAAATTTTAGGCATTTCGGATCCGGTCGCCCAGAGCTATGCAGATGGCGTGGGTTATAGCACAAAACAATATGGGATTCGGGCGAAATTCCAATTTTATGGCCCTAAAACACCAAAATCGAGGAACGGTCATGGCGAAGTAATGACTATTATTCATTAGGACTTTTTCTGAAAATATTTTGGGTATTCGAGGCCAGTCGCCCGAATTCATGTAAATGGCATGGACTATAGCACACGAATATCTAGGAATCGTTCTGAATTTCTTGTTTATGGCCCTAAAATGCCAAAAAATGAGGAACGATCCTGGCGAAGCGATCACTATTGTTCATTAGGTCATTTATGATGGGCCCGCAAAATTTTAGGAGATTCGGTGTCGCTCGCCCATATTCATGCATATGGCGTGGATTATAGCACAAGAAAATCTAATATCGTCTTGAATTCCTTTGTTATGGCCCAAAAATGGCAAAAATTAAGGAAAAGTCATGAAAAAACGAAGACTATTGTTCATTAGGCCGTTTTTATGTGCCCGAAAATGTTTAGAAGATTTAGAGCCGGTTACCCGAATTCATGCACATAGCGTGGATTATAACACACAAAAATCAGGGAATCTTCCTGAATTCCTGTATTATGGCCCTAAATGTCAAAAATTAAGGAATGATCATGGAGAAGCACTGACTATTATTGATTAGGCCATTTTGATAGGCCCGCCAAACTTTAGGAGATTCGGGGCGGTCACCTGAATTCATGTAGACGACGTGGACTATAGCACACAAAAGTCTGGGAATCATCCTCAATTCCTATTTTATGGCCCTAAAATGCCAAAAAATAAGGAATGGTCATGGAAAAATGATGATTGTTGTTCATTAGGTCATTTTTATGTGCCCGCAAAGTTTTAGGAGATTGGGGGTCGGTCGCCTGAATTCACGTAGATGCCATGGATTATCACACACAAAAATCTAGAAATTGTCTTGAATTCCTATTTTATGGCCCTAAAACGCCAAAAAATAAGGAACGGTCATGGAGAAGCAATAACTATTTTTCATTAGGTCATTTTTTATGGACCTGTAAAATTTTAGGAGATTCGGGGTCAGTCACTCGAATTCATGCAGATGGCGTGGACGATAGCACATGAAAATCTATGAATCGATCTGAATTCCTGTTTTATGGCCCTAAAATACAAAAAAATAAGGAACGGTCATGACGAAGCGATGACTATAGTTCATGAGGAGGCTTTCTATGGGCCCACAAAATTTAAGGAGATTCGGGGCTGGTCACCCGAATTCATGAAGATAGCGTGGACTATAATACATGAAAATTTGTGAATCATCCTAAAATCCTATTTTATGGCTCTAAAATACAAATAACGAGGAACGGGCATGGCTAAGTGATGGCTATTGTTCATTAGGTAATTTTTATGGGCCCACAAAATTCTAGGAGATTTAGGGCGGGTCGCCCGAATTCATGCAGATGGCATGACTATAGCAAACGAAAATCTAAGGATCATCCTGAATTCATGTTTTACGGCCCTAAAATTCCAAAACGTTAGGAACGATCATGGAGAAGCTATGACTATTATTCATTATGTTGTTTTTTATGGGCCCTCAAAAATTTAGGAGATTCGGGGCCAGTCGCCCGAATTTATGCAGATGGTGTAGACTATAGCAGACAAAAAACTCGAAATGGTCAATTTCTATTTTATGGCCCTAAAACGTAAAGAAATGAGCAATGACTATGGAGAAGCGATGACTATTGTTCATTAGGTTAGTTTTTTCGCCTGAATTCATGTAGATGGCATGGACAGGAATTTCTATTTTATGGCCCTAAAATGCCAAAAAAGAGGAACAGCCATGTTGAAGCGATAACTAATGTTAATTAGGTCATATTTTATGGACCCACGAAACTTTTGGAGATTCGGAGTCAGTCACCCGAATTCATGCAGATGGCGTGGACTATATAGCACACGAAAAACTTGGAATCATCCTAAATTTCTGTTTTATGACCCTAAAACGCCAAAAACGAGGAAAGATCACGGCGAAGCAATAACTATTGTTCATTAGGACTTTTTTTATGCGCCTGCAAAATTTATGGAGTTTCAGGGTCGCTCGTCTGATTCATGAAGATGGCGTAGAATATAGTATACGAAAATCTGGGAATTATCCTGAATTCTGGTTTTATGGCCCTAAAACACCAAAAAAACGAGGAACGACCATGGATAAGTAGTAAATATTGTTCATTAGGTCGCTTTTCATAGGCCCGAAAAATTTTAGGTGACTCGGGGTTGGTCGCCCGAATTCAAGCAGATGGCGTGGACTATTGCACACAAAAATCTAGAAATCATCTTGAATTCCTGTTTTATCACCCTAAAATACCAAAACATTAGTAACGGTCATGGCGAAGCGATGACTATTGTTCATTAGGTCATTTTTGATGGGCCCATAAAATTTTAAGATATTGGAGGCTGGTTGCCCGAATTCATGGAGATGGCGTGTACTATATATAGCATACGAAAATCTGAGAATCGTCCTAAATTCTTATTTATGACCCTAAACACAAAAATAAAATAAGGAAAGGTCATGGAAAAGCGATGACTATTGTTTATTAGGTTATATTTTATGGGACTGAGAAATTTTAGGTGATCCAGGGCCGGTCGCCCGAATTCATGCAGAAGCCATGGAGTATCATCGTCTTGAATTCCCATTTTATGCCCATAAAATGACAAAATACGAGAAACGGTCATGGCGAAGCGATAACTATTGTTCATTAGGTCATTGTTTATGGGCCCGTAAATTTTAGGAGATTCGGGGTCTGTCGCCTGAATTCATGCAGATGAAAGGGACCATAGTACACGAAAATCTGGGAATCATTCTGAATTCTTGTTTTATGGCTTTAAACCGCCAAAATATGGGGAACGATCACGGCGAAACAATGACTTGTTTATTAGATCGTTTCTTATGGGCTACAAAATGTTAGGAAATTCAGGGTCAGTCGTCTGAATTTATGCAGATTGCGTGGACTATAGCACACGAAAATCTGGGAATCGTCTTAAATTCCTATTTTATGGTCATAAAATGCCAAAACATAAGGAACGTTCATGGTGAAGCGATGATTATTGTTCATTAGGTCATTTTTGATGATCCCGTGAAATGTTTGAAGATTCGGGGTCGATCGCCAGAATTCATGCATAAGTCGTGGACTATAGCACAAAAAAATCTAGGAATCGTCCTGAATTCCCATTTTAAGGCCATAAAACACCAAAAAGCAAGGAACGGTCATGGTGAAGCGACAACTATTGTTCACTAGTTCATTTTTATGGGCCCATAAATATTTTTAGATATTCAGGGTCGGTCACCCGAATTCATGCAGATCGCATGGACTATAGCATACGAAAATCTAGTAATCGTCCTGAATTCCTGTTTTATGGCCCTAAAACGACAAAAAATGAGAAACTATCATGGCGAAGCTTTGACTATTTTTTATTAGGTTATTCTTTATGGGCCCATAAAATTTTAGGAGATTCAGGGCCGGTCGTTTGAATTCATGGAGATGGAGTGTACTATAGCACATGAAAATCTAGGAATGAATCATCATTCAGGGCCCTAAAATACCAAAATGTGAAATGGTCATGGTGAAGTGATGACTATGTTCATTAGGTCATTTTTATGGTCCCGCAAAATTATAGGAGATTCAAGGTCAGTGGTACGAATTAATGCAGATGGTGTGGACCATAGCACAAGAAAATTTGGGGATCGTCGTGACTTCCTGTTTTATGGCCCTAAAATGTAAAAACGAGAAACATTTATAGCGATGTGATGACTATTGTTCATTAGGTCTTTTTTATTGGCCCGCAAAATTTTAGGAGATTCGGGGTCGGTCGTCCGAATTCATGCAGATGGCATAGACTAAAGCAAACGAATATTTAAGAATCGTCCTGAATTCCTGTTTATTTTCCTAAAATGCCAAAAATGAGGAATACTCATGGCGAAGCGATGACGATTGTTCATTAGGTCAGTTTTTATAGGCTCACTAAATTTTAGGAGATTTAGGGTTGGTCGCCCAAATTCATGCAACTGGCGTAGACTATAGCACATGAAAATCTAGGAATCATCCCAAATTACTGTTTTATAGTCCTAAAATGCCAAAAAATGAGGAATGGTCATGGTGAAGCGATGACTATTGTTCATTAGGTCATTTTTATGGGACCGCAAAATTTTAGGAGATTCGAGGCCGATCGCCCGAATTTGTGCGGGTGACGTGGACTATAACACACGAAAATCTGGGAATCTTCATGAATTCCTATTTTATTTCCCTAAAATGCAAAAATAATGAGGAAAAAATATAGAGAAGCGATAAATATTATTTATTAGTCATTCCTCGTAAATGTTTAGGAGATTCTGGCCCGGTCTCCTGAATTCATGGAGATGGCATAGACTATAGAACACGAAAATCTAGGAATTGTCTTGAATTCCTCTTTCATGGCTCTAAACCTCCAAAAACAATGAGGAACGGTCATGGAGAAGTAGTGACTATTATTTGTTAGGTCGTTTTTATGGGCTCACAAAATACTAGGAGATTCGGGGCCGGTCGTCCGAATTCATGCAAATGACGTGGACTATTATAGTACAAGAAAATATGGTAATCATCCTGAACTCTTATTTGATGGCTCTGAAATGCCAAAAACGAGGAATTATCACGGCAAAGCGATGACTAAGGTTCATTAGGTCATTTCTGATTGACCCGTAAAATATTATGGATTCGGGGCCGATCACCTGATTTCAAGCAGATGGCGTGGACTATAGCACATAAAAATCTGGGAATCGTCATTGATTCTTTTTTTTTATAGCCATAAAACAAAAAACGAGGAAAAATCATGGTAAAGCAATGATTATTGTTCATTAGATCATTTTTTATGGGCCCGTAATTTTTAGGAGATTCGGCACCGGTCGCCCAAATTCATGTAGATGGTGTGGACCATAGCACACCAAAATTTGGGAATCGTCGCAACTACCTGTTTTATGGCACTAAAACGTCAGAAAATGAGGAACGATCATGACGAAGCTATGACTATTGTTCATTAGGGCGTTTCAGATAGGCCTGCAAAATATTTAGGAGATTCGGGGTGTGTCGCCCGAATTTATACAGATGGCATGGACTATAACACAAGAAAATATGGGAATCGTCCTGAATTCTTTTTTATGGCCCTAAAATGTCAAAACAATAAGGAACGGTCATGATGAAGTGACGACTATTGTTCATAGGTCTTTTTTATGGGCCCACAAAATTTTAGGAGATTCGGGCCGATCGCCTGAATTCATGAAGATGGCGTGGCTATTGTCACGACCCAATTTCACTTATAGGTCGTGACAACATGGTATAAGAGCACTAGGTTGACGTAGGTCTCACAAGTTATGAGCAGACCTAATAGAGTCTTGCGGATCGGTACGGAGACGTCTGTACTTATCTTCGAGAGGCTATATGGTGTTAGGAAAACTACCTTTCTTCATATTCCATCGTGTAATTGATGTAGTACTAAATATCCTTCTCTTATTCTCTCACAGATGGTGAGAACACGCTCTAATGAGATTCCAGACCAGGGAAGAGCTACTCCCCCAGTTGCTAGAGGCCGAGGGAAGGCTCCAGCCCGTGGTAGAGGGTGAGGACGTCCCAGGACTATTCCGGTTATGCCGCCAGTGAATCCAGTAGAGAATCCCATTATTCAGGAGCAGGGTGAGGTGCCTGTGGCAGAGCCAGCTCCGGTGGACTTCACATCTGCACTGAGATTTCAGGATGTCATGGGTCGTATCCTGCGATTCATGGATAATATGACTCAGGCCGGTTTATTTCCGGCAGACCCAGCCACATCTCAGGCGGGCGGGGGAGCACAGACCCCTACTGCGCAGGCTCATGGACAGGCAGCTGTTGTATATCATACCCAGGGTGCACTACCCGTGGGTGGAGTCCAGCCAGTGGCAGCAGCTACACCTGAGCCCAGGCCAGCTGTAGCCGCCGATCCTCAAAAACTATTGGACAGATGGACTAGACTACATCCTCCTGTCTTCGGGGGTGAGCGACATGAGGATCCACAGGATTTCATTGATCGTTACAAGGATAGACTGTACAACATAAGGATATTGGAATCCCATGGGGTTGATTTCGCTACTTTTAAGCTAGAGGGTAGAGCCCGTAGATGGTGGCAGTCTTATGCTCTTGGCAGACCAGCAGATTCTCCTCCCATGACTTGGGGCAGGTTCACCCGTATCTTCTTGGACAAGTATATTCCACCCTCCCAGAGGGAAGAGTTGCGGTTTCAGTTTGAGCAGCTCCAGCAGGGTCAGATGTCAGTGACTAATTATGAGGCGAGGTTTTCTGAATTATCTTGCCATGCACTAATGATACTCCCTACTGAGGCGGAGAGAGTGCAAAGGTTTGTAGCCGGTTTACATACTGGTTTTCAGGCCACTATGGCTCGAGAGGTTAAGATGGGTACTTCTTATGAGCGAGTTGTAGAGATAGCCCGGAGGATTGAGGGTGTACGTCAGCGGAGCCGAGAGCAGATTATGAGAGATAAACGGTTCAGGTACTCTGGAGAGTTCAGAGGTGCTCCGTCCGGGGGAAGAGGTCAGTTCGTGAGGGGACAGTCCAGCAGACCCCCATATCCAACACCACCACCTCCTCGAGGTGCTCCAGTACGACCTTATCTCAATGCTATCCCAGAGAGTTTTTACCGCCCACCAGCTATTCAGGGTCCTCCCAATGGGTATTCAGGTCCCCAGGTCCAGACACTTAGTCAGCAGCCCATCGCACCGAAGAGTTATTATGAGTGCGGGGATCCCAGTCACATACGGAGGTTTTGCCCCAGGCTTCGAGGTAGACCAGTACAGCAGGGTTACCAGCCTATGCTTACCGGACCAGTTGCTCCACCAGTAGTCCGACCACCCACAGGTGGAGGACAGGTGGGTAGGGGCTGTCCTAGAGGTGGAGGTCAGTCAGGCGGAGGCCAGACAGTTGGCGCTCCAGCTCGGTTCTATGCTTTTCCGGCTAGACCAGATGCAGAGGCCTTAGATGTAGTGATTACAGGTATTATTTCTGTTTGTGGCAAAGATGCCTCAGTATTATTTGATCTAGGATCTACGTATTCATATGTGTCATCTCTATTTGCTCCATTCCTGAGTGTTTCTCGTGAGTCCTTGAGTACTCCTATTTATGTGTCCACTCCTGTGGGCGATTCTATTGTCGTGAACCGGATCTACCGGTCCTGTATTATTACATTCTGTGGTTATGAAACTAGAGCGGATCTCCTATTGCTTGAGATGACCGATTTTGAAATTATTCTGGGTATGGACTGGTTATCTCCATATCATGCTATTCTAGATTGTCATGCCAAGACTGTTACCTTGGCTATTCCAGCATTGCCTAAGCTGGAGTGGAAGGGTTCGCCTGTTAGTTCATTTAATCGAGTTATTTCTTTTATAAAGGCTCAACACATAGTTGAGAAGGGTTGTTTGGCTTATCTAGCCTATGTTCGGGATACTACTACAGAGACTCCAGCTATTGATTCAGTGCCTGTAGTTCGGGAGTTCCCCGATGTATTTCCGTTAGATCTTCCAGGTATGTCACTTGATCGTGATATTGATTTCTGTATTGACTTGGCTTCAGATACCCAGCCTATATCTATCCCACTGTATCGCATGGCTCCGAAAGAATTGAAAGAATTGAAAGAACAGCTTGAAGAGTTACTAGCCAAAGGGTTTGTCAGACCGAGTGTATCGCCTTGGGGTGCACCAGTATTATTTGTGAAAAAGAAGGATGGAACAATGCGGATGTGTATTGATTATCGCCAATTGAACAAAGTCACTATTAAGAACAAGTACCCGTTGTCGCATATTGATCACCTATTTGACCAGTTGCAGGGTGCTAGGGTATTCTCTAAGATCGACTTGAGGTCGGGGTACCATCAGTTGAAGATTCGGGATTCGGATGTTCCGAAGACTACTTTCCGTACTAGATATGGTCATTATGAGTTTCTGGTAATGTCTTTTGGTTTAACTAATGCCTCGGCAGCGTTTATGGATCTGATGAACAGGGTATTCAGGCCATATATTGACTCATTTGTCATTGTCTTCATTGATGACATTTTGATCTACTCGCGTAGTAAGGAGGAGCATGAGCAGCATATGCGAGTAATGCTTCAGACATTGCGGGAACAAAAGCTATATGCTAAGTTATCTAAATGTGAGTTTTGGCTAGAGTCTGTAGCATTTTTGGGACATATCGTATCGGGCGAAGGAATTAAAGTTGATCCCAAAATGATTGAGGCAGTTCAGAATTGGCATCGTCTCACTTCGGCGATGGAGATCAGGAGTTTTCTGGGTTTGGCAGGTTATTATCGTCGGTTCGTGGAAGGTTTTTCATCTATTGCAGCCCTTTGACCAAATTAACCCAAAAGGGTGCTCCATTCCGATGGTCCGATGATTGTGAGGTGAGCTTTCAGAAGCTCAAGACATCATTGACTACAACACCAGTGTTAGTGTTGCCTTCTGGTTCGGGGATGTGTACAGTGTATTGCGTACGCTTCGCGCATTGGCTTGGGTTGTGTATTGATATAGGAAGGGCAAGTTATTGCATATGCTTCATATCAGCTGAAGCCCCACGAAAAGAATTATCTGGTACATGATTTGGAGTTAGCTGCAATTGTTCACGCTCTTAAGATTTGGAGGCATTATCTTTATGGGGTGTCTTGTGAAGTTTACACTAATCATCGCAGTTTGCAGCATTTGTTCAAGTAGAGGGATCTAAATTTGAGGCTGCGTAGATGGCTGGATTTACTAAAAGATTATGATATTACTATCCTGTATCATCCGGGCAAAGCAAATGTGGTTGCATATGCCTTGAGCAGAAAGGCGGAGAGTATGGGTAGTTTGGCTTTCATTTCAGCAGAGGAAAGGCCATTAGCCTCAGATATTCAGTCCTTGGCTAACAGATTTGTGAGGCTAGATATTTCAGAGCCCAGCCGAGTTCTTGCATGTGTTGTGGCCCGGTCTTCACTATTTGAACAGATCAAGGCTCGCCAGTATGATGACCCATACCTGGTGGTTCTTCGTGAAACGGTACTACAAGGTGGTGCCAAGGAAGTCACTATTGGTGCAGATGGTGTTCTACGACTCCAAGATCGTCTGCGTGTTCCTAATGTGGATGAACTGAGGAAAAAGATCCTGGAGGGGGCACATAGTTCTCGATATTCTATTCATCCAGGTGCTACGAAGATGTATCGTGACTTGAGTCAGCATTATTGGTGGCGAAGAATGAAAAAGGACATAGTTGAGTATGTAGCTCGGTGTCTAAATTTCCAGCAAGTTAAATATGAGCACCAGAGGCCAGGTGGCCTACTTCAGCAAATGACCATACCAGAGTGGAAATGGGAACGAATTACTATGGATTTTGTAGTTGGGTTGCCGCGAACCTTGAGGAATTTTGATGCAGTTTGGGTGATTGTTGACAGGTTGACTAAGTCGGCACATTTTATTCCTGTTGTGACTACGTATACTTCAGAGGGGTTGGCTCAGATTTATATTCAGGAGATAGTTCGGTTGCACGGTGTGCCAATTTCCATCATATCAGATAGAGGTCCTTAGTTTACTTCACATTTTTGGAGAGCAGTACAGAGTGAGTTGGGGACCCGTGTAGAGCTCAGCACAACCTTTCATCCGCAGACCGATGGACAGTCAGAGAGGACAATTCAGATTTTGGAGGATATGCTCAGGGCATGTGTGATTGACTTTGAAGGTCAGTGGGATCGTTTACTGCCTTTGGCCGAGTTTGCTTATAATAACAGTTACTAATCCAGCATCGAGATGGCTCCATTTGAGGCTTTATATGGTCGGCGATGTCGTTCACCTATCGGATGGTTTGAGTTAGGTGAGGCTAAGTTATATGGTACTGATTTGGTAAGGGATGCCTTGGAAAAGGTAAAGTTGATTCAGGAGCGACTTCGTACAACACAGTCCAGACAAAAGAGTTACGCGGATCAGAAAGTGCGTGATATATCATTTATGGTAGGTGAAAAAGTTCTCTTGAAGGTTTGGCCGATAAAGGGAATTTTGAGATTCGGGAAGAAGGGCAAGTTGAGCCCTAGGTTTATAGGCCCATTTGAGGTGTTGAAACGAGTTGGGGAGGTTGCTTATGAGCTTGCATTGCCTCCCAGCCTATCGGGAGTTCATCCGTTTTTTCACATATCTATGCTCCGGAAGTATCATGCCGACCTATCACATGTGTTAGACTTCAGCACAGTTCAGCTAGATAATAGCTTGGGTTATGAAGAGGAGCCAATTGCCATTGTTGATAAACAGGTTCGCCAGTTGAGATCCAAGAGGATTTTTGCAGTAAAAGTCCAGTGAAGGGGCCAACCAGTCGAGAAGCGACTTGGGAGGCCGAGGAAGACATGCGGAGCAGATATCCACACTTATTCAGCACTCCAGGTACAATTCTAAACCCGTTCGAGGACGAACGTTTGTTTAAGAGGTGGAGAATGTAATGACCCAACCGGTCATTTTAACTTTTAGAACCTCGTTCCCTAAAAAAAAAAATTCCTGTAGGTGCTTGTTATGATTTATGAATTGCGGGGATGGTTGGTTCGGGATTTGGAAGTGTTTGGGGTGAAACCAGAATACTTGGTTCCTTAAGTTGGCCTTAAAGTGCTAAGTTTGACTTCGGTCAACATTTTTTGTGAAAACGACCCCGGAATAGAATTTTGATGATTCCAACAGCTCCGTATGGTGATTTTGTACTTAGGAGCGTGTTTGGAATTTTATTTGGAAGTCCGTAGTTAAATTAGCCTTGAAATGGCTAAAAACAAGAATTTAAGTTTGGAAGTTTAACCAATGAGTTGACTTTTTGATACCGGAGTCTGAATCCAGTTCCAAAAATTTTCATAGCTCCGTTATGTAATTTATGACTTGTGTGTAAAATTTGAGGTCAATCGGAGTTGATCTGATAGGTTCCGACATTAAATGTAGAAGTTGAAAACTCTTACTTTCATTAAGCTTGAATTGGGGGATGATTCATGGTTTTAGTGTTATTTGATGTGATTTAGAGGTTCGACTAAGTTCGTATGATGTTTTAGGACTTGTTGGTATAATTGGTTGAGGTCCCGAGGGCCTCGGGTGAGCTTCGGATAGTTAACGGATAAAAAATTTGAGTTAAAAAGCTGCTGCAATTTTTCCTCTTCTGTTGGACATTCTGGGCTGTGATCGAGCCCAGATATCGAGCCTAGGTATCGAGCCCACGATCGAGCCCTGAGTCGACGCCAGGGACGAGGCTCAGTATCGAAGCCTCGATCGAAGGCAAGGCTCGAGGGCATGATCGAAGGCAAGGCTCGAGGGCTAAGATCGAGACCCAAGCTCGATGCCCTGAGCGAAGGCCCAACCTCGATGCCCTGATCGAAGACACATGTTCGATGCCCTGATCGAAGGCACATGTTTGATGCCCTGATCGAGTCCATGACCGAGGTCCAGGCTCGAGCCTGTGATCGAAGCCGCGATCGAGGCCCAGTTCGAGGACCAGTTCCGAAGGCTGCTGGGCAGTTTTATAAAAAGAGGGCATTCGTCCCATTTGCCATTTTTGACGAACTTGAGCTTGAGCAGAGACGACTTTTGGCAGATTTTCAAGAGAACAATATTGGGGTAAGTGATTCTAACTCGGATTTGGTCTACATATACAAGTATATCATTGTTTTCACAATTAATGTTTTGAGATTGAAATTTGGAAAAGTTTAGAAATCTCATAGAAACGAAATTTTGAGATTTCGGTATCGATTCGGAGTCGGATTTGAGTGAAACTGGTATGGTTGGGCTCGTAATTGAATGGGTTGTCGGATTCCATAACTTTCGCCGGATTCCGAGATGTGGGCCCCGCGGGCGAATTTTTAATTAATTTCGGGATTTTTATCAAAAATGTAGTATTTCCTTATAGAATCTATTTTCTATAATTTTTAGTGATTGTATCGAATTATTTTGGCTAGATTCAAGCCAGACAGAGTTGGATAATCGTGGAAAAGGCAAAATTGTGGATTAAATTGGAGCAAGACGAGGTAAGTCTCTTGTCTAATCTTGTGAGGGGGAAATTACCTCATAGGTGATTAAAATTAAATAATTGTTGCTAATTGTGGGAGGCTACGTACGCACGAGGTGACGAGAGTCCGTGCGTAGCTACTATTAATGCTAAAGTCCGGGTAGTTTAGGACTCAAAGCATGCCTTACTTGTGTAAATTGTATTCTTTGATTTATTTATATTAATTGATATCTATATGAATATATTGTGAATTGTTAGATAAAGATATTAAAGGATGGTAATCTCATAGGCTTGATTGTCTGTTTAAATCAATTAATTGTTAAAAAAAATTGTTCTCCTCCCAAATTCATCTTATAATGAATATACTCTCCTTCCGGAGGCACATAAGAAAATGTCCTCCTTTCTTGTGGAGCGGGCCGAACGTCTCGGCAGGATAGATGCATCTATGGATCGCACCGCACGTCCCTCGGCAGTGTACACGACACTCTGGATCGGGCCGTACGTCCTCGGCAGAAATCGTGCTTAATAATAATAATTACATGATACTTTAATAATTTATTTCAGCTTGTGAAGCTAATTAATAAATTGAAAAATCCTTGGAATTTAATGAATTATTATTCTTACTTGCTTAGGAATTAATTGTTACTCCTGTAAATGAGATTTAATTGATAAATTAGAATTTATTTGAATTGAAGGAATTTAATTAATATATTGAGAATTGTTACATTTGAAGGAATTTGATTATTTTTGCTGATTAAATAAATTATTGTGAATTCTGTAAATCATGCTGATTTAAATATCCTAGTTTTATTTCAGTTATTATTGACCCATAGTGAGTGTCAAAGTCAGACATCTCGTCTCTACCACTTCGAGATTAGGCTTGATACTTACTGGGTACACGTTGTTTACGTACTCAAACTACACTTGCTGCACTTTTTGTGCAGGACCTGAGACATGTACTAGTGGAGGACCTACCATCACATACCCACGTCATCCCAAGGCATAGTGGTAAGCTGCCTTTCTGAGCCGTTCTGCAGTTACCAGTGTCTCTTCTTATATTTATATTCTGTCTATTTCATTTCAGACAGTATTTAGAGTTTTGTATAATCTACTAGATGCTCATGCACTTGTGACACCGAGTCTTGGCACACACATTGGTAGAAGTTGGTATTTTATTATTTTCTTGGAATAAAAGTTAACCAATGTACGATTGACTTATTAGTTGGCTTGCCTAGCTGTAGTATTGGGCGCCATCACGACCTATAGATGAAATTGGGTCGTGACAGCTATAGCACACGAAAAACTGGAAATCATCCTAAATTCTTATTTTATGGCCCTGGAATATCAAAAAATTAGGAACGGTCATGGCGAAGTGATACATATTGTTCATTAGGTCTTTTATGATGGGCCCATAAACTTTTAAGAGATCCGGAGCCGGTCATCCGAATACATGCCGATGGCGTGGACTATTTGGGAATCTTTTTGAATTCTTGTTTTAAGGCCCTAAAACACCAAAAAATGAGGAACAATCATGGCGAAGTGATGAGTATTGTTCATTAGGTCATTTTTTATGGACCCGCAAAATTTTAGGAGATTCGGGGTGGGTCATCTCATGCAGATGGCGTGGACCATATTACACACAAATCTAGGAATCATCCTTAATTCCTATTTTATGGCCCTAAAACGCAACAATACAAGAAATGACCATGGCGAAGCGATGGCTATTTTTTATTAGGTTATTTTTTGTGGGCCCGCAAACATTTAGGAGATTCGGCATCAGTTGCTCGAATTCATGCAGATGGTGTGAACCATAGTACATGAAAATCTAGGGATCGTCCCGAATTTCTATTTTATGACCCTTAAATGCCGAAAATGAGGAACGATCATGGTGAAGTGATGACTATTGTTCATTAGGTCATTTCTGATTGGCTCATAAAAGTTTAAGAGATTCGGCGTCGGTCGCCTGAATTCATGTAGATGGTGTGGACCATAGTACGCGAAAATCTGGGGATCGTCTCGAATTCCTATTTTGTGACCTTAAAACGCCAAAAAATGAGGAACGATTATGGAAAAGAAACGACTATTATTCATTAGATTATTTTTGTGGGCCCCGCAAAATTTTAGGAGATTCAGGACCGGTCGCCTGAATTCATGCAGATAGTGTGGACCATAGCACATGAAATTTGGGAATCATCGCGACTTCCTGTTTTATGGACTAAAACGCCGAAAAACGAGGAACGGTCATGGAAAACGATGATTATTGTACGTTAGGCCATTTCTGATGGGCGTGTAAAATTTTAGGAGATTCGGGGCCAAAAATATATAGAAAGCATGGACTAAGCACACGAAAATATGTGAATCGTCTTTAGTTCTTATTTTATGGCCCTAAAACGCTTAAATATGAAGAACGGACATGGCGAAGCGATGACTATTGTTCATTTGGTCATTTTTTATGGGCCCGCAAATATTAAGAGATTCGGGCCAATCGCCCGAATTCATGAAGATTGCGTGGACAATAGCACACAAAAATCTAGAAATTATCCTGAATTTCTGTTTTATGGCCCTAAAACGCTAAATAAAAGGAACGGTCATGGCAAAACATTGACTATTGTTCATTAGGTCATTTTTATGGGCCCGCAAAATTTTAAGAGATTGAGGACTGCTTGCTCAAATTCATGCAGATGGTGTGGACCATAGCACACAAAAATTTGGAAATGGTCGCAACTTCCTGTTTTATGGCCCTAAAACGCTGAAAATCAAGGAACGATCATGGCGAAGCGATGACTATTGCTCGTTAGACTGTTTCTGATGGGCTTGCAAACTTTTAGGAGATTCGGGGTTGGTCGCTCGAATTCATGCAGATGGCGTGGACTATAGCATAGAAAAATATGGGAATCGTCTTGAATTCTTGTTTTATGGCCCGAAAACGCTAAAAAATGAAGAACTGTCATGGAGAAGTAATGCCTCTTGTTCATTAGGTCGTTTATGATGGACTTACAAAATTTTAGGCGATTCGGTGACGGTCGCCCGAATTTATGAAGATGGTATAGACATCATGCCGAATTCCTATTTTATGGCCCTAAAACACCATAAAAACGAGAAACGGTCATGGAGAAACAATAAATATTGTTCATTAGTTTATTTCTGATTGGTCTACAAAATTTTAGGCGACTTTTGTGTTCATTTTATGGCGTTTCGTGGCCATGCAACACGAATTTATGATTATATTCACTTTTTCATGTGTACTAGTACGTACTAATTTTGTAAAAAAAAAATTGACGAACTCGGATTGAACTGAAATTTTGTCGGTCCTCAGGAGAAGTGTTAATGATTGTATTGGTAGCTAATGAAAAGTTCCGACGGCTAGAGGTAGAGCAACCGTGGGACCATTTGTCTAGGAGGTGCTTGTTTTATTTTTTATGCTTTGTGAATATTCATTTGGTAAATAAAATTGTTTATTACAGCTATGTTATGACGTAATGTAAGTTGATGCTAAATATGTTGATAAAGATGCATATATGTTGTGTCATTTTCATGTCACATACTGTTAGCTACTTGTTAAAAAATATTACAACTTTACATTAAATCAAAAGCTTCAAAAACTATAGTCTTCATTATTTTGTATTGACGTGCATGTATGTTTATTTAGTCATTAGAGGTAGATTTATTATTTGAAATTTATGAGTTTTGAATTTTATAACGATGAATATATATTTATTGAATTTCATAATATAAATATAAGGTTTACGTCAAGTATCTTTAGTATATAGACATGTGAGATGATAACATAACTTATGCAATTTTTGGCTCACAAATCAAATCAAGTACAATTAAAAACAACAATATCCAGAAGAAAATATAGTTCTAAACTTCCAAAGTTGGAAAATATGCATCACTTTTATTTATAGAGAGAGAAAATTAGTACTAACAAAATTCCTCAACAAATTTTACAGAGAAGAGAAAAAGAAAAGACTAACTGCGTACAACACAATAAATAATGCTGATAAATTGATGATAAATTATGACTACAAATGACTTCTTCTTCTTTTTTAATTTTATACTACTATATATGGTCATCTACAATATTGGTTATTGATTTGTTAGTCAAAAGTGGTTCCTCTAAATCAACTTTAAAACTTGTAAAATCTGGAAAATCTTGAATTGCAATTGTTGTTTCTTGAATATGTTGCTTCACTGGCTCTTCCTCTAAAATATTGTCCTCTTTTTTATCCTTTGCCTTTCCCCATAATACCACATATAGTCCAAAAATCACAGCAAGTGATCCCACCAAGCTGAAATTTAATCAAAAAAGTTTAAACAACCTTATCATACTTTTAAAAAAGTAAAAATTCTCAAAAATTGTAAAAAAATAAAAAAATAAAAAAAAATGCATCGTGCTACCTCTGATCCATATTATTTGTCATTTTGCAAACTGAATTTATTCCAAAATATTTGACGTTTTAGAAAATGAAGAAGTCATCCTTACTATTGAATCCGCATAGTGTTTATTAAGTGAGACATTTAAGGAGATAAATGATAGTAGTAATTTAGATAAATTCTTCTATGATAAGGCTATTAAATATCTTTTTTTAAAGCCAAATAATTCAAAATTTGAATTTCCTAATCTGGGGTTTTCAAGAAATAGTTTAAAAAGTTTAAACGATAAAACCAATAAAGTAAGTGAAGATGATTTTAGTAATTTACCTTCCAGTGTACATCTCTTCTTGCATAAATGCTGAGGCAATGATTGTTACTATAACTGTGCATAGAGGATTGAACATAGCAGAAAATAATGGTCCTCTACGTGAAATACACCAAGCTTGCCCAAAGAAAGAAACAGCTGATGAAAATCCCTGTTTACAAAAATTCAAAAATTATTAATAATAATTTAACAAGATTTTAGTTATTATTTTAAATTGTAAATAAAGGGGAGTTTTGGAGCAACGGTCATGTTGTATCCGTGTAACCTATAGGTCACGGGTTCGAGCCGTGGAATCAGCCACTCAAGATAGACGGCCTACATCATACCCTCTTGGGGTGCGGCCTTCCCCGGATACTGCATGAATACGGGATGTTTTGTGCACCGGGCTGTCCCATTTTTTTGTAATTTTTAATATGAAGGGGAGCCTTGGAACAACAATAAAGTCGTCTTTGTGTAACTTATAGGTCACGGGTTTGAGTCGTGGATGAGCCACTAACGCGTGCGTTAAGTAGGCTTTCTATGTCACACCCTCTCGTAGTGCAATCATTTCCCGGATCCTGCATAAACGCAAGATACTTCGTGCAGCGGTCTGCCCTTTAAAAAAAATTTATAATATTCAAAAGAGAAAGGAAAGAAAGAATACTTACAGTATAGAAGATAGAAATGAATTCCAGAGATGAAGTTACTTTCCAGCTATTCAAATTAGGTTCAAAGAAGAATGTGACAATTCCAGATTGAATTGCAGCCATGAGGCATAACCAGGCTGTTAAAGATAGATGATCAGGGCAATTTGCTGACAATGTCACCTGTTTCACAATATCCTATTAGCAACTTAATTAGAAAATTAAAATTGGGATTAAGTTATATATGTTGCGAGTGTAAATAATTTTTATACTATCAGTGTAATTTAATATGTTGTAGCAGATTTTCCAGGTTTATCTTTTAGGTAATTCGTTCCACTTATTATGAACTGTTAACTAAAGGTATTTTTTAATGTTTTAAGTGAATTTATAGTGTAAAAGAGATAGTGTGAAATTTCTAGTTCTAATATATTAAAGAATTCTTGAAAAAAACATTGTTTTTTAGCTTTGGTTGAAGTATAATTTGACTCCCTTTTCAAAATAATAAATAAGTAAATTAGAAACATCCTAGTTTGAAAAATAATATAGAAATTTCAGGTCTTATTATAGGGTTAAAGTGATCATTCAACTTCCTTTTAAAATTGATTTTTCTTTCAGTTGAAAATAAGGAATGTTTCCTTGGAACTTTATGCATATCCGCATTCGAAATTTGTTAGCCGGTCTAAGTAGGATTTGTGTTGCGTAAACTTTAGCCGGTCTAAGTAGGATTTGTGTTTGCGTAAACTTTACTAAAACGGAAAAACGCTCCTTTCCAGAAATGTTAAGAGATGTTAAAATACATCCAAAATGAGCCAAAATGCATCCGGTATTCGAAATTTATAACTGGACTAAGTAGGATTCGTGTTGCGTAAACTTTATTAAAATGGGAAAACGCTTGTTACCAGAAATGTTACGAGATGTTAAAATACCTGCAAAATGAGCCAAAATGACCAGCAACAAGCACTTGCAATGAGCAAGATTACACCTAGCATCCAATTATTCAGATTCTCACTATTTTCTTTGCCAAGAACTAACAATTCATTTGTTGGAATGAATTCTGAATTTAGCAACTTTGGCCCTTTAAGTAATGCCATTGCAACAGCTCCAGCAACACATAGAATTGTCCCAATCACTTTAGCTATACTTCTCAAGCTATTGATTTGCACTTTCTCCATTCTAAATAAAAAACATTAATTAACAAAAATATTAATTAAAATATTCATCGATACGCCATAATTTTTTGACATTTGTTTTTATAAATTGAAAAACAAATTGAGTTTTTAAAACTTACCCCATGACCCATGCCATGAGAAAAGTGAATGCTGGAACAAGATTGCCAGTTGCACTTGCAATGGAAGATGAAGCATAATACAAACCAGAAAAATAGATATTCTGATTGATTGTTACACTGAAAATAAATAAAGAATCTTCTTATTTATATATGTACATTTAGTAAAAAAATTATGTTGGAAAAAATAAAGAAATTTATAATTTCTTACCCAGTGAGAGCTGCTAAATTTATCAACCAGAAACTCTTCCATCCCAAGCAACTACTTCCTGTTTTTCTTCTATAAAAACAAAATAAAAAAATAGCACCACATAAATAACTAACAATTTTTAGTATAATTTCTACCCTTAAGGTTTAGAAAAATAGTACAAGGCCACACAAATTATGATACGCAAGTTCAATCGCTTTGTGGCATTCCAAATATATTTAGGGTTTAGGATTCAGGATTCAAGAAAATATTTTTTTTGAAAAACGAGTCACCAAATTTGACGAGGGGTTGGGTGGCGTTCGAGGGGGGGGAGGGGAGGGGAGGGGAGGAAGAGGGGTCAAGTTATGAAGAGAAATTTTACACATACCTTGGGACAAAAGCAATAGGAGAAATGAGGAGAAAGGCTATAGTTTGCCTATAAACTACAAAAACTCTAGGGCTCATTCCTTGTACAAGAGAAGCTCTACTAAATAGAGTAACAGCAGCATACATAAATTGCAAAGCAATCATAACAAATGTAGGTTTGTAAGTTTCAAACCCCATTTTTGTTTTTTGCAAAAAAAAATAAAAGGTAGTAGTAAACAAAGACCTGTGAAAATTAGCTATGGAACTTTGCTTGATTTATAAGGAAAAAAATGGAGAATAAAATATATAATATTAGTAATATTTTAATACAACTGTATATTATATGTCATGATATAATGCCAACCAAGCAGCTACTAGGAAAGATGAAAAATCAAAGTAACATGTATATTGGAAATTACATAGTTTCTGTTATTGGCCTCCTTAAGCCAATGAATGTGTTGTATGCACATAGTGCGACGATGGTGTACGCAAGATTTTATGTAAGTAGTGTCAGCTTATCGTCACAATTCGTTTTGGTTTGGCTCTAAGATTATTTCGGTTTAGAGGCTTGATACTTGATGTCTCAAATTGATATTTAATTTATTTGTATTATTTTCGAGCGGATTCAACCTATATGCACATATATACATTTTTTGTTTTTGAAAAATAGTTGCACATATATAAGGAAAATATTTTGCAAAATGGTGAAGGATAGATACCCTTTAGACTGCCGCTGTGGTGCCACATCATGCAAAATTATAGACTTACCATAAACTATGCAGAATAAATAAAATCAAGATGTTGTTGTTGAAATATTTTAAAGTATTTTCCTTATTTTACACATAATTATTTTTTGACACATAATGATTTGTACTTAATAGAGAAATATATAGCTTGTGCATGTAACATTAAAAAGTATGAACATTTCTGTTACTCTTTGCCACAAACATAAAAGAATGTTTTGCAAATTACAACAATAACAATTACGTCATAGCTCCAAATAAGTTTGTATCGGCTATATGAATTTTCACTCAGCATATAATCGACCCAAACTTATTTGGAAAGGATTTAGGGAAGAGGAAGACAAGGAGATAAAGGCGGAGATGGCAGGGGTTCAGGTGGGACGAAGGGCAATCTACTGCCTTTTTTTCTTTTTTCTTTTTTCTTTTTGATAGAAATAAAAAAAATAAAGAAAAAAAAAGTTTAGAAATTCTCTATATTTTTTTTATTGATATAAAAATCTTTTATTGAGCTAAAAGACTTCTAAAAAGCATAAAATCTAAAGAATGAGGAAGATTGTGGTAAGCTGAAAGCCAATTTGAAGTGAGTCCTCACAATGTTTTGCAATATATTAAGAGAAATTTTTAACAAAACAGAATACAAAATTTTCTTGGATTTCTTGTGCTTGGCTTTCCTTTCTAAAATAATTGTTGAAAACGCTATTGCATTATCATTTGTATTTTCCTTGCTATTACTATATTTTTATTGATAATGCGTCAAAATGCCGAAAGGTTTTCGTCATATTTTGTATCCTTTTTTCTTTTTCTTTGTGATGTTAAAAATTCATAACATCTACACTCACGCGCAAAAACAAGAAAATGAAAAAATTAAGGAAATTTAACGACTAGCTAGATTTTTATAATAAAAAATGTAACCTCTATAAACTGATAGTGTATACTATTTACATTATTTGGTTACTTAAAAAGACATTGAGAGTGCTTGGTTTGAAAGAAAATATTGTTCAGGTAGTGTTAGAAACTTGTCTCACTTTTTCTACCAAGTAATCTAGTAAATTAATTCGGTCATTGTGGTCGGACTCGGAAGCAATTGTATCCTATATGTACAAATCCAAATCGAACGGATCTTTACCCAGAGTAGTAGATCATAAACCTAAAAGGGTGAAACAGACCCATTCAGGAACAATAAGATACATAAGTGAAGAAAGTCATGTTCCCCTTATAACATGTAAAATATATTTCAAGGAAAATAATAATTTATTTTTGTAAAAAAAATATTTTTTGTTATACCAAACACATCATGTAAGCGTTCATAATAAGTGATAATGCTATAATATGTGAAGTACAAATTCTTTGTATTATTAATATATACAAATATTAATTAAAAATAGTGAAGGTGGCTCTGATGAGTAGCTGACTCAGAAGATTTGGAATTAGCAGTTAACATATCAGAGATGATACTGAGAACAGCATTCGTTTTTTGTCATTTAATGTGACTATGTTTCTTTTTCTAAAATAAAGTAAAGTAAATATATATATCCAAATAATATACTGTCCCATGTTCAATTTTATCATGTAAGTTGCTAAGACTTTGAAAACATAAGACTTCCATGTGGACAACGTAAGTACTAATGAAGTGCGTTTTGCTGCGGCGGCGATTTATAAAAATTATAATCGAACAAATTATAATCATATGGGATGATGCACAATGGCTACTACAACTTAATTGATTTTAATTATAACTACAATACTATTATCTTTGCCTCTAATGTTCTTAGAGAGACAGATAGGGAGAGATAGTAGGGCACGTGAGCCCGGGGTAAATTTTAGAAATTTTATCAATTTGGATCGGGTAATTAATTTAATAGTCTAATTTCGAATTATTGAGCATGTATTAATTATTTTGTATAACATTTGGATAGTTTCGAATTTTTCGGCATCGAATTGAGACTTTAACGTGACATTGTGATCGAAAAGTGGACTTTGAGACAAGGTAAGTCTCTTGTCTAACCTTGTAAGAGAGAATTTAACCCATAGGTGATTTAAATTAATAATTGTTGCTAATTGAGAGGGGCTACGTACGCACAAGGTGACGAGAGTTCGTGCGTAGCTACTAATTATACTATGTCCGGGTAATTTAGGACTCAAATCATTAATTACTTGTAATAATTGCATCATTTATTAGTAAAAGTACTGGAATTATATTTGAAATTGTTAGAGGAAATAGTAAAAGACCGAAATTCATATACTTGAATTTTTGTACAAATTACTTGACTGTTAATAGAAACTCTACATCCTTATTTGTTAGCCTTATAATAACTTCTCATTCCAGAGGTTCATAAGAAAATGTCCTCCTTTCTTGTGGAGCAAGCCGAACGCCTCGGCAGTATAGATGCATCTATGGATCGTGCCGCACATCCCTCGACAGTGTACATGACACTCTGGATCGGGTCGTATGACCTCGGCAGGAATCGTGCCTAATAATAATAATAATTACACGATACCTTGACATTTTATTGCAGGTTGTGAAGCTAATTGATAAATTGAAAATTATTGAATTTGAAAGAATTAATTATTTCTGCTTGTTAAGAAAATTATTGTTGTTCATATAAATTATGTTTATTTAAATATTTCTATTTTAATATTATTGACCCATAGTGAGCGTAAAAGTCGACCTCTCGTCGCTACTTCTTCGAGATTAGACTTGATACTTACTGGGTACACGTTGTTTACGTACTCATGCTACGCTTGCTGCACTTTTTGTGCAGGATCTGAGACGGGAGCCTTAGGTGGTCCTACCGGTGCGCATCCACGTTACCCCGAGGCCTAAGGGTGAGCTGCCTTTCTGAGTCATTCTGCAGCGACTAGTACCCCTCTTTGTATTTGCATTCTGTCTATTTTATTTCAGACAGTATTTAAAATTATTGTATAATCTACTAGATGCTCGTATACTTGTGACACCAGGTCTTGGCACACACACTAGTAGAATTGAGGTTTGAATTATTTTCTTGGTTTTATTTAAACAGAATCTTCTATATTTTTCTTAAATGTTGCAAGTAAGAAGAGTTTAATTACTCAGAAAATTATTAAAAGAATAAATATATGTTTAATTCACTAGTTGGCTTGCCTAGCTGTGATGTTGGGCGCCATCACAACCTATAGATGAAATTGAGTCGTGACACAACCTCTCGACAATGGAGCATTGTAGGCAAGGAAAGTCGGCAAAATGGATCTCTAATTTCTTCGGAAAAATAATTGACTTTGAGGGCTGGGCATGGGGACCCAGTCCCAAACCTGTCGGTTGTCGGTGAACTCCTCGAGCTTCTCCCGCGACGAAATTGAATTGCCGCGTGCCAGCCGGAGGGCGAACTTGGAATCGTTCCGTTGGGGGGCCTTCCTCAAGCGTCAAGCAACCAACTCAAAATTGGTACGGACAAGGGAATCCGACAGTTTAATTAGGGAGAAGGAGATAGATAGAGCAAAAAGATATTGAAAATGTAAATAAATTTTACATATTTGGTTAAATTCACCCATCTAAATGTAACTATATGATAACTTGAAAAATAAAGTATGTATTCTACAATAACCGATTAAATCATTTTATCTGCATATATAACTTAAAACGTAAATTGAGAAGTGTGAGTAAATTACTGTACCTCTAAGTACGATATCCATTTATAGAGGATTAGAAATTAATTAATACATAAGCTTTTTAAAGTAGATATATAAGAGGTTTTCTCTTTGTTTTCTTCTAAGAAAATTATTGATGTTGTTCTTACTATACGTTATACGTTGGTATATCAACTTTCAGCATGTTATAAGAGAGGTGGTATATTGAGTTTACGATAAAAATTCAAGTAATTGAACATTAGAAAACAAAGCAATTTAAGACATTCATGTAGATTAAGTATCATAACACAGAGTTCAATAAATACACGATTCATGTATTCACAAATATGATTATCACTAAATCATATTTGATTAATATACATTCTCATATTAATTATTTGCATAACTAGGGTAAATTAAAACAATTTGGTGTAAACACCAAATGTAAGTAAGTTTTTGCTGAGAGAGTTTACTTAGCGGACTGGTAGGACGCCAAGATCTATCAATCAATATGAATCTCGAGAGTGGATGGTTGAACGCTGCCTCCTTATAAGTCAATATTAAATCTCAAAAGGAAAAGGATGATTCTGGGGGGAAAATGGGATGAATAGTTCGAGAGTATATGCCCTGCTTAAAACTCTGAATAATTTCAAACATTAAAGAAATAATACTGTCAAGATGCTGTTGGCAAGTGGATTGTTAAGGTTATATCGAAGAAATAATACTATACTTTATATATCAAAATTGGTATCTTTTATGTGGCGAAAAGTCATTCGCAACACCTTTTTCTAATATATAACAATTAATATAATTGTCCTTGACAATAATACAATGTGATATTATTAGCTACGTAGATTCATGTCTTGTAATTGTTCCTTTAAATAATTGTTCTATCTCTTTTGGGGAATCTCAATGAAAAACTATGATTGAAATTTAGATCTTGAGAAAAGCATATAGAATAGAACATTCTTTTTGTTAGAGGATATGCATGTCCTTTCTCGTTATTTAAAGATTTTTAATTGTTTGAACTAGTTTTTTCGAGATAAAGGTTGTTGCGTTTTCTTAGTTCATTGCCTTTCATTACTAATTTGTCGTTTTACAACACAAAATTATCTGATGTTCGCTACTATTAATAAGGGCCGAGAGATATTAACATTTCCCTATTAGTAAGCACTCCCCTGTTCTTAGACAAAACTTTCTACCCATTAACTTAAGGTTTTAAATTACGGAAAAGGGTAACATATCTAACCTCCATTTCAGTTTCTTAGTATAAACGAAAAATCTTAATTTTGGGATAATTTAGGACAATTGTGTTCCGACAAATCGAACTAAAAAACTAAAATTTTGAATGTATTGACTAATTTTTAAATATGAACCCTTTAGAGTGGCTACCAAGCGTCATTTCTACTTTCTAAAGCCGTCTATATAGACTTTAGATGGGCTATAGCCCAACTCATTATTTCAGTAAGTTGGTTGGTTAAGGTTTTTTTAGCCCATTTAAAATTAAGACTTCTTAATCCAAACCCGAACCAGTCTGCTAGCTCATGGGCTAGGCCGAGTCCGGCCACATAAAATAAAAAAAATAAAATTATTCATTTATTTGATTTCCTATCAGGTGTTCGACATCGACATTTGCGCTTCAATTAGTCCGAATTTGCACCATGTAAGGCCTATTAAGAAGAACTTACTAATATGATTTTTTTCATCTCGATACTCGAACTTGATACACCTGATTAGGATGAAGAGATCTTATTCATCCCACCACAATCGTAAGTAGTTCAGTTGTTTAGATTTGTTATAGAAAGTTTTGTCTAAAAACACAAAATCAAAGGCAAGTAAAAAAGGGGATTCAGGGTAGCTTTAATAACTAAAAAGAAAATGCATGCCAAAGTAATGCAGAACATTCAAATTTTATAATAAATTCAGAAAAAGAAATTGAATGCCCCAAATGTCAATGAATAAAAAAAAAATACATTCAGCTACCTTCAATCGATCAATAGAAATAAAAATACACTGAAAAAGAACTTCAAAAGTACTAGCCGACTTGGTATATACTAAAAACTATTCCCTCTGACTTGTTAAAAAACATTGAACCGAAAGTTAAATTTATTACTATATAATATGGGTAATAAGTATAATTACTCCCCAAATAGGAGGTCTTAGGTTCGAAATCCCTGAATGCTTTTTCGGCCAAGCTTGTCGCACCGGTCTAATGTGATTTACTTCTCCAGTGTAATCTGTGAGTTATTGTACGAGTTAAAGACGGGGCTATGATTTGAACTTTATGGGTTCGAAAATATAATCATTTTAATTTGATGAGTTCTAAATTAATAAATTGTACATATTCAATGAACTTATTAAGTTGTCCTAGGAAGAAGAAAAGTACTATAATTACTTTGTCTTAAGAAGAAGGAGAAAATTACTATAATTACTTCAAGTCTTTATCTGGGGAACAATTTACGATGGATTGTACTCACTCACATGGCAAGTTTGATTCTTGCATTTAAAATTATCCAGACTACATTTGCTGGAATGTCATAATCTTGAACCCTAGGACCCTTAATTGGCAACTTGCTTATGTTAAATATTAAAAAACAATTAGGGGTTTTTATTGGTAGGGTTTTAAAACATCTAGTTATTTTTTTTTTCATGTCAATTAATTAATTTTGTGTAGGGACTCGATGTGAAATACAGTCCAAGGAATAATACAAAATGTTGGAGCAACTTGCTTGAGAAATGAAATATGTTGCCCCAGAAGATTTCCAAAACTAATATGAAACACATTAAAAAGAATAGCACGACCCTTGTATTGTTCTCCCACAATTCCTTTTTCACGGTTTAAGTGGCTCTCACTTTACTTGCCGCTACTACAAGAATTACTTTTACTTTCTTTTTCTCTTGCTACTAATTAAGATATTTTCGTTCGCCAGGTTATCTCTTGCTTACCCATGGATTCAGCAGTAGTTCGTGAAAAACAAAGCTAAATATATCCACGTATACAATATGAGAAATACATGATTGTATTTAAGTTTTAAAATTTAATCATATATATCCTGTTGCATTAATCAACGATTATGTGATGTATATTTCACATTATAGTTAACGTAATTAGAATAGGGTTGTGAGGTGTTTGTCTTTGTGATTCTTTCAATGTTTTCATTTAGCTCGAACCTTTTTTTCTTCGTTGCATAATTATAACAGGTTAATTTCAATTTGTATGTCCATATTATTGTATCTATTACACTTATGAAATTATGAATTTTATATTTTATATTTTATAAAAATTTTGTAACTTCCGCTTTGTGTTTAAGTTATGTGCGCGTTGAAAATGTTGGGTTCAGCTGAACGATGAAACCCATATTGCACTTGCATCTGCCATCTAATCAGAAGCTCCAAAATTATATCGGACACTTCGGTGCTACTATTGATTTTTTTTTTTAGCTCGGTAATATAATTTTGTAAAATAGTCTCATGCCAGAATTTTAAAGTTAGCTCCCTAGAATTTTCTTCGATCACCAAAATTTTAAAGTACACAGTAATTATAGTAATCATCAGGATTTTAGCTCAAATTCTAACGAATCACCAGAATTTTTTAACATTGTGGGGGGAATACTGTTGATTGTTAAAGTATGTAGTTGAAAGTTTTTCACAAGTTGTACTATCCCAAAAGGAAAATATAGAGACTCAATTATTCTAACTTACGTAAAAGAGGTGATGATTTTGCTTGACAGTACAAACCACATGATGCAGCTGATATATATAAATTTGTAAAGATTTGTAATATTACTTTCAATTAATGCTCACTTGTTACATTTTACATCTTGTTTCAAATCGTTCAGTACAGCAAAAGATAGTAGTTATTGCTCCTATTAATAAGAAAACAAAAAGGTAAAGAGTCAAACTAATTAATAATTAAGGAGTACGAACTTAGATATTTTGCCAAACGTGTAAAGTACGAATTTAGATAGTTAAATTCCAATTTTATCTATTTTTATATGTATCTTATATATCAAGACATTTACTCTTCCGTTTCACTGTATTTATCGTAGCTTGATTCGATGATAAAGAAGAAAAAACTTTTGAAACTTATGATATTACATATTTTATAATATTTGTGTGATCATAAACTTTTGAAACTTGTGATTTTAAGTATGCCATAACATTTGTATGGTTATAAAAATTTGTCATAAAAAATATAAAACGTAAATTTTTTTTGATATAGACCAATAAGGAAATAAACAGAGGAAGTAACATATTTCACATACATTTCTACTCAAAGTTGATCTTAGTTAAGGCACCACCTAAGAGCATGAGTGGATTTATAGGCAAAATTATGGGGCACGTGAACTCATGGTCTTTCTGCAAAATTAGATATTTTATGTACATATTTTCTAAACTTTGTATAATATTAATTGTTGGAAACCATATTTTAAGAAGGTTGAATGATGCATTTGGTTGAAGATTGAGTTATTTACTAAGAAGAATAGGGATCAATTCCTACATAATACTTTTTTTTTATTAGTGCACCCACTATAAGTCCTAAATCCGCCTATGTCTACCCTTATATATACGTCTTCGGTTTGAGCACTGGGAATAAAAAATTTCTTGGAGCGTTTAACGCTCCTTCATGGATGCATCTGGCGTGAATCAAAATTAATCGGATCAACGATTCTATTTTTGGTTTAAGATTTCCTAAATAAGCACGTTGGAAAGAATCAAACCAATTGCTTGAATATAACGTTTATATTTTTCTAACAAATTGACCTGCAATTGTATATTATAACTGAGTTGAGAAAAGTTCAATGCCACACATTTAGGCTTGACTCAAGGACATTGTCCAAAACTTTGCTCAACTTACCTTAAATATTAAGGATGAATCACAATGGGTTGAGTCAGAATTGATGTATTTGAAGTTGAAGTTGAAAAAGAATATTAACTTAGTAGACGTTTGGACATAGAAATTGTATTTTATTTTCTAAAAAAAATAGTCTATGGAGTTAAATTGAAAAAATAACATTTGAAATTTGAAATTATATTTGGACATGTATTTCACTTGAAAAAAATATTGTAGTTTAGCTTTAAAGTGTAGTCAAATTGACTCTCGATAAACAAAATGTGTCAACTTAATAGTGAAAGGTTATTAAATATAATTTCTTGTCGTAAAATAGGGTATTATCACTTTTAACTCGAGCCAAAAACTATTTACATTTGCTAGCCGAAAAAGTGTATAAAATTTGTATAGTCTTTATATATAACATATACATATAAATTTTATATATTTTTACGGCGGCTATATAGTATTATTTTTTCGCGTAAAAAATGGACGTTTTGTTTCTACATTGAAAAGGCAACAGGAATATTGGGCCCTCTCTAAAGTCTCAAAAGCTATAGTACCAAATCAACAAAGAGGGCCCAAACTATTATGTTGCTTTATCAGAATTTGACCCCTCAAAGTTTGCAATAAATGCAGCTTAGCCCTCCCAACTAACTCTGGCCAAAAATCATGGTCTGTATACCTTCCCCTAACAAAGTCGACCATAGTAGTAGCTGTATAACACAAAATTAGGGTTATTAATTAGGACGGTGAACAAAAATTATGATAGCATTTTTAAAGAAAATAAATAAGAATTTCTACGACGATAGTCGGGCAACAGTAGCAAAGCCACATGTAAGCAAGGAGAATCAATAGAATTTTATTCATTCGAAAGTTACATCGTAAATTGGGTAAAAATAAATTGATTTTGTATATATATAAATTTTTGAATCCATTCGAAATAAATATAATAAAAAAACTATTAGTGCAGTGTGGTTAAAAAAAAAAATACTCCACTAGATATTGTATTTTTACATCACTACAAGTAAAATAGGATAGGGACAAATAAATTCTGTCATTAAAAATAAAAAAAATCCATTGTTAATTCTACTTAGTTACGCGATTATCAAAAATTTTATTAGTAACAGGTTATTTAGCGATGAATTTCATAGCTATTTTTTTTTTTGTTTTTTTTTTTGTTTTTTTGAATCCTTTTATTGGATTTTATGAAAGGGGATAATCTTCAAGAATTTCGCCCAATATAATTAACAAAATTTAATTATCTATACGTGAATGAATAACTTAATTATTCTTCCCTTAGGGACATGTCATACATCCGTTGCCTACTTATTACTTATGATTTCGATGGAAAATTTAAAATTCATTAACTTTAAATTCTGACTTCGTCGATAAAAACACCTATCCACGAAATAGCAAGCTAAATACTTGAGAAAGAGGTTTAAAGGCTAAGTTATCCAACCTAATTAATTTTGAGTCTTTTAACTTCTAACTAAAACTCTGTCTCAATTTGCTTGTCCTATTCAGAACCAGTGGGATTATATTAATAGATATATAAATACTTGACAATCGACAAACAGACAGATAGAGGAACCAAATATAAATTGCATTTGAGAAAAATTAAAGGATATTACGTAACTAGTAAAAGTAAGGATAAAACAATATTTCAGTTCAACAATTGTCTTTGGAACATCTTTCTCTTTTTAAATTTTACTAGTTTTAGGATACACGTGATGCGTGTACCCTATATCGATGTATATAAAATTTAAAAACATATAAAATCTTGAAAATAAAATTTTAAAAAATTTAAGCTCTTGAAAATGATGAATATTAATCCTATTTAGTCAAAAGTAGCGAATGACCTGACTAAGCATGAAAACAATCAAGATAATCTTGAAAGATCAATGTTATATTATGTATCCCTTTTTTATTTTAATTTCGTATCAAAATGATCGTCTAGGTACTTATTATAGATATGCCAGTTACGAAAAATAAAAATAAAAATAGTGATGGACCAATTATGTAGCTATATAATAAAATTCATATTCAGTGATAGAATTAGTGATAGGTTATAAGAATATCTTATTAGCTATACAAAATGAATTTTGTAACTAATTCCTATTTTGTAATGTCAAGTTATGTAATAAAATTTCTTAGCAATAATATTAGTTTCTTTTTTACCAAAAAATTAATAATTTAGGTACTTCTGTAGATTAATTATGGTAATTAATTTTTTATCATAAATTAATAATTCATGTAATTATCCAACAATAATTACTATTTTAAAACCTAATGCCGTATTAAATTTTAAGAATAGAAGCAAACAGATTTAACAACCAAGCTTCTACCTTGTTTCTCCAACAATAATTACTATTTTAAAACCTAATGCCTTATTAAATTTTAAGAATAGAAACAAATAGATTTAACAACCAAGCTTCTAAAAAAATACATCGTGGATTTTCCTTGTTGGAAAAGAAATTTTTCTCCTACTTTTTTGTATTCTTTTAGAGTCTTAATATTTTATATCCCTATTAGGAGAAGATATCAAACACTAAATTATATTTATTTTATAAAAATAAATTTTGATTTAGAACTCCTAAATATTAGGATTTTTTTTATTTTACAGTTTTATCCAATGTAAAGTGTATTTTTAAAGGGTAAAAAGGCGAACGACATTTCATTAAGGACCTTTGTGCTTTTAATATAGTATAGACTATATATAATGGGACGAAAAATTATTACGCGTCGAATTAAATCTTCACTAATAAGATGAAAATTCAGATAGCTAACTAACTGCATTACCAAAATTTTCTCGTCTTTAGAACATCTTTCATGTATGTAGAAGTCTTATATCAAAATACTATAAATATCCAAAATGTTCGCTAAATAAAAAAATAACAGACAAAGGCGGAGCCAGAATTTGAAGCTTATAGATTCGGAATTTTAATTTTTCAAGTTACTAGGTTCTAAATTGATAATAAGGTAAAGTTCAGATTCCAACTAACTATTACTAAGATTTTCTCGTCTTTGGAACATCTTTCATGTATGTAGAAGTCTTTATCAAAACACTATAAAGATCCAAAAACTTCGTTAAACATAAGAATGATAGGCAAACAGAGTCAGCATTCGAAACTTATGAGTTCGGAATTTTAATTTTTCTAAGTTGTTGGATTCTAAATTGATCATTTGTACATATTACGTGAATCTTTTAGGGGTATTATCACTTCTAACCTGTGCCAGAAACTATTTACATTAGGTAGCCGAAATGTATAAAATTTATATAATTTTTGTATATAACATACAACATACTATATATATTCGGCTATTAATTTTATAGTGGCTATACACTGTATAGCCGGTGTAAAAATAATAGCCGAAACAATATATAAAATTTATATATTTTTTGGTATATAAATATAGTTTTTATGTTATATACAAAAATTATACAAGTTCTATACACTTTTTTAGCTACCAGATGTAAATAGTTTCTAGCGCGGGCAAAAAGTGATAATACCTATTTTTTAAAGATAAATACAATATTTGAACTAAAGCTGCTGAATTCTGCTGAACCCGTAAATGACACTCTAGCTCCGCCCGTGATGACAAATATCTTGACAGCTTCCTTATCCATAAGAAATTTTGTAACGACTCGACCGGTCGTTTTGAGCATTTACGTTCCTTTCGAATATTTGAAGTCTTGAATAACTCCCTACGAGATATTATGACTTGTGTGAATTGTCGGTTTTGGTTTTAAGGTATTTCGGAGTTAGCTTGGAAGAATGAATTTTCATGTTGGAAGCTTAAATTGAAATAGTTGACCAAATATTGACTTATGTATAAACGACTCCGGAATTTAATTCTGATGATTTCAATAGCTCCGTATGGTGATTTTGGACTTAGGAGCATGCCCGAAAAATTATTTGGAAGCCCGTAGTGGAATTAAGCTTGAAATGCCAAAAGTTGAATTTTGAAAAGTTTGACCGGGGGGTTGACTTTTTGATATCGAGGTCGGAATCCAGTTCTGAAAATTTTAATAACTCCGTTATGTCATTTATGACTTGTGTGCAAAATTTGAGGTCAATCGAACGTGAATTGATAGGTTCCGGAGTCGTTTGTAGAACTAGAAATTTCAAAGTTCATTAGGCTTGAATTGGGGTGTAATTCATGATTTTAGCATTGTTTGAGGTGATTTAATGGTTCAACTAAGTCCGTATGATATTTTAGGACTTGTTGGTATATTTGGTTGAGGGCCCGAGGGGCTCGGGTGAGTTTTGGATGGTTAACGGATCATTTTTGGCCTTGGTGAGATTGCTGCTATCTGTTGCTGCATTTTTCAGACTTTCTCTTTCGCGTTCGCGAGTGGGCCCTCGTGTTCGCGAAGAGAAACTGGGTTGTGCATCGCGTTCGCGTATGGGGTATCGTGTTCGCTAAGGGAAACATAGTGGGCATGGGTAGCTCGCGTTCGCGAAGAAGGGCTCTGTAAAGCATCGCGTTCACGAACAGTGTCTCGCGTTCGCGAACAGTGTCTCGCGTTCGTGAAGAGCAAATGTTGGGAAGCACATTTTGTGCTTCGCGAACGCGAGGGACCTATCGTGTTCGCGAAGAAGAGAGGTCTGGACAGAAAGTTTAAGTTCAGAAAATGGGACTTCGTCCCATTTTTCATTTTCAACGATTTGGAGCTCGGATTGAGGCGATTTTGGAAGAGATTTTCAGAGAAAACAACGGGGCAAGTGTTCTTAACTCAATATTGGTTAAATTACCCGAATCCATGGTTGTTTTTAACATTTAATTGGTGAATTAAGTTATAAATTTTTTGAAAACCCTCTTAGTTTAATTTGGAGATTTGAGGGTCGAGTTGATGTCGGATTTGAGTAAAATTTATATGGTTGGACTCGTGGTTGAATGAGCGTTAATATTTTGTAACTTTTATCGGATTCCAAGATGTGGGCCCCACGGGTAATTTTTGGGGCGTAATTTCGGATTTTGTGAAAATATTAGTATTTTGATATGGAATTAATTTGTATAAATTTAGTGGGCTGAATCAAATTAATTGTGACTAGATTCGAGCTGTTTGGAAGTTGATACAAGCAGAGTGGAATTGCTGGAGCATTGCTTAGCTTGCTTGACATTGGATTTGGCTTGTTCGAGGTAAGTAACTCTTCTAATCTTGGAGTTGAGGGTATGAACCCTAAATATATGTATTTCGTAAATTGTTGGGAGGTGACGGACATGCTAGGTGACGGGCGGGTGGGCGTGCACTATAGAAATTGTGACATAATTGTTTCTGTGGAAGTTTGTAGTTAAATGATCTTGGCATTTTCCATGCGATTTTATGAGTTAAAGAAATTGAGCTGAAAAGCATATTAAAAATCATGTTGAGGCTATGTGCCAGTATTATTGGGACCCACAGAGGTCATATTATTGTGAAATATTTATTTTAAAATGAAAATTCATACTCAGTCATATTCATTTCATTACATATCATATCCCAATCTCTGTTGTTATTTATTGATACATCATATCATCAATATTTTTTGGGATATTCTCATGACATTGTGAGCCCATGAAAGAGAGAATGGAGAGATTGATGACTGAGGAAGGCCGAGGGCCTGATTGTGAGGATATTTTTGAGATCGGGTTGCACGTCGCAGCAGGCCATGCTGGCTTTATATATATATATATATATATATATATATATATATATATATATATATATATATATATATTATTATTGCACGTGAGTTGGCCGTGCAAATTCTTATATTATTATTGCACGTGAGTTGGCCGTGCGGATCCTTATATTATTATTGCACGTGAGTTGGCCGTGCGGATCCAGATATTATTATTGCACGTGAGTTGGCCGTGCAGATCCTTATATTATTATTGCATGTGAGTTGGCCATGCAGCACGTGAGTTGGCCGTGCGGATCCAGATATTTATATTATGGCACGTGAATTGCCCGTGCAGCATATGAGTTGTCCGTGCTTATAGCGCTTGGGCTGTAGGAGCCCCTCATGAGTCTATACACCCCTAGTGAGCACAGTCGACTATAAACACGGATCGGGTTGCACGACGCAACAGGTATTGTATAGCGCTGAGTGATTGAGTGTGCTGAGCATAGTGAGAGAGAATGCGAGACAATGAGATTAAGTACTCTGAGAGTGTGAGTACATGAGTTCAATCTGTGAGATACATTGCATTGACATGAACACATGACATATATGCATAGAGATGTGTTTTTCTCATGCTGTACGGTATCACATTATTCATGATTTCTCACACATGTTGATAGATGGTCATAGTGAGGCATTTGTTTTACATCGGTTATCTGGGAAAGAAAATGAGATATTTTATTTATTATTGAACGGATTTTTGGGAAAATTATTGCTTTCAAACTTATTCATATTTCTTTTGAAATTTCGGTAAACGATTTGGGTTTTTCACTGTTGTACTTGAAAGGAAGAACTATTATTTTTAAAATCATGATTTGGCTGAGCATTTTATCTCTGGGTTACTTCTGGTATTATTTGCTTTATGTTGTTATGGACCGTTGTGGAATAGTGGTTTTGGACCCGACCTTGGTAGAAGCTCGTCACTACTTTTAACATACGGTTAGGTTTGTTACTTACTCAGTACATGGGGTCGGTTGTACTGATACTACACTTTTGTACATGGCGTGCAGATATTGGTTGTCATTATTGCTATGCTCGATGGTTGCGGGATCTGAAGATGTACCTGCGTTTCTGTTATAGCTGCCTCTTGTTCAGGGTAGCCCTGGATTTATAAAAGCCCTGTTTATGTATTATTCAAACAAACTATGTATTATTTCATTTCCGCTTTGTATACTCTATTCTTAGAAGCTCATGATTTGTACTACCAGTTCTTGGAGAGATGTATTGGTTTTAGAGATATTTTCTTTTAATTAATTTCATTTGAATTGGATTGTTGGAAATTGGCTTACCTAACGGGCTGGGTTAGGTGCCATCACGACTAGTGGAATTTTGGGTCGTGACAAGGTGGTATCAGAGCTCTAGGTTCATAGGTTCTACAAGTCATGAGCAAGTGTCTAGTAGAGTCTTGCAGATCAGTATGATGACGTCCATACTTATCTTCGAGAGTCTACAAGTCATTTAGGATATATACTTCCCATCTTTCTTTCCTTATCGTGCGGGATTGATTCAGCTTGGGACATAACTCTTTGAATTCCTTCCACGTATTCATATGCGCGCATGAGCGCTCGGTATCAGCTGGGCATCGCCGGCTTATGATTCTAGGAACGAGGTTCGAGGTAAGTATTCTGTGTTTTGGTGATGGGCCAGTCTAGAGGACTTGAGGCCATGGTTAGACCGTAGCTTGAGCTCGGTAGCTTCAGTTATAACCTGTACAATTGGACTCATATGTCCGGTAATGACCCTACAGTGAAATTTATGGCTCGATGAGCGGTGAAATGGCTTTGTGATGAGTATGATGTAACTGCAGGATGTGTTAAGATGATGTGAATGTGGCGAGAAGTGTTTCCTTGATGTGTAAAGTAAGGTCGTTGGGTGCTTGATTTTCATTTTGATGTGACGTATAGTCTCGAGTATGAATATTTTGAAGGATCTTTTACATTGTTAAATTTTGGGATAGACTAAATTCTCGTGTCTTGTTAATAAGTTTGGACTTGGAAAGATTTAGTGATTGCGTAGAAATTGTGGTTGCGAAAATACATAACAAGATGCCAATTGAGACTAGGGAGGTGGGTTATCTCCTGGAGAGTAATCTACGTAGGTGTGTTCCTTGTAATGTGAGTGAAGGGTTTCTTTTCTGCTAGTGGGGCGTATGTGTGGAGATTTGAATTCGAATTTGGCTGAGAAAGTTGACCTGAGTATCAAGAGAATGATTGCGATCTTAGCGGATGATTTGGGATATTTTTATGGTCGGCATTGCATGAGCTTGAGAAGAATTTTATGGCACTGACTACAGTATTATAACAGTAATAGGGTATGGGTATTGTGAATTATGGAATGTTTTGTTCTATGGCTTTGAACCAAGTGGGAGAGTCTGCTATTGACAATTCAATTCCATGGATATATGTTAAATTTTAGTTTTGGTTTGAGGCATACTTATGGGTTAGTTATGACTTACAGAGGTGAAGATCGAGGATGACCCGGGTAAGTAAATTTTTGGATACGGGTTACATTTAATTTATGAAAATATGAAAATTATGGAATGATTAAGTTGTTAATTTGAAGGATGTAGTGCGCACGAAGTATGAATTCGATTGGTCGTGTTAAGGCAAGTTTACTTCTTTGAGTGTTGATAGTGCTAAAGGGGCAAATATCTTTCGGCCCGTTTGGGGCAGAGTAAATTAGATTTGAGCAGAGTGGATGACTCTCGAGAGGGTTTTAAATGGATTCAAAATGTATATATGAAATTCAAAATTTTTTGAATTTGTATATCACTAGAATCAATTACTTACATTGGATGGTATCAGGATGTGCTGTAATTCTGTTTGACTATGGATTCTACATTTCAGTATAAGAAAGGAAAGAGGAACAATTTTAGATTCGCATAAGGTATTTTCAGAGTGAGTGTTACAGTTGTGGAATTTATGGAGGTGCTTAAGGAGAATACAGTGGCTTATGGGCCTTAGGGCGGTGTAGTTTTATGTTAGGATTTCTTGTAGTGAGCTTTGGGTAAAGTAGTGGTGTTTTGACAAGGAGAAATGGTAACTTGAGGATAATCCAGAAGAAACTCGGAGGAAATAGGACAAATGGGTAACATGCTGGATCAATATGGTAATGGTATGCTCGGTTCTCTTTGTTCTTATGATGAGGTGAGGCTTTACGGGTGTTTTGGGGCAATACTCTCGGATTTGGCAACTTGTGTGGCTTGGTGGAGTTATAGGGCAATACTCTCGGATTTGAGGTGAGTATTTTATTTTAACTCAGTGGAGGCACTAGTTGCGTTAATTATTTGTGATAGCTACGTGCTATAAGTATGCATATATGTGAGGTTGGAGCCCATGTGCGGGCATTCGAGCAAGTATTTATATTCGGAAGAATGCTTAGGCTATTATATACCTAGAGTCGACTATTTAGCATAAAGTTATAACATTTTCCGTATTCGTACCTTTGTTGAGAACTATCTGGGTTATACTTAAAGTTACAAAGAAGTTGATTCCCTAAATAAACGGGGTAGTTACTAATTCTGCGTAAAATTGCCGATTTGAAGTGTGATAGCAAACTTTGCAAATGCTTAAACTATGGCGTGTTATTTATACCAGTCCAGGAGTATGAGAATCTTATTTCAGTATCATTTACAAGTGTACTTATTTAATTGCTAATGTATGATATGGTCGGACTGGAGGCCCGTGACCATGCTAGGCGATTCATATTATTGGCACGTGAGTTGTCCGTGCCGTGTGTGGGAATTTTATTTCTATGATAATTTATCTGATTCATTAATTTTCTTCCTCTAAAATTGTGCACATGCGCCTATGGCTTCACGAAATTTGAGTAATTGGTTGTAACATTGCGGCTGTGGTAGTGCTTGTTGAACTTGTAATACGATTCTCTTCCTTGAGACATCTCCCATATTTGGGTACACGGATTGTGCAGTGGTGGCTGGAGTTATATTGATGCGGCGTGTCTGTGGGATAGTTGTGTTTAATAATATAAGGTCATTGGACCTAGAATGGGTACTATCAGGCTTGATTATGATATATTCAAGAGGGTTATGGTTTTGGTTGGGGCGAGAGAGCTACATGGCTAGTTGATCTAATGAGTGGTTATCTGTTTTTGATTGTTTCTTTCATCATTGGCAGTGTATGAAGGTTTTGGAACGAGGTTTGGCTTGATATAAGGTTTTATACTAGTACTTGGTTGGTTTGGAGTAATTACTGTGATTGGGAATGGTGTTGCGAGCATGTGAGTTGTGTAGTATGCAATGTGATCATATCTGGGGTTATGGCTATAGCTTGATAAAACATTGTTCAGGCTTATACAATGTGTAGATGGGAGATTCGGGTATTGAAAAGAATTTTGGATATTAGAAATTTGGCTCTAAGGTTTTTGGGCTAATGTTAAAGTAATGATTTTCAGTTATGTTGTGTGGTCAGGCCTATATTGAATATGGTAACATGATATCACCCCCGGGTATGTGTGTGGTAAGGTGGAATAGAGATTTGAAGGTTAAGAATAACTCTTGGCACGTTTGAGGACGAACGTATGTTTAAGTGGGGGAGATTATAACGACCCGACCGGTCGTTTTGAGCATTTACGCTCCTTTCAACTATTTGAAGTCTTGAATAACTTCCTACGAGGTATTATGACTTGTGTGAATTGTCGGTTTTGGTTTTAAGGTATTTCAGAGTTAGCTTGGAAGAATGAATTTTCATGTTGGAAGCTTAAGTTGAAATAGTTGATCGGATATTGACTTATATGTCGACCTCGGAATTTAATTCTGATGATTCCAATAGCTCCGTATGGTGATTTTGGACTTAGGAGCGTGTCTGAAAAATTATTTGGAGGCCCGTAGTGGAATTAGGCTTGAAATGCCGAAAGTTGAATTTTTGAAAGTTTGACCGGGGAGTTGACTTTTTGATATCGAGGTCGGAATCTAGTTCTGAAATTTTTTATATCTGTGTTATGTCATTTATGACTTGTGTGCAAAATTTGAGGTCAATCGAACGTGAATTGATAGGTTCCGGAGTCGTTTGTAGAACTAGAAATTTCAAAGTTCATTAGGCCTGAATTGGGTGTAATTCATAGTTTTAGCATTGTTTGAGTGATTTGAGGGACTCGACTAAGTCCGTATGATGTTTTAGGACTTGTTGGTATATTTGGTTGAGGTCCCGAGGGGCTCAGGTAAGTTTGGGATACCTAACGGATCATTTTTGGACTTGGCTTGATAGCTGAAGTTCTGGTTTCTGCATTTTTCAGATTTTCTCTTTCGCGTTCGCGAGTGGGCCCTCGTGTTCGCGAAGAGAAACTGGGTTGTGCATCGCGTTCGCGTATGGGGTATCGCGTTCGCGAAGGGAAACATAGTGGGCATGGGTTTTTACCTTCGCGTTTGCGAAGAAGGGCTCCGTAAAGCATCGAGTTCGCGAACAGTGTCTCGCGTTCGTGAATAGCAAATGTTGGGAAGCACATTTTGTGCTTCGCGAATGCGAGGGACCTGTCACGTTCGCGAAGAAGAGAGGTCTGGAGAGAAAGTTTAAGTTCAGAAAATAGGACTTCCATTTTCCATTTTAACGATTTGGAGCTCGGATTGAGGCGATTTTGGGAGAGATTTTCAGAGGAAACAACGGGGTAAGTATTCTTAACTCAATATTGGTTAAATCACCGGAATCCATGGTTGTTTTTAACATTTAATTGGTGAATTAAGTTGGAAAATATTTGGAAAACCTCTTGGTTTAATTTGGAGATTTGAGGGTCGAGTTGATGTCGGATTTGAGTAAAATTTATATGGTTGGACTCGTGGTTGAATGGGCGTTAATATTTTGTAACTTTCGTCGGATTCCGAGATGTGGGCCCCACAAGTATTTTTGGGGCGTAATTTCGGATTTTGTAAAAATATTAGTATTTTATATGGAATTAATTTCTATAAATTTAGTGGGCTGAATCAAATTAATTGTGACTAGATTCGAGCCGTTTGGAAATTGATACACGCAGAGTGGAATTTCTGGAGCATTGCTTAACTTGCTCGACATTGGATTTGGCTTGTTCGAGGTAAGTAACTCTTCTAATCTTGGAGTTGAGGGTATGAACCCTGAATATATGTATTTTGTGAATTGTTGGGAGGTGACGCACATGCTAGATGAAGGGCGTGTGGGCGTACACTATAGAAATTATGGCATAATTATTTCTGTGGAATTTTGTAGTTAAATGATCTTGGCATTTTCCATGCGATTTTATGAGTTAAAGAAATTGAGCTGAAAAGCATATTAAAAATCATGTTGAGGCTATTGCCAGTATTATTGGGACCCACGGAGGTCATATTGTTGTGAAATATTTATTTTAAAATGAAAATTCATACTCAGTCATATTCATTTCATTGCATATCATATCCCAATCTCTGTTGTTATTTATTGATACATCATATCATCATTTTTTTGGGATATTCTCATGACATTGCGAGCCCATGAAAGAGAGACTAGAGAGATTGATGACTGAGAGAGAACGAGGGCCTGATTGTGAGGATATTTTTGGGATCGGGCTGCATGCCGCAGCAGGCCATGTTAGCTTTATATATATATTATATTATTGCACGTGAGTTGGCCGTGCGGATCTATATGTTATACTATTGCACGTGAGTTGGCCGTGCGGATCGAGATATTATTATTGCACGTGAGTTGGTCGTGCGAATCCTTATATTATTATTGCACGTGAGTTGGCTGTGCGGATCCAGATATTTATATTATGGCACGTGAGTTATCCGTGCGGATCTAGATATTTATATTATGACACATGAGTTGCCCGTGCAGCACGTGAATTGTCCGTGCTTATAGCGCTTGGGCTGTAGGAGCCCCTCATGAGTCTGTACACCCCTAGTAAGCGCAGTCAACTATAATCAAGGATCGGGCTGCACGCCGCAACAGGCATTGTATAGCATTGAGTGATTGTGTGTGCTGAGCACAGTGAGAAAGAATGCGAGACAATGAGATTGAGTACTCTGAGAGTGTAAGTACATGAGTGCAATCTCTGAGATACATTGCATTGACATGAACACATGACATATATTCATAGAGATGTATTTTCCTCATGTTGTACGGTATCACATTATTCATGATTTCACACACATGTTGACAGATGGTCATAGTGAGGCATTTGTTTTACATCGGTTATCTGGGAAAAAAAATGAGATATTTTATTTATTATTGAACGGATTTTGGGAAAATTATTGCTTTCAAACTTATTCATATTTTTTTTTGAAATTTCGGTAAACGATTTGGGTTTTTCACTATTGTACTTGAAAGGAAGAACTATTATTTTGGAAATCATGATTTGACTGAGCATTTTATCTCTGAGTTACTTCTGGTATTATTTGCTTTATGTTGTTATGGACTGTTGTGGACTAGTAGTTTTGGACCCGACCTTGGTGGAAGCTCGTCACTAATTTTAACTTATGGCTAGGTTTGTTACTTACTCAGTACATGTGGTCGGTTATACTGATACTACACTTATGCACATTGCGTGCAGATATTGATTGTCGTTGTTGCTATGCTCGATGGTTGCGGGATCTGAAGATGTACATGCGTTCCTGTTGTAGCTGCCTCTTGTTTAGGGTAGCCCTAGATTTATAAAAACTCTGTTTATGTATTATTCAAACAGACTATGTATTATTTCATTTCTGCTTTGTATACTCTATTCTTAGAAGCTCATGATTTGTACTACCAGTTCTTGGAGAGATGTATTGGTTTTAGATATTTTCTTTTAATTAATTTTATTGGAATGGGTTAGTTGAAAATTGGCTTACCTAACGGGTTGGGTTAGGTGTTATCACGACTAGTGAGATTTTGGGTCGTGACAAGGTGGTATCAGAGCCCTAGGTTCATAGGTTCTACAAGTCATGAGCAAGTGTCTAGTAGAGTCTTGCGGATCGGTATTGATGACGTCCATACTTATCTTCGAGAGGCTACAAGGCATTTAGAATATATACTTCCCATCTTTCTTTCCTTATCATTCGGGATTGATTCAGCTTGGGACATAACTCTTTGAATTCCTTTCACGTATTCGTATGCGCGCATGAGCGCTCGGTATCAGTTGTGGCATCGCCGGCTTGTGATTCTAGGAATGAGGTTCGAGGTAAGTATTCTGTGTTTTGGTGATGGGCCAGTCTGGAGGACTTGAGGCCATGGTTAGACCGTAGCTTGAGCTCGGTAGCTTCAGTTATAACCTGTACAATTGTACTCATATGTCCGGTAATGACCCTATAGTGGAATTTGTGGCTCGATGAGCGGTGAAATGGCTTTGTGATGAGTATGATGTAACTGCAAGATGTGTTAAGACAATGTGAATGTGGCGAGAAGTGTTTCCTTGATGTGTAAAGGAAGGTCGTTGGGTGCTTGATTTTCGTTTTGATGTGACGTATAGTCTCGAGTATGAATATTTTGAAGGATCTTTTACATTGTTAAATTTTGGGATAGACTAAATTCTTGTGTCTTGTTAATAAGTTTGGACTTGGAAAGATTTAGTGATTGCATAGAAATTGTGGTTGCGAAAATACATAACAAGATGCCAATTGAGGCTAGGGAGGTGGGTTATCTCCTGAAGAGTAATCTATGTAGGTGTGTTCCTTGTAATGTGAGTGGAGGGTTTCTTTTCTGCTAGTGGGGCGTATGTGTGGAGATTTGAATTCGAATTTGGCTGAGAAAGTTAACTTGAGTATCAAGAGAATGATTGCGATCTTAGCGGATGATTTGGGATATTTTTATGGTCGGCATTGCATGAGCTTGAGAAGAATTTTGTTGCACTGACTACGGTATTATGACAGTAATAGGGTATGGGTATTGTGAATTATGGAATATTTTGTTCTATGGCTTTGAGCCAAGTGGGGAAGTCTGTTATTGACAATTCAATTTCATGGATATATGTTAAATTTTAGTTTTGATTTGAGGCATACTTGTGGGTTAGTTATGACTTACAGAGGTGAAGATCGAGGATGACTCGGGTAAGTAAATTCCTGGATACGGGTTACATTTAACTTTATGAAAATATGAAAATTATGGAATGATTAAGCTGTTAATTTGAAGGATGTAGTGCGCACGAAGTATGAATTCGATTGGTCATGTTAAGGCAGGTTTACTTCTTTGAGTATTGATAGTGCTAAAGGGGAACATATCTTTCGGCTCGTTTGGGGCGGAGTAAATTAGAATTGAGTAGAGTGAATGACTCTCGAGAGGTTTTTAATGGATTCAAAATGTATATATGGAAATTGAAAATTTTTCGAATTTGTATATCACTAGAATCAGTTACTTACATTGGATGGTATCGGGATGTGCAGTAATTCTGTTTGACTATGGATTCTACATTTCAGTATAAGAAAGGAAAGAGGAACAATTTTAGACTCGCATAAGGTATTTTCAGAGTGAGTGTTACAGTTGTGGTATTTATGGAGGTGCTTAAGGAGAATACAATGGCTTATGGGCCTTAGGACGGTGTAGTTTTATGTTAGGATGTCTTTTAGTGAGCTTTGGGTAAAGTAGTGGTGTTCTGACAAGGAGAAATGGCAACTTGAGGATAATCCAGAAGAAACTCGAAGGAAATAGGACAAATGGGCAACATGCTGGATCAATATGGTAATGGTATGCTCGGTTCTTTTAGTTCTTATGATGAGGTAAGGCTTTACGGGTGTTTTGTGACAATACTCTCGGATTTGGGAACTTGTGTAGCTTGGTAGAGTTATAAGGATTTAGTTCTGATAGCTTGGTTATGTACAAATGGTTTCAAAGTGTTCTTAATAGTTTCTACCATGGGTTGAACCGAATATATTCTACCGGTGTAGGGAACGTGTTGTGTATTATGAATTCCTCCTGGAAGGAAGCAAGATGAAGGTTACTGAATGACCGGGTATGTAATTTGTTGGTTACCCAAAGTTGATAATGAGATTCTCGTGCTTGTCACATGATGACATGATAGATGTGGTGTGTGGCACGGGATTAAGATTTGCATGTACGAGGTGGCAGCTCATTCTTGAAAGGAAGATCACAAATTTTGGACAGAATGGTCAAATTTCAGATAATTAGATAAATGTTATAACTGCTCGGTAATCCCTGAAAAGGGTGCGCATTGGTATTGCAGTACTCACCTGGTTGATAGACTGCTGATATTCAAATTATTGCTATATGGCACGGAAGAATTATGAAAGTATTCTTTATGGGAAGATCGTGAATGGAAGATATGTTAGTCATTCTAGTGCTGGAGTTGGGATCAGTTACGGTGATTCATGTGATTGATGAATTTGGAGACTGGGAGTTCTCAGAAGTATATTGTTTCGGGTTGCGGCCTGTTTGAGGTGAGTATTTTATTATAACTCAGTGGAGGCACTAGTTGCGTTAATTATTTGTGATAGCTACGCTCTATAAGTGTGCATATATGTGAGGTTGGAGCCTATGTGCGGGCATTAGAGCAAGTATTCATATTCGGAAGAATGCTTAGGCTATTATATGCCAAGAGTCGACTGTTTAGCGTAAAGTTATAACATTTCCCGTATTCGTACCTTTGTTGAGAACTATCTGGGCTATACTTGAGGTTACAAAGAAGATCATTCCCTAAATAAACGGGGTAGTTACTAATTCTACGTAAAATTGCCGATTTGAAGTGTGATAGCAGACTTTGCACATGCTTACACTATGGCGTATTATTTATACTAGTCCAAGAGCATGGGAATCTTATTTTATTATCATTTACAAGTGTACTTATTTAATTTCTCATGTATGATATGCTGGGACTGGAGGTCCGTGACCATGCCGGGCGATTCATATTATTGGCACGTGGCACGTGAGTTGTCCGTGTCGTGTGTGGGAATTTTATTTCTATGATAATTTATCTGATTCATTAATTTTCTTCCTCTATAATTGTGCACATGCGCCTATGGCTTCACGAAATTTAAGGAATTGGTTGTAACATTGCGGCTGTGGTAGTGCTAGTTGAACTTGTAATACGATTCTCTTCCTTGAGACATCTCCCATATTTGGGTACATGGATTGTGCAGTGGTGGCTAGACTTATATTGATGCGGCGTGTCTGTGGGATATTTGTGTTTAATAATATAAGGTCATTGGACCTAGAATGGGTACTATCAGGCTTGATTATGGTATATTCAAGAGGGTTATGGTTTTGGTTGGGGCTAGAGAGCTCCATGGCTAGTTGATCTGATGAGTGGTTATGAGTTTATGATTGTTTCTTCATCATTGGTAGTGTATGAATGTTTTGTAATGAGGTTTGGCTTGATATGAGATTTTATACTAGTACTATGTTGGTTTGGAGTAATTACTGTGATCGGGAATGGTGCTGCGAGTATGTGAGTTGTGTAGTATGCAATGTGATCATATCTGGGGTTATGGCTATAGCTTGATACAACATTGTTCAGGCTTATACAGTGTGTAGATGGGATATTCGGGTCTTGAAAAGAATTTTGGATATTAGAAATTTGGCTCCAAGGTTTTTGGGCTAATGTTAAATTAATAATTTTCAGTTATATTGTGTGGTCAGGCCTATATAGAATAGGGTGACATGAGATCACCCCTGGGTATGTGCGTGGTAAGGTGGAATAGAGATTTGAAGGTTAAGAACAACTCTTGGCACGTTCGAGGACGAACGTATGTTTAAGTGGTTGAGATTATAACGACCCGACCGGTTATTTTGAGCATTTATGTTTCTTTCAACTATTTGAAGTCTTGAATAACTTCCTACGAGGTATTATGACTTGTGTGAATTGTCGGTTTTGGTTTTAAGGTATTTCGGAGTTAGCTTGGAAGAATGAATTTTCATGTTGGAAGCTTAAGTTGAAATAGTTGACCGGATATTGACTTATGTATAAACAACCCCAGAATTTAATTTTGATTATTCCAATAGCTCTGTTTGGTGATTTTGGACTTAGGACCGTGTTCGAAAAATTATTTGGAGGCCCGTAGTGGAATTAGGCTTGAAATGTCGAAAGTTAAATTTTGAAAAGTTTGACCGGGGCATTGACTTTTTGATATCGAGGTCGGAATCCAGTTCTGAAATTTTTTATATCTCCGTTATATCATTTATGACTTGTGTGCAAAATTTGAGGTCAATCCAACGTGAATTGATAGGTTCTGGAGTCGTTTGTAGAACTAGAAATTTCAAAGTTCATTAGGCTTGAATTGGAGTATAATTCATGGTTTTAGCGTTGTTTGAGGTGATTTGAGGGTTCGACTAAGTTCGAATGATATTTTAGGACTTGTTGGTATATTTGGTTGAGGTCCCGAGGGGCTCGGGTGAATTTTTGGATGGTTAACGGATCATGTTTGGCCTTTGTGAGATTGCTGAATATCTGTTGCTGCATTTTTCGAATTTTCTCTTTTGCGTTCGCGAGTGGGCCCTCACGTTCGCGAAGAGGAATTTCAGACGGGCAGGATTTACTCTTCGCGTTCGCGAGGGGGTCTCGCGTTCGCGAAGAGAAACTGGGTTGTGCATCGCGTTCGCGTATGGGGTATCGCGTTCGTGAAGGGAAACATAGTGGGCATGGTTTTTTGCCTTCGCGTTCGCGAAAGGGAGCTCGCGTTCGCGAAGAAGGGCTCCGTAAAGCATCGCGTTCGCGAACAGTGTCTCGCGTTCGCGAAGAGCAAATGTTGGGAAGCACATTTTGTGCTTCGCGAACGCGAGGGACCTGTCGCGTTCGTGAAAAAGAGTGGTCTGGACAGAAAGTTTAAGTTCAGAAAATAGGACTTAGTCCCATTTTCCTATTGGATTTGGCTTGTTCGAGGTAAGTAACTCTTCTAATCTTGGAGTTGAGGGCATGAACCCTCAATATATGTATTTCGTGAATTGTTGGGAGGTGACGCACATGGTAGGTGACGGGCGTGTGGGCGTACACTATAGAATTATTGGCATAATTGTTTCTGTTGAATTTTGTAGTTAAATGATCTTGGCATTTTCAATGCGATTTTATGAGTTAAAGAAATTGAGCTGAAATGCATATTAAAAATCATGTTGAAGCTCTGTGCCAGTATTATTGGGACCCACGGAGGTCAAATTATTGTGAAATATTTATTTTAAAATGAAAATTCATACTCACTCATATTCATTTCATTGCATATCATATCCCAATCTCTGTTGTTATTTATTGATACATCATATCATCATTCTTTTGGGATATTCTCATGACATTGTGAGCCCATGAAAGAGAGACTGGAGAGATTGATGACTGAGAGAGGCCGATGGCCTGATTGTGAGGATATTTTTGGGATCGGGTTGCGCGCCGCAGCAGGCCATGTTGGCTTTATATATATATATATATTATATTATTGCACGTGAGTTGGCCGCGCGGATCCAGATATTATTATTGCACGTGAGTTGGCCGTGCAGATCCTTATATTAATATTGCACGTGAGTTGGTTGTGCGGATCTAGATATTTATATTATGGCACGTGAGTTGTCCGTGCGGATCCAGATATTTATATTATGGCACGTGAGTTGTCCGTGCAGTACGTGGGTTGTCCATGCTTATAGCGCTTGGGCTGTAGGAGCCCCTCATGAGTCTGTACACCCCAGTAAGCGCAGTCGACTATAAACAGGGATCGGGCTGCACGCCGCAGCAGGTATTGTATAGCGCTGAGTGATTGAGTATGCTGAGCACAGTGAGAGAGAATGCGAGACAATGAGATTGAGTAGTCTGAGAGTGTGAGTACATGACTGCAATCTCTGAGATACATTACATTGACATGAACACATGACATGTATGCATAGAGATGTGTTTTCTTCATATTGTACGGTATCACATTATTCATGATTTCACACACATGTTGACAGATGGTCATAGTGAGGCATTTGTTTTACATCGGTTATCTGGGAAAGAAAATGAGATATTTTATTTATTATTGAACGGATTTTGGAAAAATTATTGCTTTCAAATTTATTCATATTTTTTTTGAAATTTCGGTAAACGATTTAGGTTTTTCACTATTGTACTTGAAAGGAAGAACTATTATTTTTGAAATCATGATTTGGCTGAGCATTTTATCTCTGAGTTACTTCTGGTATTATTTGCTTTATGTTGTTATGGACTGTTGTGGACTAGTGGTTTTGGACCCAACCTTGGTGGAAGCTCGTCACTACTTTCAACCTATGGCTAGGTTTGTTACTTACTCAGTACGTGGGGTCGGTTGTACTGATACTACACTTCTGCACATTGCGTGCAGATATTGGTTGTCGTTGTTACTGTGCTCAATGGTTGCGGGATCTGAAGATGTACCTGCGTTCCTGTTGTAGCTGCCTCTTATTCAGGGTAGCCCTAGATTTATAAAAGCTCTGTTTATGTATTATTCAAACAGACTATGTATTATTTCATTTCCGCTTTGTATAATCTATTTTCAAAAGCTCATGATTTGTACTACCAGTTCTTTGAGAGATGTATTGGTTTTAGATATTTTCTTTTAATTAATTTCATTAGAATTTAATAGTTGGAAATTGACTTACCTAATGGGTTGGGTTATGTGCTATCACGACTAGTGAGATTTTGGGTCGTGACAAATTTGTTGTCATGGAAATATACAATGAAGCTCAAATTTGTTTGCTGATACTAAAAATAATTAAGCCATTAACCAGATGAAATTTAATTATCCATTGGATTTCAAGCAATAATGTCTTGTCCTTATCTTTCTTAAAATAAACAGGCAGAACTCAGCCATGTGTGATCGCAATTTTTTAGCAAATCTTCTACAAGTAGAATTAATTATTAAATTATGTACAAACACTAAATTGAATGTGAAAAGTTATCACAAGAAGCGCCAGTTGATTTTGACTGTGAAAAGTTCCAATTAAATAAGCACACAATAATGTAGAGCGGAAGGAGTTATACGATAGAATCCATCAATATTCCAAGTGTCTAACCCACTTGTAGCCCACTATTAATTTTTCTTGAGGAAGAGAGACTCAATTAATCCTAAGTAGCAAATATTCTGGTGCTACGACCTCCTTTTGATCAAAATAGCACGGGTTAATCAGTTTTTGGATTGGTAATTAAAAAATAGTTAGCGTTAGCAAAATCATTAAAAAATAACCACTATTTTGCTGCAACACGAAAAGTTCTATCATAATATACTGGAGATTGGAGCACTGACCTGTGTACGAAAAATTCCAGCATAATATACTGAAGATTGGAGCACCTGTGTAGGGACTTTCAGTATATTATGTTGGAACTCCAGCATATTATGGAATTCCAGCATGTTATGCTAGAAGTTCACATGTAAAAAATTCGAACTCCAACATATTAATGTGCTGGAATATTTCCGGATTTTGAACGGTATTTTTGTTTAGATTATCTTTTACATGAAAAGTGGCTAAATTTTTATTACTTTTAAAACGATGACTATTTTTCAATTATCACTTGTAAATATGATTATTTTTGAATTTCTCTCCTCTTTTTGTATAAAGTTATCAGCAGACCCAAGCGGAGCTAGAGACGGATGGAATACATCCAAACCTCCTTCGGCAAAAAATTACATTATATATATTAGGTCAAAAATATTTTTCATGTATATAGTAAACGTTGAATCAACGTGATTTTTTTTGTTTGTTTACTTTTTCTTATATTTTGAACCCTTGAAATATGCCTCAGCAAGTATCAGATTAAAAAGATAGATAAAACTGCAAATCATGATTAAATTATTATATCCTACTAACAACTACATATTATATGTCTATTTGTGTACTGTAAATATTAGGTGCAGATATTTTTTTACCATTCCGGACCCTCTCTGCCAACATGTGAACATAGTACTACAACATAGTCTATTTTACAGATCCATATATTGACTATTCATCCCACTAGCTAGCCAACCCTTGTAATGTTTAGTATATGCATTTATGAATCAAATTAAAGATCCAACAATATTTAACATGGAGCAGCAAAATTTGAACCGACTGAACCAACAATAAAAATGAGGACAAAACAACGTGACAGGTTATTGCATCCAGTGGTGTTTAATTAAGGCCCACACATATTTAAAAGTGCTGCGTAGCGGTCAATAAAGTGAATTTATAATAGAGACAAAAGATACTAGTAGGTAATTTTTTTTAAAATTTTCTATTCCTTGATTGGCAAAGTTATACTATATCGTAGTGGTGAGAGATATCAAGTATCCAGTAGAATAGTCGAAGTGTGCAACCTGATAATTTGGACACATGTACTGGCGGAGGTATTATGTACCTAGTAGAATAACTGCTCCGGACACATGTACTAGTACAACAATAACAATAACATACCTATTGTATTCTCACACAAGTTGGTCCGAACACCTGTACTAGCAAGGGTACTAGTACCTAGCGAATAGTTGAAATGCACGTAAAGTATATGTACTATAGCAGGTATTTGCTGGAATAATACTCAAGGTGTGGAAGCTAGTCTGATTATCTGTAATGAAGGGAGAAAAGTAGTATTTGGCGAGCAATTAATACACGCGGAAGTTGGTTCAGATACCATTATTAAAAAAGAAAAAAAAAAGAAATAATAAGACCCACAAGGCAAAGGTGAGAAAGTGTAAAGACCAGTCCCCAGTATGCTTGCCCATATTGCTACCCTACAATTCCAACCCCTAATGACCACTCAATACAATACACATTTTTGTCACATTAAATTCTCACCATCCCTACAGCTGTGCTACTTACTCCTATTTCAATGGAACAAATTTGACGCGTTGTTCACTTTTTCAAAGACCATTTGTCTGTTACAAACACTAATAAAGACACATTAGGAACTCTAACTGTGTGCATTTAAAATAAAAATAATATTCTCTAAGTAGTTGTAGAAATTATTTTGTTTTTTTATCCGATGTTCCGGTATTCCCTTTAGAACCCGCTTAGTTCGAATTCACGCCAAGTGTTTCCTACCAAAAATGACTCCATACATACCTAGGCTTGAACTTGAGACCTTCAATTAGAGGCGGACTCAGGATTTGAAAGTGGCGGGGACATCACTGTCGAATATAAATTTGAGCAAATACTAGAGTCAGAATCGAACTCACGCAGTATACAGTCAAGTTATCCTCCTACAAATCAACTAATACAGCTGTCCAAGATTTAAATCTTAGGGTGTCAATCAAAATATATACCAATTATTTAAGATGTATACATATATTTTTTTAGAACCATTAAAGGTTGTTAGCAGTAAGTACTGGTACATCCATAAACAAAAAGAGGCGGACCTGCCTTTTAGATAGGAGGGTAGAATTAACATAAATATTTATAATTTTCTTTCTTTTTTTGTTTCCATTTTCATCTATATATATGTCAGAACAGCCCATGTTATCATAGTTCCCTTAATTTACTTTCTTGAGAAACAAAACGAACTCAGAACCACAGAGCAAATCTCAACTATAAAACACAACAAAATCTTCCTCCCATTCTTTCTCTCAAGTTCTTTTTTTCATCTTGGGATCTGTTCTTATCTTCTATTTGCTCTCAAGAGCAAAACTCTTAGTCAGAAAACATAATAATAAGAAGATTTTGAGTACTTTTTTCTTGTTTAACATGGAAGCTCCATTGTCAACTTGGCCATGGGACAACTTGGGAAGTTTCAAGGTACTTAAAATTCCAAAACATCTATTTATCTTCTTTTTTTTGTTCCTGCTCTTTCACTACTAAAAACACGCATTTTTTCGACGGACTTCTCATATTGCAAGGTATAAGACTTGAGTCCCACATCGCTATTGCAATGTGCTGATGTCAGGTTTATATAGTCTTGGACTCTCTCGCCTTTATAGCTAGTTTTTGGGGTTGTGCTTCTCCCTGAGTTATATCGATGGTATCAGAACCACCCACCACCCTCTATGCCCACTGTGCCTTGGATGGTGATGTCGGTAGCAGTGTTCGCCCGGGGCTAGAAATGTCTAGCGCACGGCCATCGGGGGCTAGGGATGCAAAGCGTGGTGGTTTATTTTGGTCCATCGTAAGGTATGAGACTTAAGTCCCACATCGGTATTACAATGCGCTGATGTGGGGTTCATGTAGCCTGGGATTCTCCCACCTCACTGGTTCTCCCTGGGCTGCATCAATTTCCTTGGGAATTTTAGATTTTTGCCAAGATTTTGATGCAACCGTCCGCCGAAAACACGTGTTTCTAGTAGTGAAATAAATTTTTTACATGGGGGAATAATGTGTACTTACTATGTATTTTTTTCTTGTTATTTTTGGAACAGTATTTACTATATGGACCTTTGCTTGCAAAATGGTTGTACTCAAGATATCAAGAAGACAATATCAAGGAAACATGGTGTCTACATATTCTCATTATATGTTTACTTAGATGCAGTATGCATCATACCTGGAATACTTTCAGTGGCATGTTGTTCTTAACTCGAAACAGACAAATAAACAAGGAAGGTGTTGGTTTTAAGCAAATTGACAATGAGTGGGACTGGTAATTTGAATCTCTTTTTTTATTTTATAATTTATTTGTATTCCGGAATAGGAGCCTTGAAGCGACGATAAAGTTCCGTGGAATCAGCCTCTGATTCTTGCATCAAGGTACGCTGCGTACATCACACCCCCTCGAAGTGAGGCCCTTTTCCGGACCCACCGTAAACGTGGGATGTTTCGTGCACCGGGCTGCCCTTTATTTTTGAAGCGGAGCCTTGGAGCACCAATAAAGTTATTCATGTGGCATGTGGGTCACGGGTTTGAGCAGTGAAATCAGCCACTTATGCAACTCCCTTGGGTGCTGTCCTTTCCCGGACCCTGCGTGAACGCGAGACACTTCGTGCATAGGCTGTCACGAAGAAATTATGCTATACGCCCTAATCAGCAATATATTGGCTATATAAATTCACAATGATTATATTATTAAAGCCTATTTTCTGTTCCCAAAATTTTGAACTAGTTACAATTTTGTTATTTTTTGCAGGGATAATTTCATATTGCTTCATGGTATAATGGGTTCACTAGTTTTCTACATGCTTAAAGACCTAATCAATCTTCCTTTATGGGACTTCAAAGGATTAATGGCTGTTGCAATTCTCCATATAGCAATTTCAGAACCCCTTTATTATTTCTTGCATAAAAAATTTCATGGAAGCTATCTATTCAACCATTATCATTCACTCCATCACTCGTCACCTGTACTCCAACCCTTTACAGGTAATTTCTTCATTTAAATGTAGTTTTTTTTATATTAAATATTTTTAGAGATTTTTTTCACTATTAATATGTTTTAACCAAATTAGTAGGTCATCACATGCCTTTTTTCAGGTTACTAATCTCAATTATTATGTGTTGTTACTTATAGTTATCTTTTAAGTAATCTGATAGTTTAAACAGACGTTTTAAACGGATTGTCTAAACGAATATTTAATTATACTATTAAATCACCTAAGAGATAACTACAGGTAATTACCCATATTGAATGCATCTAGCAACTTGAAAAGTAAGCGAGACAACGGCCCGATATAACAAGCTAAATAATACTAATAGTGTAATCACATGTTCGAGCCGTGGAAGCGGTCATTAGTATTTGTATTAGGGCACCTCTAGGGGTGCGACACTTCCCTGCACCCTGCACCATGTGTGTATGTGGGATACTTTGTGTACCGTCATGCCCTTTTTATATCTTTACACTGTCAGTGAATATTAGTTATATTCAAACTTTTCAAACTTTATATGTATAATATTTGTGATGTTCTAAACTTTTTCTCCTTGTGTTTTGTGGAAATTCAGCTGGACATGCTACACTTTTGGAGCACATAATATTAGCTGCAGTGATGGGAATTCCAATTTTAGGAACTTGTCTCTTGGGATATGGATCAATAACTATGATATATGGTTATATATTGATCTTTGATTGCTTAAGATGTTTGGGACATAGCAATTTTGAGATTATTCCTCATCAACTATTTCAAGCATTTCCTACTCTTAAATATCTTCTCTACACCCCAACGTAAGTGATTACTTATTTCCTCCGATCCGTTTTACTTGTCATATATATATATACACACACACACACACACACACACACACACACACACACACACACACACACACACACACACACACACACACACACACACACACATATATATATATATATATATATATATATATATATATATATATATATATATATATATATATATATATATATATGTGTGTGTGTGTGTGTGTGTAGTTATTGTTTGCGTAGATAATGAGACTTAGTTTCAGTAATTTGTGCAGAAAGTCTCTGCAGTGGCGGAGTATATACATGTCAAACTTTGTCAATCACAAAAATCATTATTTTTCGGCCCTAAAATATTAATTGTTTTGACAAATTATTTGATGTTTTAAAGAAACTTTTTTTAATTCATTATTCTTATTGCTCTAATTACTGAAGTATTAATTAAGTGAAACGTTTAAGAGAGAAATAAAATGTATTTTAGACAAATAATCTTATCATTGATTTTATTAAAAAAAATTCTAAAACTACACAAAAACTTTAAAAGATGGATGATATAGACTCGAGTTATGTTTTACTCCCTCTGGTCCACAATAAGTGACCAATTTGCCTTGGGCATATGCACTCATTAAGAAAATATAAAATTCTAGACAAAAATAGTTAGTGTGACTAAACTACCCTTAATTAAATGTTGCAGCATAGTTAATGTGAGGAGTAAAAGACTTTTTAGGGATACGCACATAAGGGTAATTTTGGGGAAAAAAATTAAATTTGTTCTTGATTAAATAAATGGACACTTATTTTGGACCAAAATAAAAAAGGTAAATTGGTGACTAATTTTGCACAGTACCTCGTGAAATCGAAAACGAGAAAAAGTTAGAACAAGTGAATTTAATGTTTTCAGCAAATCTTTTTGGGCATATTGATAAGCACTAAATGCACTAAAGTCTATTTACAGCTATTATTACACTTTCAAGGAATTATGTGGTTGAAAAAAGTTGGTGCCTCCCTCTGCCATAGACAACTAATAAAATTTAATGCCATTGTATCAAATTATATTTTATATAAGAAAAAACAATAAGTTTTCCTTTTTGCTCACCTATCCCAAATTTATTTTTCTATTTTTTTAATAACTCATTTATTGTCATTCTTTCCTCATTTTTTTGGCCATAATATTGACAGGTATCACAGCCTACACCACACAGAAATGGAGACCAATTATTGCCTCTTTATGCCACTTTTTGATGTTTTAGGGAATACTCTAAATCCAAAATCATGGGAAATGCACACAAAATTAAGTGTTGAATCAGGTAAATACTTATCTTAACATAGCTCAATGATATTCGATTTAACTTTTATATACCGATAAAATAAAGAATTTTTACACAATATATATATAATTTAACATATTGTAGCAAGTAATTGACCTTATTAATGATCTCTTTTAAGCTATTATGGATATGTTATTTGGTTGACGCCAGAGTTAGAGTAGATGTTAAAGTTTATCGATCGAGTTTAACTTACTTGGATTTCAATATTATGTAAATATATCGACTTTTCTTGAGAACTTAAATTTATTGGTGCAAAAGTACTCAATCTTAAATTATTTAATATAGATTATAAAAAGTATTATACAGAATTAAACAAGGTTATATCTATTCTTAGAAACTAACATTGCTCTAGGTAGGCTTTTCATATAACGTTTTAAACTATAATAACTAAGACAAGGACAACATATAAAAAGGGAAACATAATAGCCCAAGGACAATTAATGAGACAGCGATTCACTAGAGAAAAAGCAAATTGAACAAATTTTAAATGTATACATTTATACTAAGTTTGTATGTATTGTCATAAAGAAGTAGTAGGTGAAGTACAACAAAGAACTTACATATATACGACTAGTCGCATCAAATCAATAAGTATATGACATGTGTTATTCTAATAAATTTTTATCACTATATATGAGTTATTAATATGCATTATCACTTTAATATATGCGACTCTTAAGGTTTAACTAATCGATTTAGTGTAAACATTGATTGTTGAAAAAGAAAATCTGCAATACTATAAATGTATCCACCGACTCAAAATCTTGAATCCATCTTTATGTGTTGTACTAGTGAGATACTTAATTAGCATTGGAAAATATTTGTATCATATGGTGAAGAAAATTGTCACCTACCCGTTTGTGTACAAAATATAATATACATAAATTATATATATATTATGCATCCAACCTTCTAACTAAAAACGATTTGAGGAAAAGTGAGTTACATATGAAGTCCATCGATAGTACTTTAGATTTACCAACCAATCTTCTTTCTTTTGATTTTATTATCGGCTGGTTCTAAAGGTTGGTTGATATTACAATACATGAGTTAGTTAAGATTCGATCCTCCAGCCTTTCTAGTGACAACATTCTCACTTTTATTATCACTTTCGATACTAGCAGGGGCAACATTTTATTAACCGATCGAAACTTTAATACAATCTTTTCTGATCCAGCTAAAGGGGAGAAACCATATTATATGTTTGCTATTTGTAATATAAAACGGTTGAGTGGACGACTATATGAGTTGATTCTTCTACCATACAATTTACTTGCTTTCAATTTCAAATGTCCAAAATCCAAATGGCTACTAAAACTTCTACTGTTGCAAAATTGCAGGCAAAAATGGGAGGGTACCAGATTTTGTATTTTTGGCACATGTAGTGGATTTGACATCTGCAATGCACGTTCCATTCCTATTTAGATCATTTGGGTCAAAACCTTTCAGTACCAGGCTCTTCTTGCTTCCCTTATTGCCCATTACTTTTGTAGTTATGTTGGTTATGTGGGCATATTCCAAGGTCTTTTTGAACTCTTTCTACAACTTAAGGGGTCGATTGCATCAAACTTGGGTGGTTCCTCGCTTTGGTTTTCAGGTTTGTAAATATTCTTTTTTAGCCCTCTATTCTCTTTATAATTGAGAAATGCAGAGGGTCAGTTGCGTACGGTTCGAAACTCGACCGATAATGACCTATTTTTCTGTCCAAGCTTTTATGCCGGCAGAGTTCGAACATGTGATGTACTTTCAGTTGTTACTTTAGAGGGGAGTCTTAGAGCAACGGTAAAGTTGTCTCTGTGTGACTTATAGGTCATTAATGCTTACATCAGGGTAGACTGTATATATAACATCCTTCCCTAGACCCCAAAGGGTTTGAGCCGTGTAATACATGATGTTTCGTGCACCAGACTACCTTTTTAGTTGTTACTTTGAAGTGTTGTTTAACTCAAATTGTTTACTATAATTTTTTTTTTTGGGTGTGGCAGTATTTCTTGCCATTCGCAGCTGAAGGGATTAATAATCAAATAGAGCAAGCAATCCTTAGAGCTGATAGATTGGGAGTCAAAGTTATTAGCCTTGCTGCATTGAACAAGGTACTTACCCACCCCCCACCCTCCCACCCCTCCCCCATCTGTATATAAAAATATTTAAATTATGTTGTCTGAGAATTTATCATATTAATTTTATGCTTGTTGTTAACATACCACAACTTTCTCCCTGTCCCCCCTCCAATTTATTTGAGTTTGGAGATCGACAGTATGAGCAAATTCACACTTACAGATTCATAAAAGTAAACCTTTGGATGAAATTATCCAACCCCTTGATTTGTAAAACATGAACATGTTTCACGTATCTTAATTACTAAAAATCATATGTTTACGGTTATAAAATTGAAATAATTCTAAAAGTAACGTAAAAAATCTACAATTAGTAGTCATGAAGATCTTGTCACATGGTGAAAATCTCAAGAAGGACTAATGCGTAGACTAGAATATGTTATACTACTAAAGTCGATACCAGAATTTGAAGCTTATGGATTCAGGCTACTAGTCCTTTTATATTGGATTCAAATCAAACACAAACTTTGAATAAAAGATATTAAATTCGACCGAATCCATAACCGATTCACTAGATCCGCCCCTGTCAAACCATGAAATAAAACTGTACCATTTGACGTATAAGTTTTGATATTTGCATGTGGCGGACATGGTAGTTGGCTGAAAGTTAGTATAAAACTTTGCTACGCAAGTCGACCTTCATTTAATGCTACAATAAAGTTTGTGAACGTAGTAGTACTATTAATTGCTGTCAAAGGAAACTGCCTTGACACTTATCTCAGAGCTGTGATCAATTGATCATTGATTAATCATTTATGATGAAAATGACATACGCTTCAAGTACTACAGGGTCCACGCAAGCAAAGGCGGACCTAGTAATTGAAAGTGGCGAGGACATCACTATCAAATAAAAATTTGAGAAATACTGAAGTAGGAATCGAACTCATGAGGATAATGCAGTTGAAAAGCCAAGCTGTGCCCCCCTAAATTGACTAGTGCAGTTGACGAAGTTTTGAGTCTTACGGTATCAATCAAAATATATACCTGTTATTTAAGATATATACACGTATATACAATTTGTTTTTCAAAATTTTCGGGTCCTGTGACCCTCCTACTCTAACGGTAGGTCCGCCTCTGAATCCATGTCCTTATTCTAATGTTAAAAATGATAGGAGGAATAGCATTTAACTTTTTCTCATAAAATAATTCTTATAGAGAGCATTTCTCCTTTTATAGTATTTAGGCGGTACATATTATTACGCGTAATTGCCTTATAAATAAACTGATTGCGTAAATATTTTTATATATACAGTACACAAAACATAAACTCTTTTTTTTAATGCAGAATGAGGCACTAAATGGAGGAGGGACATTATTTGTAAACAAACATCCTAACCTTAAAGTAAGAGTTGTTCATGGAAATACCTTAACAGCAGCTGTTATACTTAAAGAAATTCCAGAGGATGTAACTGAGGCTTTCTTATCTGGAGCCACCTCTAAACTTGGAAGAGTTATTGCTCTTTACCTTTGTAGAAGACAAGTTCGTGTACTTGTAAGTATCAAACAATTTATTCTTCTATCTTTACACAAATAGCCGGCTGAACTCACTGTTTACTTTTTTTTGCCGGCATATACATAGATTATACAATGATTATAAATGATTATACACATATTATATATGAATTACACATATAGTCAGACCACTCTATAACAACATCTCTATAGTGTCCAATGTCCAAATTTGTCCTTTTGAGACAAGTCCATGTTAAAGTTTGTGTGTTAATTGTACTTGGAAAATGCAGAGTTGCCAATATAATTATTGTAGAGATTGAAAATTTTACTTTTTTTTTTGGAAGATGAAAGGATGTCTACGTCACGCCCCTTGAAATACGAGTTTTCTCCTGATTTTATATGAATTCGAGATGTTTTGAGCATCGAGCTGTCTTTATATTCCAATGGGTTGTCGTACTCTTGATAACATATTGGTTTAAATATCGCTCGTAACTAACCGAATTTTTTCATACAAAATTGCAGATGCTAACATCATCAACCGAAAGATTTCAAAAGATCCAAAAGGAAGCTCCTGCTGAATACCAGAAGTACTTAGTCCAGGTGACAAAGTATGAAGCTGCCAGAAATTGTAAGGTATATATTCATTTATCAGGTTGCAAATATTAATGTTCAGAATTTGCAAAATAATTTTAAAATCTTAGTAAAAACACACAGAAAAAAATGAAATTCCTTCTAGAAGTGTAGGTTTGCATCAACATTTGTAGCCATTAGACAATATAAAAATGCAAAGGATTTACCTGAGCAGAGGCAGACCCAGAATTTGAAAGTGGCAAGACCACCTCTATCGAAAAAAAGTTTGAGCGGGTGTTGGAGTGAGAGTCGAACCAAAATAGTGCATTAAAAGTCAAGTTGTGCCTCTTAAATTGACCAATGCAGTTGCTTAAACTTTGAATCTTAGGGTGCCAACCAAAATATACACCTGTTATTTAAGATACATCCACTATCGAAAAAAAAAGTGTGTGTGTATTTACTCTTAATTACTAATCCCACCTTTTATGAATTTTTTTACTTAACTATAAGGTGATCAGATAGAGTAAAGAAAAATTTATACCGTCAATGTATAAAAATTATACTGAATTGAAATTAGAAAAAAGTGAGAAATGTTGTTACTATTATGTTATGATTGTTGTCATCCTTTTATCTAATATTAAAGTTTTGGTTTGTTTGGTTATAATATTTATAGACATGGATAGTTGGAAAATGGATAACACCAAGAGAGCAGAGTTATGCACCAAAAGGAACTCATTTCCATCAATTTGTGGTTCCTCCAATTTTGTCCTTTAGAAGAGATTGTACATATGGTGATCTTGCTGCTATGAGATTACCTGAAGATGTTCAAGGACTTGGATCTTGTGAGGTATGTCAGTAATTTTCATTACAATATCCATCAATTTGTAATTTTTCATCATTTTACTATTTCTTGAGATAATTCATTACAAAAGAATAAGATTTAACTACGAACTTTGTCGCTAAATCGCTCGTAACTAACAGAATTTCTTGATAATCTATCATTAATCCGTCGGTAAATAGGATTAACAATAAATTTTTTTGTTTAGCTACAGTATTTATCCGTCGCTAAGTCATGTTTTTATAGTAGTGATTTATCCTATTTCACCCAAAGATGCATTCTACTTCGGTACATAATTTCGAGAGAACAATAAAACTTTTCTTTGAAACCCCTTTATTTTATATTCCGTCTAATCCAAGTTCAAGAAAGAAAGACATATTTATATAATTTGAAAAACTCTTTATCTTCCAATGTTCCATGTTACTCCTGATGACATGCTGGAAGGGGAGCCTTGGCGTAACTGGTAAAGTTGCTTTCATGTGACCAGGGGTTCGAGCCGTGAAAACAATCGCTACGTACAGTAGACCCTTGTGGTCCGACCCTTCCCCGGATCCCGCGTATAGTGGGAGTTTAGTGCACCAGGCTGCCCTTTTTTCCTAATAACATGCTGGTATAACAACAGAAATATCATGGCATGTATATAGTTTATAAAGATATTTTTCGCAAAGTGCTCCAAGTTTTTTTTCCTGTCGTAAATTCCATACCCAATCAAGCACTTTTTATAAAATGAAACGAATCAACTCATATTATTATTATTATTATTATTATTATTTCTCATAACTAATTTTTTTTTGGGATGAATAATTAAACAGTATACAATGGAAAGAGGGGTAGTCCATGCATGCCATGCAGGAGGAGTGGTTCATTCATTAGAAGGATGGACACACCATGAAGTTGGAGCTATTGATGTAGACAGAATTGACTTAGTTTGGGAAGCTGCTATGAAACATGGTCTAAAGCCAGTGTCAAGTCTCAAAAAGACAGATTAATTAATTTAATATAACTTAAGTTCTCAAATTAATTATTTCCATTTGTGAAACTCATGAAAAATCCCCAATATTTAAAAAAAATAGATTCTTGGAATTCTCTCTTACAATGAGAAAGAGAGAGGAAAATGGGGTTGGCTTAGAATTCACTAAGTGATTCAATTGAACAAGAAAATTTATGATTTATAAATGCATATATATTGTTATGTTCCAATGACTATGTACATCAGATACTAAATTCTTGAATTCCAATTTTTTGCCATATGTCTCGTGTTGTGTTGTTCAGTTTATTTTGTTAAGTCAAACACTTGTTGGGTCCAAATGCACACTCACGCAAGTATACGTGGTCGTCAAGTAATAGAGTAATGAGTAGAGTATCGTTCCCACGAAGACCTATGATTTACTTTCGACTGATTCTAACTCAAATGCCTTATTGATTCAAAAGATTTCTCACAAAATAGATAATTTTCTTAATTACTACCTAAAGACTATCAAGTAATGAAATACTAGGAATCAACCACAACACTTAAATAGTTTTGAATAACAATCAATAGGATATAATATTCCAGTGTTACGCGTTATCTAACAATCATGTTGCATTCTTAGTTTAAAATAACTAATTGATTTATCTGGATTGTTGATTGACAGGGTTGATATTACTCATAAAACTCTGTCAAGTTCTTACTCGCCTATTCAAGCTAACTTAATACCTATATGTCTATGGAATTAAGATTAACAAGAACGCATTTACAATTCCTGTATTGCAACCGAGAAAGGCAATTAGGTATATTTCTATCCTAATTGCGAATTCGTTCCCCGATGTCCGGGTTCAAGAACTTGCTCTATCTAATTCTATATGCAATCTAGAATTCCCACTTTCGAGTTCAACTCTAGATTCGTAGATAGTAATTCACTGTTAGCTACTCAACAAATTAATTAAAAACAGAATTAAATAAGCAACCCAATATGATAAAATCAACTTTGTCAAATTAAACTTCAATCATCAACATTCATGTATCGCCCGTGACCCTAGAATAATAGGGTTCTTAGCCACTCATGTTCATGCAATCATCAAATAATTCACCAGAGTGCATAAGAATCAATAAAAGAAGGAAAAATAAGAACTCAAGATGAATTCTGTGGTTCCCCAGCTTTGTCGTGGCTTTTTCCCTCTTTCCAATATGTTCGATGACCTAAAGGAGGCGTTTTTAGTTTATATATTACGTACAAAAGTCGTGGGCCAAAGTTCTCATATTCCTAGTCCAAATCGGCTTCAGGGATTGATGCTAAGGTGGAGGCGACGCATCCACCTCGTCCTCTACTTCTCAGTTTTGCATGCGAGGATAGATGCGACGCATCCAACCCTTGTTCCTCCATCTCAGCTTTGCCCAGGTGCGGATGCTATGGGCCGACTTCACTGCTAAGGGTGCACGAAATCTGATTTTTCTAGATTGGATGCGACGCATCCAATCTCTCTTCATCTACCTAGAGCACCTTTTCTTTATATTTTTGCACTCCAAACACCCTAATTCACCACACACAACTCAATTAGTCATAAAACCAATAATTAAACCATATTGGGCATTTTAAAGATCAAATAACATCAAAAAGCGGTTAAAACATGGGTAAAGTAACATCAACACATATCGAAATATGTCAAACATCACTACCCCACACTTAAACCTTTGTTCGTCCTCGAACAAACATCACTATAGTAGACAAAACAAAATTAAGATCTTATCATTCAAAGAACACCACACCTATGACCATAGTTATTTGCCACAATTAGGCTCTAGAATATGCATCATATGCACTTACCTTTACTTGTGTCATTCTTTTAAAAATATTCAAACAAAGACAACATACTCACAACAATCCTAACCTCAAAAACCGACTCAATGTCACTATGCACTCATGGCTTGAACACCCAACATCATAGAGAAGTCTAATAACGTTACATATCCCTCGTGAAACCATGTGCCCTTACAACAAGAACAAGAGAGCGAGTTCAATCCACACATTCAAATCTCATGATCAAATATATTCTAATGACTCACATATATCAAAGAAAATCGCTCACTCTCACAAAGAAGTCACATGCATGCAATTGGTACCATAGGCTTGCCCTTAATGTAAATCTCTACTAATGTAAGCTCGCTCGATCTAGAATCAATTAGGACTTTTTCATGGTTGTAATGTGGGCTAAGGGACGGGTAGGATATATTTTAGGAATAGTGACTCAACCTCCTAAGCACTTTAACACATCACCAAATAACTTAAGCGCAAATTCTTCAACACCATTTCAATTTCAAAAATAATATCATCCCCAACAATATTTCCTCTTTCTTTAAGCACTACTTTAATTCATACCCACTAGCAAGAACAAGACAACAATTTATTCATCTATTTTTTCCTTCTTTTTTTTTCAACTATTTTTTTCAATTTCCGCTAGTGGTGTATTATTTTACAAAACAAGTGCACCTTTCTTCCTTTCATTGGTTTCACTCAAAAGCCACCCCACACTTAGTTCCTTCTTACTTCTTTTAGCGCTCATCTAACAACTAAAGTGCTTCAAGAGGTAAAAGGATCAAAACAATGTCAATTAAGAATAAAAAGGGTATAGGCTTGTAATGTGGGTACCAAATAAAAGTCAATAGGCTCAAATTGGTTAACTAGGGATAAATTTTATTTATGATAAGCAATAAGCTCAAAAAGATCAAAGAAAGCCTAAAATCATTTTTCAAACCGAGCATCACCTCAAATTTCGCTTCAACTCACATACCGGGCAAGTTCTAGACACAAGTACAATACATGAATAACACAAAAACCTCACCCCACATGGCACATGACTCACTAAGGACGATCACATTCCGACTTTCAAACAATGTATGTATTCATGGAGCAACGAGATATTAAGCATTAAGCACAAAGTGAACATAAGTCATGTAAACGAGACATAGGTGTCACAAAACTTGCTATCCAATTTATAAAGGCTTCATGATCAAAGGCATTACACATGCCAAAGCCTGAATATGCTACTATCAAATAAGTCAAGAGCCCCCTAGAAATCTCATATTTCTTCCTCCATTTATTTTCTAACTCTAATCTATTCTAAAAGAAAAAATTTACTACCCGATTCAAAATACATCCCATGGAAAAGAACCGTTGCACAAAGAAAAACCACAGGGAATTATTACTACCTACACAAAAATTTTACTAATTACTCAAGGCTACTACTCTATTTTTGTGCTTTTCTTTAGTTTTCTGTCAATCTCCTAATACTAACACTAATTTCAAGAATCAACTAAGAGTTACTCCATATAGATGAATTTACTACTATTACATGCCATTAATCCAGTGAATATTACAGCCCCCAACAGTCAAATTGTAACAGTTAAGTACATTCATCCACACAAAAAATATGAATAACCCCCACCCCACACTTAGAACTGTGTGTTGTCCTCAATGCACACAAATAAGGTAAAGTAGGGTGAGAAGAAACTCCCTCAAGTCAAGGTGGAAGGCTCATCCGCAGTCTGTGGAAGAGCATCTGCATCCATGGTATTCATCAAGACCCCCTCCGGCCTTGCAATATAATCCTCACGCATAGGGAGAGCTGTCATTGTCCTATCATCACCAACTGGAGCTGATTCTATAGCAGGTGGTACAGCGACCTCAGTAGGCCTGGTGTGTGGAGCCTCAGGGACTATAGGAGGAACAGGAGTGGATGGTCCGACAGTGGACGATGCAATCAGCTGTGAGATGTCTATATCTGCACGTTGAACCAGAGCTCTGAGGAGTAATGATATCTCCCTCATCATCGTGGCCTGCTCAGTCTGGACTCAGCTTAGATCTGCACGAGTCTGACTCAACTCGTCTCTGGTGGCACTCAACTCTACACGAGTCGCTATCAACTCAGCCTTGTTCTCTTGCATATCCGCTTGCATTTGCTCAAACAACTGTTGAATGGTGAGCTTAGAAGACCTTCCCTTGTTCGGCTCTAGTACCTGAGTAACATCATATAGTCCTGGAGCTTTAGGCTCAACGTCATCATTCTCCTTGTCCCATAGTACTCCCATCTCTGTCAAGAAAGCTGATAGGGTATTTGCAAAGAACAACCTCCACTTGTAGTTCATCCTGGTACGTTGCATTTGGTCATGCATGATGGCTCCCAAGTTAAGCGGTATCCCCTCCAATAAAGCATACAATACTAGTGCTCGGTGTCGAGGGACATCAGTTTTATGTTGGCATGGCATCAGGTGGTTGCATATGAAATTTAGAGCCACACGTGCTAACACACTCATGAATTCCTTGGCCATAGAATGGTACTCCATACTCCCATGCTTCCAATTTGCATCCTTCCTGGTAGGGCATAGGACAGACTTAATGTGTGCATAATCTGGTATTTTGCATATGGAGTCAAACCTATCTGTTAGTATGTGCGGCACCCCTAAGAAATTATTCAGAGCTTCATCTGACACATTAATATCTAACCCTCGTACTCTCACAATGCTACCCCTGGAGTGACGCCAATTGGCGTAAAGCTCTCTGACGATAGTGAGGATGGCCTTGCCATGGCCCTTCAAAATAGGTCCCCATTGTTGCACCTCTCGAATTGATTTTAGAAACTCTGGGTACTTTTTCTTAAGTGCTCCGATGTTTATAGGCTTTTCTGGGATGTACTTCTTTGAACCCAGTATCTTATTATAAGCTCGAAATGCCTTTTCATTAACAAAGCTCTTCTCCCAAGCAGCTCGGTCTATTGGTTCACCCTCATCTTCGTCACTCATGTCGCCATGTAGAAGCTCATTATCCGAATCTGACTCGGACTCAGATTCTGCAGTAATCTTCTGCTTTCCTTTATCATTCGGGTCACTCTGCTTGGAGGCTTTTCTCTGGTATGTCACAGGTTCTCTTATCTCTATCCCTTTGCTTGGTGGATTTAATGATGTTGTTGTAATACCCTTTTTCAGTGTCCTCCTTACTAATGGTTCTTCCTCTTCTTGCTCTGATTCATCAATCAACTGCCTAGTCTGCAGTTCCTTCTCCTTCTCAGTCCGCTTCCTTTTTTTCTATGGATTTGGGGCACCTGCTGCCTTTCCGGTAGGCTTTTTGGGCGGTTGCTTGTTATTATCTTTGTCTTGTTGCTTGGACGGTATACTCGTTGCTGCCATTTATGAACCTAAGTACCTGCAATGCAAAGAAATCAACAATTAGCGTATAAAACAGTGAAGTTCAGCTATAAAGCAGTTGCAACAGCTTGCACTTCCAATTATTCACAGAGTCATGCCATTCAATACTTCATGAAACTATAGCTCATGGCTTTCAGCAAGGATGTGATAACTCTCTTCAAATTTTACAAATAAGCATTGCGCTATATAGATATCATTATGCCCAACATGAGGTTTATCCGAGCGACGCTCACTAACCATGTTCAATTGCACATAGCACCTCACTCGACCCCACACTTATTCTCATGACATACCATTACGTATAGCGCTCACACAATTTAAATCGAGTAACACTTTATAATTCACGATGTCTAACATGTGCCGGATGTTCAATTTATTTAGACAATATATCATAGGCTCAAAACATTGTTGTACACAATCAACACAAACAACCTCACACTTATTCACTAGCATATACTAATGTTGCTCGGTTACTCAGACTTCACCGGCGCCTAAATTTACCTCACGGGCAATTCGTCGAACATGTGATATGCAACAGTTGTGCCTAGTTCATTCTATCAGTTGTGTAATTCGACTACCCTCCCAAAATTAACGAGATGAAAGGAATTATAGTTTATCATCTCGCAACCATTACAACTAACAAGAACGACAGCCCTAAACCTCAAACTTTTTTAGTTCCTCTCTTAATCACATATGTGATATTTGAAGTTGGCAAAACCTAACTTGTTGCTACCATTGAGAGAGGGAAGAGAGGAGAATTAGGAGAGAAGAAAAAGAAAGAACGAGGAAGACGATACGTACCTGTCGTGTTTGGATGCGTCGCAAGACTGCGGATGTTTCAAGACTGCCAATTAAATTAAAAGAAAGAACGAGGAAGACGGGTTGAAGGGAAAATTGTGAGGGAGGGGATTTAGGTGGTTTAAGTGTTTTAAGTAATACTTACCTGGGATGCGTATTTGGACGCGACGCGTCCTAAGTGACTTCTCTGAATTATTTTTGGACGCTGCTGTGGACGCGATGGGCAGACTTCACTGCCTTGTGCAATTAGTCCATCAATTTTTTCATGCTGAGGGGGATGCAACGTATCCGCCTCGTTTTCCCATTTCTAGACCCCCTTTTTTTTATATATACATACAAGATCTAATTCCTACAAAATAATGAACTAACTAACTTGGGTGGCCTCCCAAGAAGCGCCTGATTTAACGTCGCGGCACGACGCAACACGTTCTTCATGCCTCCACTAAATCCATCGAGGTCTTGTGACGTGCAATGTCACCACCCCAATAGTGTTTTACTCTTTGGCCATTTACCAAGAATGTCGCATTGGAACCCGTATCACGTAATTCCACCGCACCATGAGGTTTCACACTAACCACTTCAAACGGACCCGACAATCGAGATTTAAGCTTTCCTGGAAAAAGCTTTAGCCTTGAATTAAACAAGAGAACTTCTTAACCTGGCTCAAACTCACGATGTTGGATGTGCTTATCATGCCACCTTTTGGTCTTTTCTTTATACCATTTGGCATTTTCATACGCATGCAATCGAAACTCATCAAGCTCGTTGAGTTGTAGCAATCTCTTCTCACCGGCCAAGTCCATCTCCATATTTAGCTTTTTAATCGCCCAATATGCTTTGTGTTCAATCTCGATGGACAAATGGCACGCCTTCCCATAAACCAACCTGTACGGAGAAGTACCTATGGGGGTCTTGTATGTAGTGCGATACGCCCATAATGCGTCATCCAGCTTCCCGGCCCAGTCCTTTCTATTCCCACTTACTGTTTTATCCAAAATCTGCTTTACCTCTCTGTTGGAAACTTCTACTTGACCACTCGTTTGGGGATGATAGGCAGTGGAAACCTTGTGCTTAACTCCATATTTTGCAAGAATATTATTCAGCAATTTGTTACAAAAGTGAGTTCCCCCGTCGCTTATCAACACTCTTGGAGTCCCAAAACGTGTGAAGATGTGCTTCTTTACAAAGCTTACCACTACCTTTGCGTCATTAGTAGGAAGAGCAATGGCCTCCACCCACTTAGAAACATAGTCGACCGCCACCAAGATGTACCTGTGCCCATTAGAATATGGGAACGGTCCCATGAAATCAATCCCCCAAACATCAAAAAGCTCTACTGCCAGAATATTTTTCAAGGGCATCTCGTGCTTCCTCGTGATAGTTCCGGTTCTTTGGCATCTATCACAATTTTTAACAAAGGCATGTGCATCCTTAAATAATTTTGGCCAATAGAAACCTGATTGTAGCACTTTTTGGGCGGTTCTATCCCCGCCGTGATAACCTCCATATGGCGAAGTATGGCAGTCATGCAGTATAGCATTCATCTCTTCCTCAGGAACACACCTTCGCACCAACTGATCTGCGCACTGCCTATATAAGAATGGCTCATCCCACATGTAGAGCCTCACATCATGTAAGAATCTTCTTCTATTGTCAGGTGTCAATTCTAGTGGCGTCACCCCACTTGCAATAAAATTCACATAATCTGCATACCATGGGGCTTCACCTGAGGTGACTGCTAATAATTGCTCATCAGGAAATGTTTCTTTGATTGACCCTCCTTCAGCTACGTGGTTCTGACTTTCTAATCTGGACAAGTGATCAGCCACTTGATTTTCTATCCCTTTTCGATCTCGGATCTCTAAGTCAAATTCTTGCAAGAGGAGGACCCAACGAATCAGCCTCGGCTTGGCGTCTTTCTTTTCAAACAAGTATCTGATAACTGAATAATCTGTGTAGACGATGACTTTGGTTCCCACTAGATAGGATCTGAACTTGTCAAACGCCCACACCACTGCAAGCAACTCCTTTTCAGTAACTGTATAATTCATCTGAGCTGGATTCATAGTTTTGCTCGCATAATAAATGGAGTGAAAGATTTTATCCCTCCTTTGCCCCAAAACCGCTCTGATTGCTATGTCACTTGCATCGCACATCAACTCAAATGGTTGTGCCCAATCTGGGCCAATGATAATTGGTGCAGTCACCAATCTTCCCTTTAGCTCCTCAAATACTTTCAGACATGCATTATCAAACTTGAAGGTGACATCTTTCTCTAGGAGCCTGCATATCGGACAAGAAATTTTCGAGAAATCTTTAATGAATCAACGATAAAAACCTGCATGGCCCAAGAAACTGTGAATGCCTTTGACGGATGTCGGTGGGGGAAATTTTTCAATCGCCTCCACCTTTGCTTTATCCACCCGTAGACAATCTTTTGACACCTTGTGCCCCAAAACTATACCTTCACGTACCATGAAATGGCACTTTTCCCAGTTTAGCACCAAGTTCGTCTCTTCACACCTGGCAAGCACTTTATCAAGGTTCATCAAACAACTATCAAAAGAACATCCAAACACAGAAAAATCATCCATGAACACTTCTACAAATCTTTCAACCATGTCAGTAAAAATAGCCATCATACACCTTTGAAAAGTCGCAGGTGCATTACAAAGACCAAAGGGCATTCTCTTGAATGCATACGTGCCATAAGGACACGTAAATGTAGTTTTCTCTTGGTCCTCTGGGGCTATAGCAATCTGATTATACCCCAAATAACCGTCTAGAAACAGTAGTATTCCTGGCCAGCTAACCTATCAAGCATTTGGTCAATAAAGGGAAGGGGAAAGTGGTCTTTCCGGGTGGCATTGTTCAATTTTCTATACTCTATGCAAATTCTCCATCCAGTGACAGTTCTTGTAGGAATTAAATCATTATTTCATTAACTACTACAGTCATCTCCCCTTTCGTTGGCACACATTGAACGGGGCTTACCCATTTGCTATCAGAGATTGGAAATACAATACCTGCATCAAGCCACTTAATCACTTCTTTTCTTACCACTTCTTTCATGATTGGATTTAGTTGGCATTGATGCTCTACACTTGGCTTGTGTCCGTCCTCCATGAGGATTTTGTGCATGTAGAAAGCTGGACTAATGCCTTTAATGTCAGACATTGTCCACCCAATTGCTCGCTTGTGCTCACGTAGCACTCTCAATAGCTTTTCTTCCTGCAATTTAGACAAGTGAGAAGAAACAATAACAGGTAAAGTGTCAGAACTACCCAAATAAGCATATTGAAGGTGAGGGGGTAGGGGTTTAAGCTCCAGTTTTGGAGCTTCTTCAATTGATGGCTTTGGAGGATGCCCGCTTGGCTTATTCAGGGGCTCAAACGGGTGTATTCTTTGTATGTAAGCACATGATGTATCTAGGATATGCATCATCTCCTCAACCTCATCATCAATCGTCAAGCTATCGAACACTATGAGTGCTTTTTCTAGAGAGTTGTCTAGATATACACTTGTGTCAAGAAGTTGCTCGTCCGCCTCCACAACAGATATCATAGAGAGCTCCTCATAGTGGCGGGGAAGTTGGATTTCTTTGTAGACATTAAAGACTGCTTCCTCGTTGTCCACCCTCATAATCATTTTTCCCTCTCTCACTTTAATTATTGCATCACCAGTAGCCAAGAGAGGTCGTCCCAATATGATTGGAGCTTGTTCATCAGCCTCAAAATCTAGAATAATGAAGTCAGCTGGGAAGATAAATTTCCCAATTTGCAGCAGCACATCTTCAATCACTCATTCCGGGTAGGCTATGGACCTATCAGCTAATTACAACATCACAGTGGTTGGTCTTGGAGCTCCCAAACCCAATTGCTTAAACAAGGACAAGGGCATTAGATTTATTCTTGCCCCCAAATCACAAAGAGCACGACCCACATCACTATTACCGATTCGGACTGGGATAGTGAAGCTGCCAGGATCCTTAAGCTTTTGGGGAAGCTTGTTTTGGACCCTTGAAGTGCACTCCTCAGTAAGTGCAACTGTCTTGAACTCAGTCAATTTCCTATTGTGAGCCATTATATCTTTTATGTACTTAGCATACTTTGGAATTTCACGAAGTACCTCTACCAATGAAATATTTAATTGAACCTTGTAAGCACGTAATTTTTGATCCGGCACGTTTTTGAGCTATTTTAGTGTTTAAAATATTTATTTAACTTAAATTTAATTTTTATAGAGTTTCAATCAATTTTTACTTCAAATTACAATTTAAAAACTCAAAAAATATTTTCATTTTTAGTTTAAGGTCAGTTAGTATATTTATGTTTATAGTATTTTAATTTTACCATGACTTTAGCCTATTTTCTCTATTTTTTATTTTATTATAAGATTTAAAAATACAAAAATATAGTTTTACTTTTAATATTTAATTTTATTTTAGTAGTTTATTAAGAGTGATTTTTATAAATATATTATATTATTTTAGTCTTCTTAGCCCAAAATTAAAACCCAACAAGACATGGACCCAACCCAATTTCCTAAATCCAAGCCCAATCCCTTAACCCTAAGCCCCTTCTCCCTACCTAAAGATAAATACCTACTCTTCAACACCACCAAACGGACACACATATCAGAGGAGACCCTCCCCGCCCTAACATTAAGAGCTCAGCAAGAAAAACAGCCGCAGCCTGCTAAAAAGGAGGAACACGAGAGGGGACGGGCAAAAGAGGAAGCTTTCTTCTTCTTCCTCACAATTTCATCAAACAAAACTACAAATTCCTCCCCAAACTCCAGTGAAAATAAGTCCAAAAGGCAGCAAAAAACCTGCTGCAAATAGCCCTTAAAAATACAACACCTTTACTCCCACAAAACACTATGGAAATCACTAACAAACAACCATAACCGCTGCCCCCGAGGTTGCCGTTTGAGTTTCCGGTCAAAGGCGTCCAAGCTATTTTTGTTGTTCGCCGCTCAAGTTTTGTCGGCTTTACTCTACTGTAAATCTCACTTGGAGTTGTCTACTAGATCAAGTCATGGAAAATTATTTGGCTTAAAGGTCCACTCTCTCGTTATTACACCTTTTATTTTGCTAATTTGTATGATATTTCGTTTGGTTCTTGTGATAGAAAGCATGAGCAGTAGCTTTAGTTTATTTTAATTTGTTATTGTGGCCTTATTTCAGAAAAGCTTTCACATTCTGTTAGTATAGTTCTGTTAATGTTAGTTGTCCATGGTTTCATATAGCCGATCTTTGATTTTGTTAGTTAGTTAACTATACATGGTTAAATAATTTGGGGTTGGATACAGGTTTGTATATTTTCCATGTGAATTTGTTACCCATAATTCAATAGCTTCACCAATAATCTCATGGTAGTTTAAATAAACAACTTATGAACATCGTAGCTTGCTTTAGGCGCGATTCATAAATAAATCATTGTGACTATGGGTACGGTTCCCGTGGCTTAGTCATGATACATAAACCCCAATTCGAGTGTGCATTTCACGTGACTCGACCATAACTTCAAATGTTAATAATAAAATCAACACATTGTAGGTCGCAAGTGCGTTTCACGTGGCGCGATTCGCAATGTGTACAAAAACCAATGAGTGCGCGACATCGCGACTTGTTCAAATAAACTCCATAAATAATTAAAAGTGGTTAGAAGCTAAAATGCACAATAGGTTCAAACATGTAATAAATCAGATAATTAGGCCAATTAATAATAGTTGAGCGACCTTGCTAAAACCACGGAATCCGGGAGTGCCTCACACCTTCTCTCGGGTTAATAGAATTCCTTACTCGGTCTTCTGTGTTCGCAGACCATAAATAAGAGTCAATTTCCTCGATTTGGGATTTAGAATAAACCGGTGACTTGGGACACCATAAATTATTCCAAGTGGCGACTCTGAAATAAATAAATAATTTCATTTCGTTTAATGTCACTTTAATTAGAAAAACTCCCCTATCCCCCATCCGTTCGGGAAAAAGGAGGTGTGACAGCTCTGGCGACTCTGCTGGGGACCGAACCCAGAATCTCTGGTTCAGGATTCAGAATTCGAGCTTAGAATAGCTGTTATGATTGGCTTTCATGATTGTCTTATTTTTAGGTGTTTGAGCCTAATGTGCTAAATGCCATTTTTTTTTACCGCTTTGATATTGTATGAATTGTATATAAACTGCTACGAAATCTTTCCTCTCTCTGAGTCTTCTAAATCTTCTGGGAAGTGCATGCTGGCGTGACTTCTTTTCTGTTAGTGTCATATCCTAATTTAGAACGAGGATCGGATCAGTTACAAAGCCGGATGGCCTTTTGGTTACCAGTACGTTGCCCCCCCCCCCGGCTCGAGTTGTCCGCTCGGGTAAGCCAGGTCTAGAACAATACACCCAGGATTTAAACTTAGAATAACACAGCCTCATGCCGGATCCCTAGTAGGTACGTTTGCTTGCATCACGTGCATTTGACTTAGGGGACTCAACACAGGGGTTGGGTCCGTCTAGGACAGGTGTACCCAAAATTAAAAGACCATCCTGATGCATTCTTTACGTGCTACTTGTGCATTAATTTGTTTGGCTTGTATGTTGACCGGCTTCGTGAGTAAGAAAAAAAATCCAAAAAAAAAAAAAAAAAAAAGAGAAAAACCAAGAGTGAGGTAAGACAGAAAAACACCTGGTTTTAATAATTTCAGTATTCAAAAATCCCGTTACTCTGTCGAAATTTCAAAAATAAAGAGAGAATCATTTCAAAACAAATCATATTTTTCTGCGCGTCAAAATGACCGAACTACGCGGGCCTGATTCTCACCGGATGTGAGATACGTAGGCAAACCTCATCGGTTCCGGCCCCCAATTTTCAAAAATCTAAAAATATTTTCCTTTATTTCCTTATTTAGAAAGTCTTTCTTTGAGACCCCATTTTTAAAAATTCAAAAAATATTTCCTTTAATTCCTTCTTTTAGGAGTCTTTTTTTAAAGAAAATCCCAAACAAATAAAAGATTAAAAATAAATAAATAATAATTTTAAACCAAAACAAGTATATATTTTATCTGTAGGAGTCTTTCATTAGAAAAAGAAGACAAATGAAATTAAAATCCAAAAATATTTTCCTTTTCCTTTTTTTTTAGAAGTTTTTTCTTTCGAAATTCCGAAAAAATAATTATAAAATCAAAATTCAAAAAAAAGAAATATTTTCTTTTTTCTTTAGAAGTCTTGCTTTTTCAAAAATTAAAAAAAAAAAGAATAATCAAATTCCAAAAATATTTTCTCTTAAAAAATAATAATAATAAAAATAAAAATTGACCACTTCGCAAACACAACCCTAAAATCTTCTCCTCCGAAGCGTTGAAAGGCCGTATTTGCAAAAGTGCCCGTGATTTGTTTTCGGTTATATTTTTCAAAAATTATAATGATAGTAATCTTTTCATGATCAGTTTTGTACAAAATTTTAATCTAGTCACCCTAATTTAAAATGTGCAGAATGAGCACCGTTCAGAACTTACCTGTGAAGGTTATGGATCAGATTCCACTGGCACTCCACATGTGGTGGGAGGATTTGGGAAAACAAGGACGAGATATGGTCAACCAATACCTAGGGGCGCTCACTGGACTATTGAAAATTCAACCTAGAAGGGACCTGATAGAGGCATTAGTGGCATTCTGGGACCCCGCTCATAATGTTTTACACTTCTCAGATTTTGAGCTTACGCCCACTTTGGAAGAAATAGCGGGTTATACTGGGAGCACGGAAGGACTGAGACACAAGTACCTGGTATCTCCAAGGACTGTTACTCCCCACAAGTTTCTGGACTTATTAAAGATAAGCAGACAAATCAAGACGGGAAGTCTAGCATGGGGAATTTCCACCTTTCATTTTCTATATCAGCGATACGGGCATCTAGGGGGATTCGAAGACCCTGAAAATGGACTCTGCAGTAAAGGAACCCATAGATGTTTTGCCTTCATGGTGGCATTTTTAGGACTTTTGGTGTTTCCAAGGGAGGACGGGCACATTGATTTGCGGATAGCCGGGGTTGTCCACGTTCTGACTACTCAGGCCAAGAGTACTCTCGCACCCATGATCGTATCAGATATATTCCGAGCCCTCACGTTCTGTAAGGCCGGAGCCAGTTTTTTCGAGGGATGCAACCTGTTGTTGCAAGTATGGATGATCGAACACCTCTGTCATCGTCCTCGATACATGAACTATGGGTCTACGGGAAAAAACTGCATTGAAGAGTTTAGTGCACGAGTAACAGGATTCGAGATGCCGAAAGGGGTCAAAGATTGGATTACCTGCCTTCAATCTACGACCGCAGATCAGGTAGAATGGACATTGGGTTGGCTTCCCGTTGATGAGATTGTTTATATGCCCGCCACTGGTCCCTACTTCTTGCTAATGGGTCTCCGAAGCATCCAACCCTATGCTCCGTACCGGGTTTTGAGACAGCTTGGAAGATGCCAGACAGTTCCTAGAGATGAAGATCTTAGCACTTATGTGGTCGAAATCCGTCCTGATGCCCAATTTCCCGAAGAAGTGGTTCGTAAAATTTGGAGCGAATGCCAGTATTTGGGGGCAAATACCCGAGTACGTGATTTGTCTAAAGGTGAGGTCTTACCTAGTTATGTTGCCTGGTATGGAAAGAGAGTCGCGACGAGTGGTGAACCTGAACGACCAACTAAAAGACCTCATATCCAAGAATTTGTTGACGAATCGCAGGAGCAGTGGGCTTGGTTAGCCAAAGAAAGGGAGTACCGGACCACCATAAGCAAGCTCGAAGGGCAAATTGAAAAAATCAAATTTGATGGTAGTTTGCAGGCAGCTAAAGATGCAGGGGAAAAGAAGAGGTTGGCCAAGGAAAATGAATCCCTTCGAGCCCAAATTCAGAGAATGAAGATAGCCGCCGAGACACCAGCAAGAAGTGAGAGAGATGAGAAAATTATTACCAACCTGAGGCGGAAAGTGCATGATTACGGTTTTGACTTGACAAAGGTCGAGGGGGATTTGTTCAATGCTCAAGCAAAGCTGGCCAAAGGTGCGTAAGAACACGCTAGATTAGCCCACCAGTTGAAGCAGAAATATGACAAAGAAGTAGCGATTTTGCAGGAAAAGTTGGTTGCTCTGGAAAATGAAATGATTAAGCAAACAAAGGATTTTAGGACAGAAAGAGAGCATTGCTATGCACTGATTTACCAACTACAAGAAAGCCTGAAGCAGTTACAAGACCAAAGCAACACAGATACACAAGTATTCGAGGCTCGGGCCCAGCAGATTGGACGTTTGCTGCAAGAAAAGGGTGTCATCAGAATGAGGATTAAAGAGATAGCTGATTATGTTGTAATGAAATACCATGAATGTGAAGATATGACCAAGTCTATATTTTTTGCTTCTGTAATGACATTCGTCCGACAAGTGATGGTTGACCTAGACCGCCTCCAAGAGGATATTGCCTGCAGGCCTATGCGGAGACCGGCTGATGTCCCGCAAGCCTCCGGAGTACCAGTGGATGCTCTTATGTATTTTTGATTTCCTTTAGTAGTCTGTGTTTTACTTTCTTTGAGTCTTGTTCGCCTTTGTCAAAGTTGTCTATTACTTTATGCCGAGTCTGTAGATTTTCCTTTTTTGCAGTCATCTCTACTTTAGTCCTTGTAATAGAAAATCCAAAAAGATTGTCTTTTATTAATGAAATAAATTATTTCGCGTCTATTGCTCTGAACTACGTAATGATCTGATTCATGCGGCGTCATGATACGTAGGCAATCCCCATAGGATTCGATCATATTCTTAAAAGAAAAAAGGGGCCAAACTAAAAAAAGAGAGGAAAGAATAAGAACTAAAAGAGCGAAACATAGCAGGAGGTGAGAGGGAAAAGTCAGGATTTGGAGAATTTGGAAAAGCCGGGATGAAACATACGAACCGTCGCAAAGCATTTAGGAACGTTAACTGCTCAGGTGCATTGCATATCCAATGTGCGATTACCTATCTGTAAATTGCTTTTAAAACTGACCAAGTTTTTGTGTGTGAACAGAGACAGGTTTTGTTTTAGGTGGTTAGTTTGTTGGCATCCTGGAAAGTCACCCTTATAACACCAGATCAAAGTGTAAGGCAGTCATGACTAGCAAAGAATTGGACACGGGTGTTGTCGACCCGCCAAGGGAGGTTGTAGAATCGGAGTCTGAATTGAAAGAAGAGGTCTACAGGTTGAAGCATCAAATGGCAGAAATGTATCAAGCCTGGGTCAGGGGGCATCCCCCACCTTCATTCCCCGCTAACTACTCAGAAAATCCCGCTTTCATTCCACCACTATCACAAGCCCAAGATCCCATTACCATTGACCTTTCCCCTCAGCACGCACCAGGCTTTATCCCTTATCACCATTACCCTGGCACCTCGTCCCAAACCTTTCATGCTCCACCAGCCAAAACAACTGCATACCCTGCTCCGACATCCGCTCCTATTTTCGTAGCCCCTCCGCGAGCTACCCTTCACAGATCTTCTAGCGAACCCGCGTTCCAAGCTCCAGATACCCAATATTATGTTCCAGAACCAACTTTCAAAGTCGTGAATCCTTATTCTCATGCCCCTCGCTTTGAACCTCTTGTCGAAACTGAGAAACCATCCCGGAATGTGGAGCAGGACGAGATGTTCAGGAAAGTGAAGAGCCTAGAGCAATCTTTGAAGAACATGCAAGGGATAGGAAGCCAAGTAAGTGTGGCTTACAAGGATTTATGCTTATTTCCGGATGTTCAACTGCCCGCTGGGTTCAAGATGCCCAAGTTTGACCCGTACGATGGACATGGAGATCCCGTGGCCCATTTGAGAGGCTTCTGCAGCAATATGAGAGGCGCCGGTGGGAAAGATGAATTATTAATGGCATATTTCAGTCAGAGTCTGAGTGGGGCAGCTTTAGAATGGTACACCCGCCAAGACACTAGCAGGTGGTACACATGGGATGACTTGGCTCAGGCCTTTGCTCGGCACTTTCAGTACAATATAGACATTGTCCCGGATCGCCTATCTTTGACCAAGGTAGAGAAGAGGCCCAATGAAAGCTTTAGGGAATATGGTTTCAGATGGAGAGAACAAGCTGCACGAGTCTACCCTCCAATGGAGGAAGATGAGATGGTCGAGTACTTTCTTCAAGCCCTAGAGCCCACTTACTTTGGCCATTTGATCTCAGCCATAGGTAAGTCCTTCAACGATGTGGTAAAGATGGGAGGAATGATGGAAGAGGGACTCAAGTCAAGCAAGATCATGAGCTACTCTGCCATAAAAGCGACCACACAGGCAATTCAAAGTGGCACCGGAAGCCTGTTAGGCAAAAAGAAGAAAGAAGATGTCGCTATGTTTGTCTCTGGATCATGGCGTGGCCCAAGGGGTCCACCTCACCAGTACACCCAAACTCGACCCCAACCTCAAGCCTACACCCAAGCTCCAGATAATCCATCTCAGCACTATCTCCCGCCACAAGACCCTCGATATTCTGTCGAGCTACCCCAATACCATGTTCACCACGCACAGTCATATGCTCAACCCCCTCCTTACCCGCAATGGCATGCTCCAACTCCACAAAATCTTTATACACCCCCACAACCATACCAAAACCCTACTGGTCCAAGTTTTCGACCGAAGCTAGATTACAGAAAAGAGAGGCAACAACGGAAAGAAACCTTCACCCCTCTTGGAGAGTCCTATACCAGTTTGTTTCAGAGGTTGAGGCAGTTGGACGTTTTGAGGCCGATTGAGCCCAAGATACCAAATCCGCCTCCAAGGAACCTTGATTACTCCCTTAAATGTGCATATTGTTCTGATGCTCCGGGGCACGACACGGAGAAGTGCTGGCATTTGAAGAGGGCGATCCAAGAGCTTATTGATACAAATCAAATTGTGGTCCAGAGCCCGGAGGCGCCAAACATCAACCAAAATCCTTTGCCGGCCCATGCAGAGACACATATGATCGAGATAGTTCATAAGGATGGGGAGCCCAAAAACTCTTCCAAGTCTGTCATGATGATCCGGGATAGCGAAAGTAATCCAGTCAAAGCTCTAGATTCTGCAAAAGCAATGTCCTTGGCAATCAAAAGGGTGTCGGAGAAGCCAAGCGCGCTCAACGTGAAGCCTTCTGTATTGGTTGTGAAAGGGCCTCCGGTTGATGTTGAAGCGAACCAGGAGAGGCAAAAGGTGGTCGTGCCAGGGGTCCCGGGCAAGCCTGTCATAATCGTGGAAGGGGCTCGTGTTACCCCCATTATCATTAAGCCAGTAATCCAGTTACCGATGGTTGACACAAAGGCCGTCCCATGGAATTACAAACAGGTGGTAATAACATACAAAGGGAAAGAAGTAGAAGAAGAAATCAATGAAACCGGAGGACTAACTCGTTCTGGGAGATGTTTTGCCCCAGAAGAACTGAGGAAAACCAAGCCATCCAAGGACGGCCACATCCCAGTAAAAAAGCCGATCACCGAAGAAGAGGCTGAGGAATTCCTGAAAAAGATGAAAATGCAAGACTATTCCATTGTAGAACAGTTGAGGAAAACACCAGCTCAGATCTCTCTTCTGTCTTTATTGATACATTCAGATGAACACCGCAAAGCCCTGATGAAGATTTTGAACGAGGCCCATGTTCCTGATAAGATCACGGTGAACCACTTGGAAAAGATTGCTAACAAGATTTTCGAAGCGAACAGGATCACTTTCTCAGATGATGAACTCCCTATAGAGGGTACAGAACACAATCGAGCTCTTTATCTCACAGTGAAGTGCGAAGATTTTGCTGTCTCAAGGGTACTGGTGGATAACGGTTCTAGTGCGAATATTTGCCCTCTGTCCACTTTGCAAAAGTTGAAGATTGGCACCGAAAGGATCCACATTAATAATGTATGCGTTCGAGGCTTCGATGGAGGAGGGAAAGATTCTGTCGGTGATATAATGCTAAATTTGTCAATAGGGCCGGTTGAGTTCACTATGGAGTTCCAAGTGCTAGATGTGACTGCCTCTTATAACTTGTTGTTGGGCAGGCCCTGGATCCACGCTGCCAAGGCAATCCCGTCTTCTCTGCATCAAATGGTAAAGTTCGAATGGGACAAACAGGAAATAGTTGTGCACGGTGATGAGAACTTATCTGCTTACAATGACATAATCGTTCCATTTATTGAAGTTGAAGATGATAAAGGGCCTTGGGTTTACCAAATGTTCGAAACAGTGTCTGTCGGGAAAATTCCCGAAGGAGAATGCATCCTAGGTCCAAAGATACCATCCGCGTCTGTCATGGTAGCAAATGAAATGTTGAAGAATGGTTTTCTGCCAGGCAAAGGTCTGGGTTCATCTCTGCAGGGTATTGTGCATCCGGTGTGCCCACGTGAAAGTTTTGGTACATTTGGTTTGGGATTCACACTCACAGGGAAGGATGTGAAAAAGGCTAAAAGTTTGAAAGGAAAGGCATGGTCACTTCCTAAGCCTGTTCCACATATCTCCAAGTCTTTTGTCAAGCCAAGGGTCGCAAAACGCCCAATATCAGCGGTCCCAAAACCTGTGGTCGACTTTGATGAAGAGTTGATCAAGAGGTTCCAGAGTTTGTTTGATGAGGTTAATATGGTAGAAATCGGGGAAGGTTCCAGTAATGCCGATGTGCAGCTCGTTGGGCCAAATGTGAAGCTTAGCAATTGGAAAGCTACTCCTCTCCCCGCCCGGAAGGAGTTTTGGTAGTTTGCTTTGTTTTCCTTTCTGCTATCTGGGTTATTCTAGGGTTGTAATCCAGATTTTTATTTTTTGCTTGTTTTGATGTACAAACCCTCCTATCCTTTTATTTTCAATGAAATACAATTTCCCGTTTTCCATTAATCCTGACAGCGTTTCATTTTTGTTTTTGCTTTCTGTACAGTTCCTTTTATGCTGGTTTCAATGACATGACATGCATGAGGAATTTTCAGCCAAATCTTAAAAGCCAATCTAATTCTGAAACAACGATCCAAGAAGTAGAGGGTGATGATGAAACAGAATACGATGAAGAGGCGGTATTTGAGGAAGTCAGTAGAGAACTAAAACACTTCGAAGAAAAACCCAAGCCTAATTTGAATGAAACCGAAGCAATCAATTTAGGGGATCAAAATAATATCAGAGAAACCAAGATAAGTGTGCATCTGGAACCGCAAATAAAGGAAGAAATAATCAAAACACTATTTGCATACAAAGATGTCTTTGCATGGTCGTATGACGACATGCCGGGCTTGAGTACTGATTTGGTAGCTCATAAATTGCCAACCGACCCTACGTTCCCTCCTGTCAAGCAAAAGTTAAGAAAGTTCAAGACTGATATGACTGTGAAGATTAAAGAAGAAATCACAAAGCAACTGGAGGCAAAGGTCATTCGGGTCACTCAGTATCCCACTTGGTTAGCTAATGTGGTACCAGTACCAAAGAAGGATGGTAAGACGAGGGTGTGTGTTGATTATCGTGATCTCAACAAGGCAAGTCCAAAAGATAACTTTCCATTGCCGAATATCCACATTCTGATTGATAATTGTGCCAAGCACGAGATCGGGTCTTTCGTGGATTGTTATGCGGGATATCATCAGATCCTAATGGACGAGGAAGACGCAGAAAAGACAGCATTCATCACGCCATGGGGGACGTATTGCTACCGGGTAATGCCATTCGGTTTAAAGAATGCTGGGGCAACTTACATGAGGGCAATGACTACTATATTTCATGACATGATACACAAGGAAATTGAGGTTTATGTAGATGATGTGATCATAAAGTCAAAGAAGCAGTCCGACCATGTTGGGGATTTGAGAAAGTTTTTCCAAAGGCTCCGCAGGTACAACCTCAAGCTCAATCCGGCGAAATATGCATTTGGTGTTCCGTCGGGGAAACTGTTGGGATTCATAGTCAGTCGACGCGGCATCGAGTTGGATCCGTCAAAGATTAAGGCCATCCAAGAACTACCACCACCAAAGAATAAAACTGAGGTGATGAGCCTGCTCGGGAGGTTAAACTACATCAGCAGGTTTATTGCTCAACTCACGACGACTTGTGAGCCCATATTTAAGTTACTAAAGAAAAATGCTGCGGTTAAGTGGACTGATGAGTGTCAGGAAGCATTTGATAAGATCAAGAATTACCTGCTGAACCCCCTGTGTTGGTCCCGCCAGAACCTGGGAGACCTTTAATCCTCTATTTGACAGTCACGGATAATTCTTTTGGTTGTGTGTTGGGTCAACACGACATCACGGGCAAGAAAGAGCAAGCCATTTATTACCTCAGCAAGAAGTTCACTCCTTATGAGGTTAAGTATACTCTTCTTGAAAGGACATGTTGCGCCCTGACTTGGGTGGCGCAAAAGTTGACGCATTATCTGTCATCCTACACTACTTACCTCATTTCTCGCATGGATCCTCTAAGGTATATCTTTCAGAAGCCTATGCCCACAGGGAGGTTGGCAAAGTGGCAGATTTTACTCACAGAATTTGACATCATCTATGTGACTCGAACCGCGATAAAAGCCCAAGCCCTAGCCGATCACTTGGCCGAGAATCCGGTGGATGAAGTATATAAGCCACTGAAGACTTATTTTCCTGATGAAGAAGTGATGTATGTTGACGGGGCTGATCATGATGAAAAGCCAGGTTGGAAACTCTTCTTTGATGGAGCTGCTAACATGAAAGGTGTCGGAATAGGTGCTGTACTCATTTCTGAAACAAGGCATCACTACCCTATAACAGCTCGACTTCGATTTTATTGCACTAACAACATGGCTGAATATGAGGCATACATTCTGGGTTTGAGGCTAGCTATAGATATGGGAGTTCAAGAAATATTGGTTTTGGGAGACTCAGATTTGCTGGTTCACCAGATTCAGGGAGAATGGGAGACCCGTGATTTGAAGCTCATACCGTATCGACAATGTCTGCATGATATTTGTCAATGATTCAGGTCGGTAGAATTCAGGCATATTCCCAGGATTCATAATGAGATTGTCGATGCCTTGGCTACTCTGGCATCAATGTTACACCATCCGGATGAGATTTATGTCGACCCTCTGCGAATCCAAATCAGCATGCCTATTGCAATGTGGTTGAGGAGGAACTTGATGGTGAGCCTTGGTTCCATGATGTCAAGGAATACATCAAATCAGGGGTATATCCGGCACATGCCACAGGCGATCAAAAGAGAACCATTCGACGTCTGGCTAGTGGATTTTTCTTAAGTGGGGGAATATTGTACAAGAGAACTCCAGATCTAGGATTACTAAGGTGTATAGATGCTAAACAAGCCTCGACTATCATGGCCGAAGTGCATTCTGGGGTTTGCGGCCCACATATGAGTGGGTACGTCTTGGCGAAGAAGATTCTTCGAGCAGGTTATTATTGGCTCACCATGGAACGTGATTGCATCAGCTTTGTTCGCAAATGTCATCAATGCCAGGTGCACGGTGATTTGATTCATTCCCCGCCATCTGAGCTGCACACAATGTCGGCACCTTGGCCCTTTGTTGCTTGGGGCATGGATGTCATTGGACCGATTGAGCCGGCAGCGTCAAACGGGCATAGGTTTATTTTGGTAGCCATTGATTACTTTACCAAGTGGGTCGAAGCTGTAACTTTTAAGTCCATGACCAAGAAGGCAGTGGTAGATTTTGTTCATTCAAACATCATTTGCCGGTTCGGAATTCCCAAGGTAATCATCACAGATAATGCTGCTAACCTCAACAGTCATTTGATGAAAGAGGTATGCCAACAGTTCAAGGTTACGCATCGAAACTCCACTCCATATCGTCCTAAGGCAAACGGAGCTGTTGAGGCTGCTAACAAGAACATAAAGAAGATACTTCGTAAAATGGTACAAGGTTCGAGGCAATGGCATGAAAAGTTACCGTTTACTTTGCTAGGTTATCGCACTACTGTCCGCACTTCAATAGGTGCAACCCCCTATTTGCTGGTATATGGAACCGAGGCAGTGATACCTGCGGAAGTTGAGATTCCATCCCTGCGGGTCGTTGTTGAAACTGAAATTGATAATGATGAGTGGGTCAAAACCCGGCTAGAGCAATTGAGTTTGATTGATGAAAAAAGATTGGCAGCAGTATGTCATGGTCAATTGTATCAGAAAAGAATGACAAGAGCATACAACAAGAAGGTTCGGCCCCAAAAATTTGAAGTGGGTCAGCTGGTATTGAAACGCATCCTTCCACATCAGGCTGAAGCTAAAGGCAAGTTCGCCCCAAACTGGAAGGGGCCTTTCATTGTGACAAAGGTGTTGCCCAATGGTGCTTTGTATTTAACAGACATAGAAGGTAAATGTGTGGATATGGCTATTAATTATGATGCAGTCAAGAGATATTATGTATGATTTCTTTGCTTATCTTCAATCGCATTTTGTACTAGACACGTTCAAAGTTGGAATGACGAAGGCATTTTATTCTGCTATCCCAAACACTTTTATCATTTGTTACCCTTTTTGAGCCTTATTTATTTTCTTTCATACCTCTCTTTTGGAATCAAAAGCAGTGTTAGAAATATAAAAGAAAAAAGAGAGAAAAGAAGAAGAAGAGAAAAAAAAATCAAGAAAAAAAAAAGAAAAAAAGAAGAAAAAAAGAAAGAAAAGAGAAAAGCAAAGAAAGAAAAAAAAAGAAAAGAGAGGAGAAAAAGAAGAGCAAAGTAACAAAAGCAAAACTCTTATGTTTGAACTACGTTCAACCTGATTCCTTTTAAGGATACGTAGGCAACCTTACACGGTTCGGTCCCCTCAAAATAAAAGTCCAAAATTCCCCAAATTCGAAGAAACTGGGGCAGAAGTTTTAGTTTTGTAAAAAGATCTGATTCCAAAAGTTGTAATTTTGAACCCCTTCATCTTGAATTATTTTGAGCCCGCATGCTACCCTTTCTTTCTAACCCTGTCCGAAACCTACACTACAGTCCAAAGAAAGACCTTCTGATCAACTTTGAGGATGCCAAGCCAAATGAGATGGAGGTGCGATTTACATCACGGGTAACACCTTGGTTCATGGGCACAAGGAAAAATGAATAAATGAGAGAGTCTTATTGGTGAAAACCCTCACGGGCACCATAGGGCGATGGTGAGTCAAGAGAAAATTCAAATGAGAGAGTCTTATTGGTGAAAACCCTCACGGGCACCATAGGGCGATGGTGAGTCGAGAGAAAATTCAAATGAGAGAGTCTTATTGGTGAAAACCCTTACGGGCACTGTAAGGCGACAATGAGTTGAGAGAGGAGCAAATGAGAGAGGTTTGCTGGTGAAAACCCCTCGGGGCATTACAAGCTGAATCAGGTTCATGACTTTACAAAGAAATTGAATTATGGAAAACCCGGTTTTGAAGTATGAAGACATGGCATGAACTGAAATGTGATTAGTTGGATGGATTAGGCTGATCAGTCTGAAATGCATGTCATGATCATTGGAGCCAGTTGCTTCATTCAGATAAGTCTCTTTTCCATTTTTCTTCAAATAGTCATCGCTTTTTTTTTCTTTCTTTTGTTTTATTCCTAATTCTCGAAGTCACTTCGCTTCGTTTCTTTTGGGTCTATTCTTCTAAGTCTCAGTCAAATTAGTCTGTTGTTAAGCAAGCAAGAAAGGACTTCAAAGCCCACTACCAACTTTTTATTTGCACTAAGCGAAATTCGGCCAGGCACATCCCAAGTGACATGATGTAGAATTAGCAGTGCGGGGGTAACTGAAGTTCAGGTGGTCAAGTGATTCGTGAATTTGTAGGAAATGCAAAGGTTCGATAGTTGTCAGAATGAAAGTACCATACGGCGATTTGAGTGTAAGGGATTCAAGTCATTCAGAGGTTTTGTGGTCGAGGTCCGATTGAAAGGTCAAACAATTCTTTGTGAAGCGGGATAGTGACAGAAGCATACACCTTCAGCAAAGATGCCACAAACTAACCGCCACAGTTTCAAACTGACAAAATTTTCTTTGTTTCAAGCAGGGGCAAGAAATCTTGTTTGCTTTGCCAAGAATCCTCCATGAGAAAGCATGTTCCAGATAAGTTCAGTTTTAAGTTTCCGGGACCCTCCTGGACAATGGGAGTTAATTTCAACTTTTCAGGACCCTCCTGGATAATGGGATGCAACTAACAATCAATGAATGTTCCTGGTACAAACTGGGGCAAAAACTTTTCTCTGTTTTGTCTGTGTTGTCATAATTGCAGGCACCCACCTGGAGAACGAGGGAATTCATTTCAGTTTCTAAGTCAGCAGGCACCCACCTGGAAAATGAGGGAATTTATTTCAAGTTTTAAGTCAGCATCAGGCGCCCACCTGGAGAATGAGGGAATTCATTTTAGCTTTAAGTCAACATCAGGTGCCCACCTGGAGAATGAGGGAATTTATTTCAAGTTTCTAAGTCATCAGGCGCCCACCTGGAGAATGAGGGAATTCATTTCAGTTTAAAGTCATCAGGCGCCCACCTGGAGAATGAGGGAATATATTTCAAGTTTTTAGGTCATCAGGCGCCCACCTGGAGAATGAGGGAATTTATTTCAAAGTTTTTTAAGTCATCAGGCGCCCACCTGGAGAATGAGGGAATATATTTCAAGTTTTTAGGTCATCAGGCGCCCACCTGGAGAACGAGGGAATTTATTTCAAGTTTTTAAGTTATCAGGCGCCCACCTGGAGAATGAGGGAATATATTTCAAGTTTTTAGGTCATCAGGCGCCCACCTGGAGAATGAGGGAATTTATTTCAAAGTTTTTTAAGTCATCAGGCCCCCACCTGGAGAATGAGGGAATATATTTCAAGTTTTTAGGTCATCAGGCGCCCACCTGGAGAACGAGGGAATTTATTTCAAGTTTTTAAGTCATCAGGCGCCCACCTGGAGAATGAGGGAATATATTTCAAGTTTTTAGGTCATCAGGTGCCCACCTGGAGAATGAGGGAATTTATTTCAAAGTTTTTTAAGTCATCAGGCGCCCACCTGGAGAATGAGGGAATTTATATCAAAGTTTTTTAAGTCATCAGGCGCCCACCTGGAGAATGAGGGAATATATTTCAAGTTTTTAGGTCATCAGGCGCCCACCTGGAGAACGAGGGAATTTATTTCAAGTTTTTAAGTCATCAGGCGCCCACCTGGAGAATGAGGGAATATATTTCAAGTTTTTAGGTCATCAGGCGCCCACCTGGAGAATGAGGGAATTTATTTCAAAGTTTTTTAAGTCATCAGGCGCCCACCTGGAGAATGAGGGAATATATTTCAAGTTTTTAGGTCATCAGGCGCCCACCTGGAGAACGAGGGAATTTATTTCAAGTTTTTAAGTCATCAGGCGCCCACCTGGAGAATGAGGGAATATATTTCAAGTTTTTAGGTCATCAGGCGCCCACCTGGAGAATGAGGGAATTTATTTCAAAGTTTTTTAAGTCATCAGGCGCCCACCTGGAGAATGAGGGAATATATTTCAAGTTTTTAGGTCATCAGGCGCCCACCTGGAGAATGAGGGAATATATTTCAAGTTTTTAGGTCATCAGGCGCCCACCTGGAGAACGAGGGAATTCATTTCAGTTTAAAGTCATCAGGCGCCCACCTGGAGAACGAGGGAAGTCACTTAAGAATCCAATCCAAGTTAGAAGTAGCAAAAGTTCGCCTCAAGAATGCGAGCTGACAGTCCGAGATAACCAAAGGAAGAAGTCTCAATCTAGAATAAAAGGAAAAGGGTGAATCCAAAATGCAGAAGCCGATGAAAGATGTGAACTGCTCAAGACATGGCTGAAGTCACAAGCTTTGCATGTCCCGTCTTGATCCGAAAAGCTGAAGAAGAGAGACCTAGCACCTGCAGCTAGCAAACATCAAGGTTTAAGTCAAAAGTCCGCATGAAGAACCATTCAAGACTCAAGATCAAGCTTCAGAAGACTTATAGATAGGAATCTTGTAACTCATAGCTGACATGCTTAGTTAGTCTTTTTTATTTTTTGATTTTGATGTAATAACAGGCCGCGGACCGGAACCTCGACGGAACGGCACCTCACTCGACTCTGTCATCCTCTCCACACACTCCAGCACTGCATTCACCTCTGAACTACACGTGACCTGATTCCTTTAAAGCTAAGGATATGTAGGTATTTCAGATATCAGGGCTCGGTCACAATTTTTTATCCGTCTTTGTTTCGTTTTAAATAAGCATCGGGTCATAAATCAATTACGTTGCTTATTGTTCTTTGCTCCGAAAACTCTTCGTGTTTCCAAGCAAAGAGGGGCAGCTGTAAGCACGTAATTTTTGATCCGGCACGTTTTTGAGCTATTTTAGTGTTTAAAATATTTATTTAACTTAACTTTAATTTTTATAGAGTTTCAATCAATTTTTACTTCAAATTACAATTTAAAAACTCAAAAAATATTTTCATTTTTAGTTTAAGGTCAGTTAGTATATTTATGTTTATAGTATTTTAATTTTACCATGACTTTAGCCTATTTTCTCTATTTTTTACTTTATTATAATATTTAAAAATACAAAAATATAGTTTTACTTTTAATATTTAATTTTATTTTAGTAGTTTATTAAGAGTGATTTTTATAAATATATTATATTATTTTAGTCTTCTTAGCCCAAAATTAAAACCCAACAAGACATGGACCCAACCCAATTTCCTAAATCCAAGCCCAATCCCTTAACCCTAAGCCCCTTCTCCCTACCTAAAGATAAATACCTACTCTTTAACACCACCAAACGGACACACATATCAGAGGAGACCCTCCCCGCCCTAACATTAAGAGCTCAGCAAGAAAAACAGCTGCAGCCTGCTAAAAAGGAGGAACACGAGAGGGGACGGGCAAAAGAGGAAGCTTTCTTCTTCTTCCTCACAATTTCATCAAACAAAACTACAAATTCCTCCCCAAACTCCAGTGAAAATAAGTCCAAAAGGCAGCAAAAAACCTGCTGCAAATAGCCCTTAAAAATACAGCACCTTTACTCCCACAAAACACTATGGAAATCACTAACAAACAACCATAACCGCTGCCCCCGAGGTTGCCGTTTGAGTTTCCGGTCAAAGGCGTCCAAGCTATTTTTGTTGTTCGCCGCTCAAGTTTTGTCGGCTTTACTCTACTGTAAATCTCACTTGGAGTTGTCTACTAGATCAAGTCATGGAAAATTATTTGGCTTAAAGGTCCACTCTCTCGTTATTACACCTTTTATTTTGCTAATTTGTATGATATTTCGTTTGGTTCTTGTGATAGAAAGCATGAGCAATAGCTTTAGTTTATTTTAATTTGTTATTGTGGCCTTATTTCAGAAAAGCTTCCACATTCTGTTAGTATAGTTCTGTTAATGTTAGTTGTCCATGGTTTCATATAGCCGATCTTTGATTTTGTTAGTTAGTTAACTATACATGGTTAAATAATTTGGGGTTGGATACAGGTTTGTATATTTTCCATGTGAATTTGTTACCCATAATTCAATAGCTTCACCAATAATCTCATGGTAGTTTAAATAAATAACTTATGAACATCGTAGCTTGCTTTAGGCGCGATTCATAAATAAATCATTGTGACTATGGGTACGGTTCCCGTGGCTTAGTCATGATACATAAACCCCAATTCGAGTGTGCGTTTCACGTGACTCGACCATAACTTCAAATGTTAATAATAAAATCAACACATTGTAGGTCGCAAGTGCGTTTCACGTGGCGCGATTCGTAATGTGTACAAAAACCAATGAGTGCGCGACATCGCGACTTGTTCAAATAAACTCCATAAATAATTAAAAGCGGTTAGAAGCTAAAATGCACAATAGGTTCAAACATGTAATAAATCAGATAATTAGGCCAATTAATAATAGTTGAGCGACCTTGCTAAAACCACGGAATCCGGGAGTGCCTCACACCTTCTCTCGGGTTAATAGAATTCCTTACTCGGTCTTCTGTGTTCGCAGACCATAAATAAGAGTCAATTTCCTCGATTTGGGATTTAGAATAAACCGGTGACTTGGGACACCATAAATTATTCCAAGTGGCGACTCTGAAATAAATAAATAATCCCATTTCGTTTAATGTCACTTTAATTAGAAAAACTCCCCTATCCCCCATCCGTTCGGGAAAAAGGAGGTGTGACAAACCTGACTCAGCATAGAGAGAAATTTGTTGAACCTTTGATCATCATTCTTTTTCTGCAATCTCTGGGGGAAAGGTGGTGGTAGCCTTACAGCCTCCACTGGCTCTGAACTTACATCATTTTTCTTTGACTCGTGTATTGCCTTAGGGGTCAGCTCCCCCTCAGGTATAGGTTTGTCCTTTCTCTTCTTTGGCACTTCCTCTAGTTCCCTCCCGTTTCTAAGTGTAACTGCATTAACTTGAGGGTTCTTCTCTGTATCACTGGGAAGAGAGCCTGTAGGTCTAGTATTTTGATTTGCTGCTAACTGCCCCATTTGCCTCTCAAGATTTCTGAAATCGGTCCTGAGCTGTTGATTGTCTAGCAATAACTTTTTCAGCAAGTCATTCGTACTCTCTTCTATTTGTTGGGGTGGCTTCTGAGGCTGATTAAAATTTCCTTGAGGCCTATACTGATTCTGATTCTGTTGATTTTCGCCCCATGAGAAGTTAGGATGATTCCTCTAATTTGGATTGTAAGTGTTCCCATATTGTGCATGTTGACTCATAGGGCCTCTGTTTTGTTGCCCCACATAGTATATAGATTCAGGATTCGTGGGGCACATGTCACTCATATGACTGTCACCACATATTTCGCAACAAATAGACATCTGTTGTACATGTTGCATTTGTTGTGTTGTCATTCGGTTCATCTGATTTGCCAGCTTTGCAATATCTGCTCTCATGGCTGAGAAGTCATCAAGCTCAATCAACCCGGCTGACTTCTGTTTAATTGCTCTTCTTGCATCCCCATCTCCTTGCCAATTATGATCATTAGCTGTGAAGTTGTTTAGCAAGAGTTGAATTTCACTGTACGGCCTCGCCATGCAACTACCCCCACAAGCTGAATCCAGATTCATCTTTGATGCCTCGTCTAGCCCATCAACAAAAGTGTGACCCAATACCTCATCAGTCTGACAATGATGCGGGCAGTCTCTGAGTAGCTTCTTGTATCTTTCCCAAGCTTGACGAAGTGTCTCGCCATCCCGTTGTTGGAACCCAAGAATTTGGCTCCTCGGCGATTTTGTCTTCTTAGTAGGGAAAAATTTGATTAGGAATTTCCTTGCTAAATCATCCCAAGTGTGGATTGAGTTTGTGGGCTCCTTTTGCAACCATTCCTTAGCTTCCCCTAACAGTGAAAAGGGAAATAATGTCAGCCTAACATAGTCCTTGGAAACGTTCGGATAATTGTAAGTGTCCGTAATTTCCAAGAAGTTCTGAATGTGCCTCTGCAGGTCTTTATGAGATAGACCCACATATTGTCATGTGGATTGAATCAGCTGTACCATGTACTGTTTGAGTTCAAAATACCCCGTGATGTCAGGCTTCATGATAGCCTGAGTCATATTAGCAAGATTGGGCCTTGCGGCTTCTATCACCGGACGCTCTTCATTACCTGCCATCTCTATTGGCTGTGGTTGAACTACGATGTCCAACTCCCTTTCTATTCTCGTTCTAGCTTCGACTTCCTTTCTCACTCTATGAAGTGTTCGTTCAATTTCTGGATCAAAAGGAAGTAGGTTGTTTGCACTTCTACTCCTTCGCATTCAAGAGAAGAGCCTGCGTTAACACAAACAAGGCAAACTGAAAATTAAAACTTGAACAAATAAGTAATAAAAGCTTAACTCAGTCAAGTAGCTAATTTCTAGGTCCCGGCAACGGCGCCAAAAACTTGTTGAGACCAAACGCACACTCACGCAAGTATACGTGGTCGTCAAGTAATAGAGTAATGAGTAGAGTATCGTTCCCACGAAGACCTATGATTAACTTTCGACTGATTCTAACTCAAATGCCTTATTGATTCAAAAGATTTCTCACAAAATAGATAATTTTCTGAATTACTACCTAAAGACTATTCAAGTAATGAAATACTAGGAATCAACCACAATACTTAAATAGTTTTGAATAACAATCAATAGGATATAATATTCCAGGGTCACGGGTTATCTAACAATCATGTTGCATTCTTAGTTTAAAATAACTAATTGATTTATCTGGATTGTTGATTGACATGGTTGATATTACTCATAAAACTCTGTCAAGTTCTTACTCGCCTATTCAAGCTAACTTAATGCCTATATGTCTATGGAATTAAGATTAACAAGAACGCATTTACAATTCCTGTATTGCAACCGAGAAAGGCAATTAGGTATATTTCTATCCTAATTGCGAATCCGTTCCCCGATGTCCGGGTTCAAGAACTTGCTCTATTTAATTCTATATGCAATCTAGAATTTCCACTTTCGAGTTCAACTCTAGATTCGTAGATAGTAATTCACTGTTAGCTACTCAACAAATTAATTAAAAATAGAATTAAATAAGCAACCCAATATGATAAAATCAACTTTGTCAAATTAAACTTCAAATATCAACATTCATGTATCGCCCATGACCCTAGAATAATAGGGTTCTTAGCCACTCATGTTCATGCAATCATCAAATAATTTACCAGAGTACATAAGAATCAATAAAAGAAGGAAAAATAAGAACTCAAGATGAATTCTGTGGTTCCCCAGCTTTGTCGTGGCTTTTTCCCCCTTCCCAATATGTTCGATGACCTAAAGGAGGCGTTTTTAGCTTATATATTGCGTACAAAAGTCGTGGGCCAAAGTTCTCCTACCAAATCGGCTTCAGGGATTGATGCTAAGGTGGATGCGATGCACCCACCTCGTCCTCTACTTCTCAGTTTTGCATGCGAGGGTGGATGCGACGCATCCAACCCTTGTTCCTCCATCTCAGCTTTGCCCAGGTGCGGATGCTATGGCGGATACTATGGGCCGACTTCATTGCTAAGGGTGCACGAAATCTGATTTTTTTCTAGATTGGATGCGACGCATCCAATCTCTCTTCCTCTACCTAGAGCACCTTTTCTTCATATTTTTGCACTCCAAACACCCTAATTCACCACACACAACTCAATTAGTCATAAAACCAATAATTAAACTATGTTGGGCATTTTAAAGATCAAATAACATCAAAAAACTGTTAAAACATGGGTAAAGTAACATCAACACATATCGAAATATGCCAAACATCAATCAACATCCAAAGAAAACCAAAAACTTGGTAGATTGAAAAAGAAAAAGAAGAAAAAACGAAAAGCAAAACCTGCAACTATATTTCCTATTGTATGTGTTACTGGTACACCATAACGTTTAATAAACGAACAAAGGAATTGCAAATGGGTGATATGAGTTGAACTTAGATGGGTCAAAATGGATTGAATAAATAAATGGGTTATTGTCCAACTTGTCCATAGGTGACATGGCATGAGATGAGTTAGGTTAACATAGGGTAAACAAATATTATATTTTTTATTTATATTTTGTAAATCCATTAGACAGTATGTCTAGGGCTAGTTTTTGTATTTCTTAACCAAATAAAAATAGTCTTTATAAAGTGCATCGAATATCAAAAAGAGAGAACAAACAGAGAATCTACTGCAAAAGGATGTTCTATGTCGCTAACAATCCCTTAGGATCTTTAAAAATGATTGATATGATCTAAATTATTTTTTTTTCGCTAAATCATTTCAAATTTATTTCTTTACTCTTTTAAATGTGACATCGCTTATAAAAATCTATGCGTACGCCACTGGCCCAACCCAAGTTTATTTGTGCTAAGATGAGTTGCGTCAAGATAGGCTAAACAATGGGTCACAACTCAACCCACCCAACTTAACCCTACTTTTGTTCTTTCTTTAAAGTTTAAACAGATATCAATAAGCATTCTCAAGCTAACAAACACAAAGAAGTCTTCATACATATATATTACTAAGCTCATAAATTTATCTAACTTTACAATCACAAAAATTTGAAGTCCTATTTTCTTAGATAATTAAGCTTTTATTCATTTGGAGCTACTAAAATACCAAGATATCTATTATGTAAATGGACTAAACCACATATTATTTCAAATGTCATATAATTTTCATTTTCTATTTTATTTTCTTACATTTTGATTTCAGAAATATTATGTCATAATGCATGCAAATTTCTTGTGCATATTTATAAAGAATATCCGATCTATTTAATTTTTTTTTTAAATGATGAGGGAATAAATTATCTTTTTGAAAAAAAAAGTAGAAACTATATCAAGAAAAATTTAATTGAATATTTTTCATCTCGATTAATTTAAAATCGCTTCTAAAGATTTCTAAATTCAATATAATTAATTATTGACTTTAAGAATGAAAGATGGAATTCTTAGAACAAGGAAGTAATTTTTTTTGGTTTTTCATTCTACTAATTTTATGAATTACCTATGATATAATAAGAAGTAGTAAACGTTGATTAAGTACTACTTGAAGGAAGTGTAAGAGCAGCCCAAGCTAACTTGTCTATGATGAACGATTTGAGTTTTGGGATCTGTACACAAATAGCCGGTCTTATTCATTATTTACTTTTTTTAGTTATATACATAGATTATATATAATTATACATATATATATATATATATTAATTATGCATATATTATACTTCCATCGACTATTTTTAGTTTAAGTGGTTGGGTGAGCAGCTATTTAGGTTAATTCTTCTTGAGTTTTCTCGGGTCACATTTGGGCTGCACTCATAGCCCAAGATGACCCGTCAGAAGCGTGGGCTGAATTAGGCATTAACCCAAAGTGATCCAGTCAACAATTTATTACAGACCCAACCCTGCCCAAATATAAACGGGTTGGGCGGGTTACATTAATTTGGGCCAGAATAATAAATATTCTCTTTGTTTCAATTTAGATGACACACTTTCCTTTTTAGTCCGTTAAAAAAAGAATGACACATTTCTACAATTGGAAATAATTCAACTTTAAATTTTTTATTTTATCAATTTTACCCTTAACGAGAAGCTTTTATAACTACATACATGAATTTTATGTAGTAAAGGGACCAAAATTCTTCTAATCCTTATAATAATTAGTGTATCTGTGTATATTTTTTTAATATATTTAGCTAGTGGCTGTGATTATTTTGGCCGACTGAACAAATTTATTAAAAGCACTAACCTTTATCAGATATATGGAGTTTAATTCAAGGCCTAAGATAATTACGAAGCAGGAAAGAATAGAAATAAGACACCATAAGGGGTGATCTTTAAATTTTTGCCTTTGAGGCAGGTTAATAGGTAAACTTTCAAGGTCAAAAGTCAAAAGTTTTATACTTGGCAAACCGTATTAAACTTTGAAGTTTCGCCAAATTGTAAGGTGACCTGCCCCGTAGGTCAAAAATTCAAGAGCTCATTTCAAAGGTCATTTGTGTCATTGACCCATTATGAAGAAACCAAATTATGGACCAACACACTTAATTTCAAGTGTTAGTTCAGCTTTGTATCTTGTAATATGTTAACATTAATTGAATTGAAATGTGTTTGGCTCTTTAATGTGAACTGAACAAAAGTGTAGTAAATACCTTGCCAAAATCTCAGTGTAGACTTCTTGGAATAAATACCTGCCACCTTGTATTAATGTTGGTTTAGTTGCATCTCCAACATTTGCATTGTCTACATGCTACTATTCTAAAATATAATCCATGCTTTAGATAATATTCCTTTACATACAGTTATCTTTATGCTGTTTGGTCTCTACTTAAAAAAATCAGGTATCATGCGAAAGCTGATAAAGCAATACCTGAACGATGATAAATCAGACAACAAACGAGAAATATACCAAAAGAGATACAAACATTTAACGTGATTCGGTCAATAGAGCTATGTCCACGGAGGAGATGAGCAATCCACTATATAAAAGAGAGCACAAAATATCGAGAGAACAACCTCATGAAGAGGCAAACACAAGTGGCACACTAACACTTGTCCCGTAAAGTTCTCCCCCTAAACACGACTCTCAAACCCCATATGGCTACACTGTGGATGCTACTGAGTGAGAAGGAAGGATCCTCAATTTATAGAAGTCCAAACCTTTTCCTACAAGAAAAGGGACTAGCCAAATATGAAAGATATATAATTTTCTTCTACAAGAAGGAAAATCTAATTATAGTAAATATGTTGCCCTTTCCTCAAGAAATAGAAGAATCAAATATGGTAAGAAAATCAGGACACCTAACAACTAGGATGTCATGTCCCTTTGGGAACATCCGATAAAATTAGAACGATTAACATGGCCTCTACACAAGGATGACACGCACATAGGTTATCAGTTGCTTCTCAGTATAGTTGTATATTGTAGTGGGAAAATGCATAATAATGTGGGATCATTATCTTTTTTTTATTGTTGGACGGAAGAACTTTACTAGCACCTTGTTCTTTGTATAGATAATGGAATGGAACTTGAGTTTAATTCGGCCCTATAAACTAGCTCATATTTGAGGATTGTCCGGGACTATATATAAATATAATATCCCATTTTTTAACCAATAGGGGACATTTTAACACCTTGTTGCATGCCTAGAACTGGATATTCGTGCGTGAAAACTCTCGGGTTGTGTTAAAGGGATTCGACATCTATTCTATATACATAAAAAAGGACCATTATATATACAATATAATTTTTTGGCGAAGATGTCCAAATGAACCACCTTGCATCCCCTAGCCCCGCCCCTGTGTACAGAGGCGGACCTATGTGTAATCTTGATAGGTCACTAGACCTCGTAAACTTCGACCGGAATCTTGTATATGTAGATGTGTATATCTTTAAAATGATTCATTTAAACCAGTTGACACTCTGGATACTAAAAGCCTTGATGGGGCACTAGTTGAGCAAATATTGATGCCATCATCACGTTAAAATCCTGGTTCCGCCTCTGCATGCGTACAACTCCCGTTCGATCACATTCTCCAAAATTTCCAATCTTAAAATATTGATCCAAACTTTCACTTCCTGCTCTATGTTGCAGCATCAAATTGAACTGTGTGATTGATCATGCAGCAATAATGGTTGATGCAGTTTTTATCACTTTTGATCATAAAAATGATGCAGAAAAGCTATAAATTATTGAATTTCATTTATGACTTGACCTATAGGAGATTCATATTAATGTTATTACAATAATTTATTTGACCACTTACACCTGTTTCTGCTCCAACGTATAACCACTCAAATTAATTAAAATTTAAACCTAAAAATATGGTTTCCAATTATTCATGCATGACGTACGAGTGTGGCATCCGAGTAATTAATATTTACGGGAGATTAAAGTAACAGATTCAGTTGAACTCACATAACATATTTAAATATAGCTCAAACTAGAAACTCTCTCTCCCTCCTTGCTAATTAAGCCACCACCCCCTTTTTATGACCCGACATGTACAAGTGCGATAACATGATTTTGGAGGATCCAAACAATATTAGATGAATCCGAAAGCAAAATTTAGTTAAACTTACAGAACCCGTTTTAAATCTAGTTCAAACCAGAAATTCTCTCTCCCTACGATACTCGGGGCTAATTAAGCCATTACCCATGTTTATATATGACCCGACACATAAAGTGCGATCACATAATTTTGAAGAATCCGAGCAATATTAGATGAATTTGAAAGCAAGATTCAGTTGAACTTACAGAACCCGTTCTAAATTTAGAAATTGTCTCTAGATCCCTTCCCAGGCTAGACTACCCACCCCCAACCCAACTATTGAACATCAACATCTAATTAATGAGACACACGTGCATTAGTTTCCTTATGATAAGTCATGGGCATGTAGGCTGGTTCCTCTCTTGTTTGAGTTAAATAAAGAAGTCTAAGTCTCTTTCTTAGGTTGGCAATTCAAGTAGTTGCACGTGCATGTATTTATGGCAGCTGCATGGGCACAATTCATTTGGCTCGTCCGTTTTAGGCTAATTTTTTGCTGTTATCCTATCTTTGGTTTATAAGATTTTGTGTGGCTACCAGCCAGGGGCATATGTAGGATTTGTTTTAAGCAGTGTCGATATTTACAGAAAAATAGAGAACAAAAAACATTAACTATCTCATTATTTGACAGTAAATAGCTTCAGTCCATTGATTTTGTTGAGTATTAAGTTAAAAGAGATTGTGATAGCTTCAGTCCATTGATTTTGTTGAGTATTAAGTTAAAAGAGATTGTGAGTTCAATTCTACCTAACCTCAAAATGTAATAATAGAAGTTCTCTCAAATATTTGATAAAAATATTATCTAGAGAAAATCAGGAACTTAACCAGCGTGCCAAATTACAATATGTGTCAAGTGGTGTCTTTTTCTTTATCTTATTGTGTCCATACAATATTACTATATTTCGTAATAAATTTCGACAAAGCAGTGTCACGCTTCGTTCCACGTGCATCTGCCGTCATCCTTAATTAGAGGTATCGGATTTGAGCGTTGGGTATGAAGTCACTTTTTTTAGGGAGTGCTTTATCCCTTAATGTGGGACTTTCCGGCGCAAATTCAAATTTTGTCGGGCTCCAGTGTAGGTACCAAACATTGGAGAGAGAAAAAAAGAATTTTTGTGGCTTAGGTGATGGACCACTTGTTGGTTTTAATCTGCTAATCTCTGGCATGTTCGTGATATAAGGAGAATGTAAATGAGTTTAGAAGTTATCTTTTATCTATTGATAGTATAAAAAAAATTTAAACTATCAAATCATCTGCATAATAGGTACAAATAGCTATTCATAATAAGTAAAATTAGTAATATATTCTGATATTCAGATACATTATATGCTATAATAGGTTAAATTTTATTGATAATATAAGAATTGTTTACATTACTACTATAATATACAAGTTACATTCATGATTTTAGCTTCGGTAAGCTGAGAGTATAAAAGAATGATATCTTTCTTTATTTGGAAACAATTTACCTTTATGCAATGATTTATAGCCACACAAAATATATGTGCCTCATTTTATACCACAAATTCAAAAGTCTTCTCTCTTTTCTTAAACTCCATGCCCAGTCAAATGGGTTCACATAAATTGAAACGGAGAGAGTAATTACTTGTAACTACATATAATAAGTGAATTTAGTAAAACGAAAATAACAAAAGTAATCTTTTATAATAGGTTAAATTACTATAATGTATAAGTTTAGGTTGTTAGACATAGTACACTCTTAATTGTTTTTTCGACTGCCTTCCTCACATGCAAGTTTGATTTTTTTTTGTTTAAGTGAAAATTCTTATGATAATAGATTGTGATAAGATTTGCACCTTCGACTTATATCTAATGTCATATTGAAGTATGTAATTATCGAATATAAAAGTTTAAGATGCTAAAGAGAACAATATCTTCGACGGGGCCTAGTGGTATGATTAAATATATGGGCAGCAGTTCAATATATGAGGTTATTATAAAGATTTAGGTCAACTTTCTTTGCTAAGTCACAATCAATAGACTTTATCATGGTACGTACCTATATGAATTTTGTGCATGTGGCATATCACTTCATATAATTAATGTGATGGGTATGTTGTTGGTTTTGAGTTTTCATTCTATTTTGTATTTTTCTTATTCATTAAAAAGGTAGATGATTGATTTCAGTATATAAGTGGGCGTTTGGACATAAGAATTGTAAAATTTCAAAAAAAAGTGAATACATTTTAAGTGAAAATGACATTTGAAAATTAGAGTTGTGTTTGGACATGAATATAATTTTGGGTTGTTTTTGAAGTTTTGTGAGTGATCTGAGTAAAAAATTTGAAAAACAACTTTATGGAATTTTTTAAATTTTCGAAAAATTCCAAAATGCATCTTCAAATGAAAATTAAAAATTTTATGACCAAACACCGATTTCGAAAAAAATAAAAAAAATTCGAAAAAAGTAAAAAATTTCTTATGTCCAAACGGGCTCTAAGTTTGGATTGTTAAATTTACAAAAGAATTCCTTTTTTTCTAATTATTTCATATGATTTTTGTGTTACTGTTTGTGTTTTTCTTCTCTATGCCCTTTGAGTGTTAACAACAAGACAATAATAATATATCCAGTGTATTTTTACACGTGTTACTGTTTCTCTTTGCCTTCGAACTTTGGAAGTCAACATTGATTCCTTAGAGGTGATTAATATGCTAAACATTTATCATCCGGTTTAATCTAATATTTTTTCTGATTGCAGGTCATTGTTAAAGCACTCGGGGAACCCGCTCCTCCTTCATAGCTTTAGGGAGCAGAATTAAGTAGAGGATTCGTTAACTAAAGGAAAGGAGCTAGAAAACCAAATGTGGAGGCAGTTAAGGGTGTGTTTGGTAGGAAGAAAAATATTTTCTTTAAAAATAACAGAAAATATTTTTTAGAAAATATATAATCTAGGCAAACATTGTGGGAGATGAAATGGGTGAATTAGGGGATGAGCAGAGCGATTGGGGTTCAGTCCCCAACGGTGACCCTAATACTCGCCCCTGGCCCTGAATCATAACCCCGACCTAGGGGAAGGGGCCCATAGAGGAGTGGATGGTGGGCCAGGGGGTGGTTGGTTGGCTAGGGGGTGGAGGGTGGGTAAAGGGTGCCGTAGTAGTTGTGGATCGGGGATTTGGTGGCCTAGGTGACGAGGGTTTTGATTGGGGCCAAGATGAGGGTCGGGGTGGGCGAAAGTTGAAATAGAGTTTTAAAAAATATTTTTCCTCATTTTGGTAAGAAGTCATTTTCTTCCATTTGAATAAAAATGAGTTCATAAGGAACATATTTTTCAAAACTCACTTCCCCGCCACACATTTAGGACTTAAATCAGGTTAAGGTAAAGTTTTTGTCGTTTTTTTCTTAGCTTTCCTGCTTTCCCAAAGCATGCAAAAAAGTCAACTTTCCGATATTTCTTTTTTCCTTTCTCATGGCAAAAATTACTTTACTTAAAGCCATATTAGGCGTCAAGCATAGTATTTTTCCCTATTCCTTCTGTCACAATATATGTGATATTATATTTGAGTGGACTCAAAATTTAATAAGAAAGAAAGAAATAATTTTTTTTTTAAATAGATAAATTATGATTTAAAACAAGCAATAGATTTTGTGTAGTTATAAATCATCTCATTAACAATACTATAAGAAGTTTAATATATATTAAATTGCTTTTAAATATAAAAAATATATATTTTATAGATTAAAAATAAAAGCGTATCACATAAATTGGCATAAAAGAACTATGCCCATAAATATTTCCTCGGCCTTTTAGCACAATAATTGATCACCACTGTTTTCTCCTACAATTGTTAGCAAGTTATTGATGGTGTGGGTGGGAAGAAAATTAAGAATAATAAAGTTTTTTTTTCACTTTTAGTCCGCAGCAAAATTTATTTATATTTGGTAGTCGAAAAAATATATAAAATTTATATAATTTTTATATATAACATACAAAATATATATATATACAAAAAATATATATTTTTTAGCCTATTATTTTCAGAGCGATTATTCAGTATCATTTGCCCAATAATTAGACCCTCTAATCACGGATATGGTAGCAGCTTCTTGATTTAAATGAACCGTTGACTGTGGACTTCTACTATTTTTTTTTCCTTTGACAGTTGTATATTATTAACAAAAGGAACCAGTAGATAAAAAACTTCTTACCTCAATTGTCAAAATAAGAAAAGTATTTATAGATTGGTTTATAACTCATAATTCTACCGTTAAAATGCTGTCACTATTAGTAAGGCCAAAAACGATTCGAAACCCAAATTTCAATTTCTATTGGACACAGTAAGAGCGAAATAACCTTCACTACAAAAAGTAACAAAAATTCAAATATAAGAGACAAATTCAATAGCTTATCTTGGATTATCTTTTAACCAAAAAAAAAAAAAAACTAAAGATAGAGAAGAAAAAGTATAACCAATGAAAAACTGTAATATAATTTGACAACACCAGTTAGGAGTAGTAGAATGGTTGGAATTATTACACCTTTAACCGAATGTCTTAGACTCTTAGTCTTAGGGATTATTTGGTTGGAAAATAAATTATTTCGTGATTATAATGACGAGATTATAATATGAAAATTAAATAGTAACAGAATTATTTGGTGAAAATAATATTACTGAAAGATATTTTGTTCATTGAACTAAAATGGGATATGCGGGTTATAAAATAAATTATGTGTTTGGTTATACTAGAGAAATTAGGATAAACTTTTATTTCTAGGTTTAATCTTGGATTTTTTTAAAACTTTAGGGGAAGACAGTTGAAATATGGCATCTTTGTCATTGTAGTATTTTGTTTAGGAATTAAATAATCCTGAAATTATTTTCTTATCCTAAATGTGGGATAGAAAAATACCACAATTTGTATAAATTAATTTCAAAATTTCTAATATCGGATTCGAAAATTCAACCAAACGCAAGATAAAATAACTATGCATGTATTATATCCCTTATCCCACCAACAAAATGCATGTTATATATTTTTTATACTAGAGAACTCTGATAGTGAATGCTTTATAGAGGATAATTCAAAATTTGAACCTTATGGATTTGAGTTTGAGATTCTACGTTAGCTCGGTTAATTTACGAGTTTCGAAATTAATTATTTTTACTTATTTTTTGAATATCAAAAGAAAAAAATTAACATCAAAGAGCTATATCCCAACTTTTGAACAATAGGAAGTGTGTGTGGGTAGGGGTCATATATATACCCCTAATGATTGAAGGGTGTAGGACTGTTTAACTTTGTTAGGACAAAGGGAATGCCCCATCCATGTGTGCACATGCATTCACCCTTTCTCTTTCATACTAAATTTTTTTATTTTTCATTCAGTGTTCGGTACTCATTTTAAAATTTTGATTAATTCGAATTTTTGTCGCGTAACGCTTATTAAAAGAAAAAATATTTCTATCAGAATTTTTTTAATTCTCAAAATTCAAACTCAAAATCCCTAATTAAAGGTAAAGGGATCGTGTCCATCCTACTACAGCACTCGACAACGATTCTTTCACAATAACTTGATTCAACCATTCCATTTGCGTATAATCTTTTAAACGTATTGGCACGGGGCTAGATGGTCAGAAGGGGGTTCAGTCCAAACCTCCTTAGTCGATAATCTTTAACTTTTTCGCGTGTTTACTTTTTTTATTTTTTGAATTCTCTTGATGAATATTCGGCTTTTGCTATTGCATAAAAGCTATGTGCATATGTGTACGTGCAAAAGCATGCTCGCTTCCCTTCATTACAAGCCCATTCCACTATTTATTACTTGAGACAAACTGCATGGGCCATTATATGTTTCTTTTATTCTCTTTTATAAATAGAATTGTTAGCTTTCTTTCTCTCTTTTGTGGAAAAGACAGTTTTGATTCAACGAGTTAGTTGTGAATTTGTAGGTTGTTTTAATTTATGTTCAATGAAGATTAGATTTTGAGAATAGTAGAAACCTATATGATTTTTTACGTTGAATTTGGATTTACTTAAATCTTGTGGATTTATCCATTACTTGCTTCAATCCAATCCAGTTGCAATACCTAATCTAAGGAAGCAAATATAATGAAGCTTATATTTGTTTTAGTTGCAATTGTAACTTATGAGCTTAGGTTATAAAAACATCTTGCCAAGACATTTCGAGTTTATGATATTTTGTCAAGTCTTTTGATCCTTGTCGCGACTCAAATAGGGGGTCAAATCAATAACCGATGTTTATATCAAATGAATGAATGTGTTAAATATGTATACTATTACACCTTTTTTTTCTCTTGACTACAGTTAATTAATACTCCCTCTGTTTCAATTTATGTGAACCAATTTGACTGAGTACAGAGTTTAAGAAAAGAGAGAAGATTTTTGAACTTGTGGTGTAAAATGAAGCAAATATATTTTGTGTGGCTATAAATCATTGTATAAAGGTAAATTGTTTCCAAATAAGGAAATAGGTCATTATTTTTGGCACGGACTAAAAAAGAAATAAGTTCACATAAATTGAAACGGAGGGAGTATATATTTTTGCCTAAACTAATATTTAAAGATAATAAATGATTTGGTGTAAATTTGAAGTGTGAGTAACTATGAAAAATGGAGTTGTGGTCCGTTGACCAATGTGACGAGTCTAAAAGTGAACGTACAACGTTTAATTGACAACATGTTCTGAACAATGCATAATTAACTTGGCTATTAGTTAATTACAATTTGCCAAAAAAAATATATCATTCTCACTACACTAGTAAGTTCGCAATAAAAAATTCGACACTTGAAATACTTTTATTTACTATAATATAGCTGACTAATCTTGTTTGCCTAAAATATTTTGGATTAATTTTATACAAATTATGTGATGGAAAAATAGAGCAAATTATCGAGAGATCACTAAATAATACAAGCACATGAGTTGTATAATACTGTCCACCATATTAAGATCTTAAAATATTACTCGTATACCTCAATCGCTAAATCATAATTTTGAAAATCCAACGATGGAAGTAAGTTAAGAAAACCAAAAACAAAGAAAAAGTTAAAGAGAGGCAAGTGCACTAGGTTAAAGTTGTTTTCGTGTGACCTATAAGTCACGAGTTCAAACCGTGAAAGTAGTCGTTAGTTCTTATATTAGAGTAAGCTATCTACGTCACACTCATAGGGTGCGACCCCTCCCCAAATATTACGTGAACGCGAGATGCTTTGTGTACGGGCTGCCCTGCTCTAAGTTAAAGAGAGGCAAGTGTGTAGTTTGGGTTGGAAGAATTGGGGGGTTGGGGTGGGGGTTGGGAGATGGGGAGTGGGGTGGGATGATTTGGAGAATATAAGGAACATGTGCAAAGGTAGATGGAGCCTAATAAGATTTCAGAATTCCATGGCTTTCTTACGTTTGCAAATCCAAACAAATTATTATGATTATCAAATTTTGGAGAAAATAAGGCAAAGTTTAAGAGGATAGCCGCAAATCACGGGGGATCTACACTTTGCTTAATTAATTCTTTTCTTGTTGATTTGGACCCTTTAAAGCCACTATCTTTCTATCATGTGTGAGTTTTGTTTATTTATTTTTTTCGATGTCGAGTAACTGTACTGGAACCGCACTAACTTTTGATTCCTGTCGAAAAATTTATATTGGGGATTAAAGCGTTTCTTAATAAAGTCGACTTCCTATTCATAGCTTGAACCAAGATATTTTGTTAAGGATAAAAGAATATTTACTACTCCAACACAATTATTGTTATGTCTGGTATCGATATTGGAACCGAACTAAATTCAAAGTCGCATCGGAAAGCCCAACATTGGAGGTAAAACATTCTTTAACAAATGCGAATATATACTCGGTGCTCGAACCAAAAAAGTTAATTAAAATAAAAGAGTATTTATCACTCCATAACAAACCCTTGTTAGTTAGCATATGTGAGTTGAGATTGAATGCATAGGGTTTTTTAATGAAGATATATTGCTCAAGGGAAAATTTAATAAATTAGAAATTCTTAATTTGGATTCTTTATTTGATGACCTAAGTGTCTGTTCAAATTTGAATTAGAAGAAAAAAAGGATGAAGATATGATGACTTTTAAAAGAGGATTCTTGGCTCTTTATATTATGATTACTAAGGTTAGGTTGATGCCATGTCTCACTTTTTTTTTTTTATCTATCTATTATAATATATTTTTATATTTTTTAATAAATTCATTATAAGCGACAACAACAACAACAATAACCCAGTATAATCTCACTAGTGGGGTCTGGAGAGGGTAGTGTGTGCGCAGACCTTACCCCTACTCTGGGTAGTGAGATTGTTTCCGATTGACTCTCGGCTCCCTCCCTCCAAGAACTCCCCACCTTGCTCTTGGGGTGACTCAAACTCACAACCTCTTGATTGGAAGTGGAGGGTGCTTATCACTAGAGCAACTCACTCTTGTCAAATTGATTATAAGAGACAAAATGAAAAATATTTTCTATTATGAACACATTTTTCATTGATTATGATGACTTTCTATTTATATCTTAACAATCATGTCTCAAAAAAATTACGGGACTCCTAGAATGAAGTCAATGAAGTGAGTAACAAATAACTAAATCACCAAATTAGAAAGACACCCAGCCCAAATTTATTTAGAGCCCGTTTGAAAAGCCACTTATGATTTGGATTTGGATGTAATTTGATGTAATTAGACAGTTTAACATATTTGTCTGACCAAGTAATTATTTGGTCAGCATGGAATTGAATGTAATTGGCTATATGTAATTACACTTCGATTCTCAAGGGGAGGTAAGAATTGGTGTAATTACACTGTGTAATTACAAGGTTACTTTTTAATTTCTTTCCTTTTTGTTTTTATTTTAATTTATTTTCTTTATAACTTTTTATTTCCATTATTTTATTTTTTTTAATTTTTTAATTTTATTTTTACTTTTTAAATTCTTTTTAATTTCTAAAAAAATATTTTTCTTTATATATTATTATTTTTTTATTTCTCTACCTTTACTTCTTATGATTCCATATATTGCTCGTATATTTTACTTCTTATTTATTTTATTTTCTTCATTTAGCGTTATTATTCTAATTTTTGAAATTACACCTCCTAATATTAGAAATAGTGAGTCATTAACAAACTTGGCATATAATGAGTGATGTCCTTAAAGTAGAAATTCGTTGTTGAATGAGGTTATAAACTTATTATGTTTCCTAATCTTTAAGTTGTATTGGAACTTATTTTTATTATGTTGGAATTTGACATATGTTAAACTATATTTTTCTATTGGATTTTGAAATTGTGTTATATTTATGGTTTCAATTTACTTTTTTAGTAGTTTTGGCTTGTTATTTCACATTGCATGTTGTTTATTTTTTTAGTTAGAATTGATAGATTAGTTTGTCAAACATTTGCATAATGTTATGACATTTTATTTATAAATATTAATTTATTTTATCAAACATGAATTCCATGATGTTCTTACAAAATATATGTTTTTAATTTTTATAATTAATTAAATTAAATATTATTAATTTGGAAAATATATATCAATTATTTTTGCAATATAAGTTATAAATATATGATTACTAATTAGTGTATATTCAAGAAAAAATATGCATCTTAAATACCAAATATAATATCATTTATACTTATAAAAAACATTTATAGGCATATATTTATTATTTTAACTTTTAAGTTTTGATAATTACTTCATTTAAAATTTAATCTAACTGTGTAATTACACTTGTGCAACCAAACAGTACGCTTGTGATTACACTATAATTATGTTATGACAAACAAACATATTGTCGTAATTACTATATTGTGTAATTACTACCATAGTAATTACACGAAATATAATTATCAAGTGGCTTTTCAAATAGACCCTTAGGTAATAATACTGGTGCACATACACACAATAGGGGTGCATGTACGAGTTAAATTTAAGTGTTTATTGAAAATATAAAATGTAGAAAATATTAACCGGACTGAGTCATAAAATGAAATCCTTTTTTCTTTTGGGTAGAAAATTTTGATTTTTAGGACAAAACTAGAAAGTAAAAATGATTTTTACAACCCGAATATAAATGAGCCCAATTACCAAAGACGCAGATCTGAAATTTTAAGTTTATGGTTTTAGATTCTAGAAAAGATCAACTTTCTAGGTTTTTATTTTATCCATATATTAAATGAAATTTTTAACAACAAATACATGATTTGTGCCAAATTATTGTTAGCTATTCGAGTTACTCTCAAAGACTTGCAATTCCTCAAGCCACTCAACATTGTCTATATCTATCTGTCTTCATTGAATTTTCGCTATCTGTCTTGAGTTAAACAAGCACAGACCTATCTTAGTCTCTAGTGACCTGTTTCAGGAGACCTTTTTGAATCGCATCATAGAATATCCTCTCTCTAATCAAGCTCTATTGTTCTGAGGATACCCTTTCTTTGATTTAGAGGAGAAGGTGCAACATGTTATATCTTTTACACACAAGATTTAAAAGAACTAAAACTTGATGCTAGAAAATAACCCTAGTCCAAGTTATACTATGGAACATTATTAGGAATAAAATTAATTTTCTTGATTTAATATTTATGCCAAGCATGAGACATGTCTAATCATTGAAGAAGATTCTGTACTCTTGAAAAAACAAAGGCCCCTTCACATTCTCATTACAAACCATGCTTTAAAAACCCCCATGTGGAGACCATGTGAGTGATTTTTCCTTTCTTGCCCAAAGCCAAAACCTATGCCCTCTCTAAGAAATTTCATTGCTCTTGGGACCCCCTATCAACCCCCTCCCCCCCCCCAAACTTCTCCATGTTCTCCCGATCCGTATTTTTGTGCGGTTTAAGCAAGTCAATAAATACATAATATTTGTTTTTATGTAAATATTTCTCACTTAATTATGATTAAGTAATATATATTTTTACTCCATTAAATTACTTAACCATAATATAATAATATAATTTGCGTAAATACTCGATGCAAGTAAGTATTTATCGGAGCTAGCTATCCGAGGAAAATTCTTAAGTTTTTTTATTCTTGTTATTGTTGTAAATTCTAATGCCAAATTTAAGGTTCTTTGACTTATATAGTCTATAAACTACCTATCCCCCAATCAATCATTTGTATCTAATTTCTATGGATTTAATAGTGTTTGCATGCTGCATTTATTACGAGGCAGACTTAGAGTATTGGAAAATTGTTTGACTCAACCCATCATTTTCATTATATCGATCATATTGTAACTGTGTCATTCTTTTTTATTGCAAATATTGTGTTTAATTATATTGATTAAATGTTTCTAGTTCTAGCAACTTTACAATAATAACTCATTAAAAAGAATGCAGTTCATTAAAATTTTGATCTTTCTAGAATGGTTGTTCAACATTATACGAGGATATATATATGTCAATGGATGCATTAACGTTGGACATCTCGTAAAGCACATTATGAATATTATTCGTCAATTGGGTTTTTCTTTATTTTATTCTTTACTCGGCTTTAAGATAGTTTTGTTTTGAATGTTTATGTTAAATTTATCTATGTCTGATATTTATATCAAACTATATTAATATACCTACACTCAATTGATTAATTGAGGTCAAAGGATGTACTAATATCTATCGTTAAGTAATACAAATGTATGTAAAAAAACAAATACCATGCATTCATTAGTTCGATATAAACGTCAATTATGGGGAGGTATTTTCTGTATTGGTAATAATACATACAAAAGCCACTTCTTAAACTTAAAGGATCAACTATTTGATATTAAGTGTGTTACATTAGAAAACCAAAAGTAGTTTACATAATAATCCATCAACAATCAACACTACTTAAACAAAATTATTGTAAATATAGTTATTAACCCGCCCTCCCCAACCCCCGCCCCCCTCCCGAGACAGTGGAGGTGTAGGTTATAGGCTTTGCCAAACTCAAATTAAGAAATTCAGTAATTATATATGAATTATTAATTTAGTTTACCAAAGCTTAAAAGAATTAAAACTTTAAACTCATAAATCTCAAATCGCAAACATACAAAAGATAGATAAAGATAAAAGAAAGATGGGAGGGAAGGGGAAAAGAGAGATAGTTGACCGCTAATGACGCTTATGTTTCTCTTTACCCCCACATTTGCCCTAATAAAGTGTCACTATTATATTATATGTATTTATTTATCTGTAATTTATTGAAACAAACAGACCTACTGTTTCAAAGTATTAGATTCTGGTTCACTGCATCAAATATTGGATTACACCAAATGACCAAACCATTTGTTTCTTTAGTCAAATTGGTTTACTTAAATCAAATTTTATACCTTTTAATTTCTTTATTTATCCACTAATCCCCTCACTTTCTCTCAGCTAAATCCTCAACTAGATAATCTTCTCATATTGAAGGGAGAGAAATCATAGAATTGAAATTAAAAATAAATACTAATTCGGGAAACTTTATATTACTATAGGATAATATTAGATATTTATTGAGCAAATTATTCAATTGAATGAAGAAATGAAAATGTAATTTTTTTTCTTTTTTCTCTTCCATCTCCTAGACAGGGGCAGATGCAACTTATCTATACCAAATTCATATGAACCTAGTACTTTTAGCATAGAGTATAAATTTATGTATAAAAATTTGTTAAAATTATAATAAATAACAAATATAAATCATAACTTTAAAAATGAGTGAGTTCAATACTAAGAACTTTAAAGGTTGAACTCATAAGATTCGTTTGGTTGCGAAGTAGGACATCCAGGGATAACAATTAATCCCATGATTATTTCAAATCCAATGTGGGATAATTAATATACTACCATTTTGGTATAAAATTAATATTGGTATTAACTAATGCCAATAAATAAATATGGAATAAATAAAAATTCAAATTCTATCATGAAATTATAATTCTAATTTTGATTATAACTATATGATTTCATAGAGCTTAAACCCTATATCCGCTCTGCTCCGAGAAAGGATGAAAATATTTCATGGAGCAATATAATTATGTGGGATATATGTTAATGTCCTTTTGTAGCCAAATTAAGTTACAAATATTTAGGTTTTGCATGACATTTAGGGAACCTATTTATTCTGTCTTAAACCAAGATTACTGGATATTATTATTATTATTATTATTATTCCTCTCTCTCTTTTAGGGTGTTTTGCTAAGTGGGCCATGGGCTTCCATGTGATAGCATGTGCTGTGTCCTTCTCTCATTGGCCCACCACCCACCCACCCCCCCGTATTATCCCCCACCCCCACCCCTTTCATCTGAACAAATAAATTGGCTTTTTTTCACTAAATTTCTTCCTCTCATTCCCATACTTCCATTACTTCTGTTTTTCTTCTGCTACAACTTTCTTGAATCCTAAAGAAACTACATATTTTGTCACCTCTTTTGTTTTGAAATTTGTTGGAAGAAAGTTGACTAAGGTATGCTATTTTTCACTCAATTTTCACTCCTAATAAAATCATATGACTCAAGTTTATTTTCTAGTTTTTTTTTGTTTTGCATGTTCTTATTGTATGTAGCTATATAAATTCCTTTCTGTTGCCTCTTTAATTCAATTTCTAACACCAAATTGTCTACCTATGAGAATATGTAAATCAAGCTAGAGAGACTTTATGCTTTTTTTCTTTTTTTTTCTTGTTTAATATATGTTTCAAGAATCTCTTAATATATCCTACTCTATTTTAATCTTCTTTTTTTCTTGGTTTTATTGATTCCAAAACTAATATGATCTAAATGTTTTTCTTATTTTGATCAAGATTGTTTGAAGAATGAGGAATCCTAGTTCACTCAAGCAAGAATTTCTCAAGAAATGGATAAAGGGTCTACAAATATGCAGTGCAACAAAGGAAAAAATGAGCATAATTGAGAGACAAAAAGCTATAAAATTATCAGCAGATATAGCAATGGCTTCTACAAGAAAATCTTCTACTTATTGGAGTCATTCCCTTTTGGCCAATGCTTCAAAAGATGACACTAACAAAATAATCATAAACCATATTCTTGGAAATGATGATATTTCTAAGAGAGTGATATTCAAGAAATCTTCAATGGGATTATTGGCTATGTCCCAAAAGAGCATTAGATGCAAGAAAATTGTGACCAAAAGTTGCAAGATTTCAAGACAACGGCAGCTAAACTTCAGTCCCAAACAAGTTGAGGTCGACTGCACGATTTCTAAAAAAGGTAGAAAAATGATCTCTCCAATTTCTATAGCAAGAAAATTGGTGAAGAATAGAACTAAAGTTCTTAAAAGTCTTGTTCCTGGTGGAGAATATATGGATAATGTTTCTTTAATTAAAGAAACCCTAGATTATATCCTTTCACTTAGGGTTCAAGTTGATGTTATGAGGCATCTTGCTAATGCTAGTGAGATTACTAATCCTAAAACATCTTTATAGCTTTTTTTTCTTTTGTTTTTCAATATTTTTAAATATTGAAGTAAACAATTCCTTCTTTTTCCCCCTTTGTTTTTACTCATGTGGAGTTTTTTTTCCTTATAGTACGACGAAGAAGAATTTAAATTACCGAAGTATAGTATGTAACAATGTACAGAAGAGCAATATTATAGTGAAGTTAATTTTCCTATTATTAAATCTTCTATTTGAATTATGTTACTTCTTATTCAATATTTAAAAACTTGGAATTAGCGACGAACAAATTATGTAGTTAAATAAAAAAATTCACCGTTAATCCTATTTAGCAACAAACATTAGTGAAGTCAGAAATTTCTCCAATGGTGTTCAAAGTTGAAAGAAGTAAAAAACAATTCATCGACAATGAGTGTTCAATGCATGTTATATACTTTTAAAACCTAATATTTTACTTACGTACATAGAGTAATTTTTCGAGAAGGGTGTTCAATTGACCACCCTTAGAACAATATAGCTTCACCTATTGCAACAGATTAGCGACAAACTATCAAGAAATTATGTTAGCTACGAGTGTTTTAGCAACGGATTAACGATGAAGTTTGTAGATTTCAATTCTTTGAGGTGATTCTTTCTTGTATCTATGAGTTTGGATCTTTTAGAAATGTGACTCTACATATTAATCAATGTATCCTATATTTTGTATTCATCATTTAACGGTATACTTCTTCTTCTCATGAGTTGAATGAGAAATAAAGGTGCTTTTGTTTCCTCTTTTAATTATTCTTGTGAAAAAGAAGCAGATGGTTTTTTTTTCCTTCAAGAAAAATCACAATAATTAAGCTTTAAATGATCACTTTCACAGAAATCATGGCCATTATAAGCATAAAATTCAGCAAATATTTTGTCTATATATAGATGTGGGTGTTTGTAAATGTGATTTCTCCTTTTGGTAGAGAGGGTTCTAATTCTATTTTAAATGTAAAATTTGGTCTTTATTTATTTGACATGTTTCCTTTCTTGAGAATCAATATAACTAAACTTTGAAACTAAAATAGATTATGTCAACATAATATTTTAAAATTAAAAGTTAAATATTTAAAATCTATACTAAAAGTACTATAAGTTGCAATTCTTTTACAATATGATTAAGAAAATATTTTAAATATTGATCAAAGTTTACATAATGTGAATCCCGAGAAGCAAAAAATGACAAATAATTTGGGAAGGAGAGTAGTATTCCTAATTAGTTATTTCGATATTTGAGCAAACATTTCTTTAAATTATTACCATGATGATGTTGAGAATAAGAACACAACCCGGAGACAGAGGCGAAGCCAGAACTTCAAGCTTATGAGTTCGAGATTCTAATCCTTTTAAATTATTGGGTTCTAAATTAATAATTTGTGCATTTAATGAAATTTTAAGACAAATACATAGTTTGAACCAAAGCTATTGGATTCAGCCGAGCCCGTAACCGACACTGTGGCTCCGCCTTTGCCAGCACATATTATTTTCAGCTAATTATTTATACAAGATTTTCGAGCATAGGGATTTGCAATTGTTTAAAATAAAAATAAAAAAGAATAGTGAAAAATCTTAACAGTATATATCTCGGGTGCTTCCCGCCGTTCCTGCTTTTCTTTATTGATTGAAGAACATAGTATATTTGTAGAACTCCCACAAAAAAAAGGAAAAAATTTAGAATATAAAGATTGTAACTTATTACAAGTAAAAATAACTAATTGTTCGTCTAATATTCCTTTAAATTATTAAATAATGTAGTTTCAAAGATATCGTCTCCAAGATTTCATGAAACACCCGTGAACAGACTTGGAAACATTGATGATACGAGACTTAAAGGAAAGTAATTAATAGTAGTAACTTTTTTCTTTTTTTGTTTTTTTAGAGCTTCTATATATAATTATTAGGCTATGGGTAGGGGGATGATTTGTGAGTCAAGCTCAGTTACTTAAGTGTGAGAAAATTTAGTTCCATGACTTTACTGTTATAGTGGATAAAATCAATGATCATATATAAAATTAACCTTATTTTACACCAAACACCACGAGTACTCTTCTGATTATACACTATTAGCCATAGAAGTCATTCCAATAAAGTTACAGCAAAAATAACAGGTTCGAACCATTAATGATACTATTGAAACGCTAGCATGAAAATACATTGATGTACATGTCCTATGTAAGGTTTTAGTAGAACGTACATAAATAAGAGCAAATAAATTTGGATAAACTTTTTGCTATTACACTTTAGAGCAAAGTAAACACTTTGTGCGGGTAAATTTTCACCTCTTGCCACATGTTTAGGGGCATTTAATTGAAGAATTTGTCTAGATTATTTTTATTTTCTTAGAATTTGGTCTATTAGTGCGCTGCTTACCCATATTATTATGGGATCTTTACATAAATAGTCAGTCGGATTCACTATTTTCTTTTTTAGCTGATATACATAGATTACAGACTAATTATACATGAATATACTTATATTATATATGAATAATATATAATTTAATATATGCGGACTATTTTTAATTTAAGCGATTGGTGGACACTAGTTAGGTCAAGTGCATAGATAGCCATTCTCAGGGATGCTATTTAGAAATTATTCTATACTTATTTTGTCCTGAAATTTTAAATTAAGAAACTTAACTTCGGGACAATTCAGGACATTTTTGTCCCGAAATTTTGAATTGAAAAACTGAAATTCAGGATACACTGGCTAATTTTTAATATCGGCCCTTTAAAGTGACTATCTGGTGTCATTTCTACTTCATTCTCTTGACCTTTAGGAAATCATATTTTATTGAAGCCCAATTATTAAAAGGCTATATGTCACCATTGGGCCATGTACAAGTCAATTTGAAGCCCACCATTACAATGGGCCGAACACTTTCTTTCTGAAATATTTTGTTTAGTCCACCTACATGGTGAGAGGTGAGGGTTCTAACCAAAGACTTTCACTCGATTGTTTTTGTAATGTAATATAAAAGAAAAAAGTAATTTTAGGAAATTATAATATTTTTGCGTAGTTCAAATGTTAGAAGCAATTCTTCTCTACAACAACAACAATAACATATCTAGTGTAATCCTCAAGTGGGGTCGGGAAGGGTAGGGTGTACTCAGACCTTACCTTTACCTTGTGAGAGATAGAAATTATTTCCGATAGATTATCGGTTCAAAAAAAGCGTTGTCAAAATCAATTTGAACTCAGCGGCCCGTCTAAATAACTATTATTCTCTCCGGCCCAAAATTGTCAAACAGATTATGACAAAATCCCTCAAAAATGGAAGTTACAAGAGGAGTTCACTACGTGAGGGTTAAGCATTTTCAAGAACTGCATAAATCTACAAACATAGGTAATATATTCATGGTATGGATTTGCTATATCCTACTAGTTTCTTATACATATGTATACGGGTAAAACCGAGCCCGTCGCATGACTCGATTTTCCGGTGAGCCGAGCGGAGCGAGAAGATGACTGTAACGTATCAGGGTCAGAACAAAGAATCCCTCGTATCAAGATCAGGCAAACACCTGCCCTCGGGGGATATCGGGGCCATGTCCTTGAGGTCCGTATTAAGGGTTGAGACTTCGGAGAGCATCACGAGCAGCTACACACGACTAACAAAGGGCCGTGATATCCATACCCAACCGAATATCACAGCGCGAATCTCGGCTCCTATCAGTGATCGGCGTAACGGAAGATTTTTATCTTTTTTAGAATTGTACTTAGGGTAAAACTCCGGGAAAGATGATTATTCATGGACACATTATAAGACGCATATCAAGGCAATATAGTCTTATTTTCTCTGTTATTCAAAGATTCTTACTTTTGTTCATTAGTTCTCCATTATTGTGAGCCCGTGATCGAAGGCAGGCATTTTATTAAGCTGTTACTGAATCCGGGATCACTCCCCTTAATTGATTTGACAATTTATTACATCCTTTGTTTATTTAATCTAACGTTATCTATCATTTATATTGAATTAATCCGCATATCCTTAAAACCACATATAAATTCAATTGTTATCCGTTTTTAGGGTAAATAGTTTGCCGCCCACTGTGAGGCAAAGGATAATAGTGGCAATTTGATACAAATTTTCATAACACACTCTATTTTACACTTGTTCTTTGAGCTTTTAATTTCTGGTCAAATTAAAAATGTCAAACTCCCAATCCACCCATTTGAACGTTGATGTTGAGTCTGGCCACCACGGCAAGAACAACAACGTGGTGCCCAGCAACGAGGTGCCCCCTATTGACCCCAATGAAGTCCCATGCCCGGATCCGATCGATACTAACTCACACGTGGCTGTCGAAGCAAACTTGCCTACTAACCCCGAAAACAGCATCTGTGGGGGAGCCCGATCGATAGCCCAGAGTACACATGACGGCGAAGGTGATGGGACCAACTTGCGGGTGATCTTCAAAATGTTACAGGCTCAACATACAGCAATAGCCCAGTTGCAGAACCAAAGCCGCGCTCCCAACAGAGTTGAGCCCGAACCGTCCCGGAAAAATAATCGCAGAAATGAACCGGCCAAAGAAAGGACGATTGAAGCTGAACCCGGGACCAACCCCGAGATAATAAAGATGCTCGAGGAATTGACAAAACGGGTGGAATCGGGAGAAAAGAAAATCGAAGCCAACGACAAAAAAATGGAGGCCTATAACTCAAGGTTGATCAAATCACAGAAGCACCACCGATACTGAAGGGCCTGGATTCCAAGAAATTTGTCCAAAATCTTTTCCCTCCAAGCACATCTCCGAAGACGATCCCAAAGAAGTTCCGTATGCCCAAAATTCCGAAGTATAATGGGACAACTGATCCAAAGAACATGTGACCTCCTACACATATGCCATCAAGGGGAATGACTTGGAAGATGACGAAATCGAATCCGTTCTGCTGAAAAAGTTCGGAGAATCCTTGTCGAAGGGAGATATGATACGGTACCACAACTTACCCCTTAATTCTATTGACTCGTTTGATATGCTTGCAGATGCCCTTGTAAAAGTGCACGCGGGGGCCATTAAGGCCGAGACCAGAAAGTCAGACCTTTTCAAAGTAAAGCAAAGAGATAACGAGATGCTTAGGGAATTCGTGTCGAGGTTTCAAATGGAATAGATGAATCTGCCTCCGAATGATTGGGCCATTCAGGAATTCTCCCAAGGACTCACCCCCCCAAAGCTCATTGGCTTCACAGTAGTTGAAACAAAATTTGATAGAATATCCGGCGGTAAGTTAGGTCGACGTCCACAACATACCAATCAAAAATTAGGGTCTAAGACGATCAACTCGATCAGCTCGGGACCCCTTCCGGATTCGTTTATCCCGTCAGAACTAGTGACAGATCCAAAAGAGCTATCGATCATGAATTAAGATCGAGCAGATATCGGAATCAACAATACAATGGAGATCAGAGGGGTAATGGGTCTGGACACAACCCTGCGAGGAGTGAAAGAAGGAACGAACGAGGTCATAATAACCGGGGACACATGAGAAAAAATGATTTTGACAGACCAATCTAGTCCAAGGAGGCACCAAGGTTATCGGAATACAACTTCAGCGTCGATGTTGTCGGTATCGTTTCATCCATCGGACGCATCAAAGATACTAAGTAGCCTCGACCATTGCAGTTCGATCCTACCCAAAGGGACCCCAACCTAATCTGTAAGCATCATGGTACTCATGACCACATAATCGAAGACTTCTGACAACTGAGAGAAGAAGTAGCTCGGTTATTCAATAACGGGCACATCCGAGAATATTTGAGTGTTCGAGCCAAAAATTGCTTCAGGAACAGGGAATCCAACAAACAAATCGAGCAAGAGGAACCTCAACACGTCATTAACATAATCATTGGTGGAGTTGACGTCCCTCAAGGACCGATGCTAAAGCGCACTAAGGTGTCCATTACAAGGGAGAAACGGACTCGAGATTATGAATCGAAGGGAACCGTATCTTTCAATGACGAGTATGCTAAAGGCATCGTGCAACCACATAATGATGCACTGGTAATATTTGTACTCATAAATAAATTTCGAGTTAAGCGTGTCTTGATTGACCTAGGTAGCTTGGCCAATATCATCAGATCAAGGGTCGCGGAATAAATGGGTCTACAAGACCAAATAGTGCCCACAGTCCGAGTTTTAAACGGATTTAACATGGCATGCGAGACTACTAAAGGGGAGATAACCCTGCTGGTAAACACCACCGGAACTATTCAGGAAAGAAAGTTCTACGTGATCAAAGGAGATATGAGATACAATGCTCTATATGGAAGGCCATGGATTCACAACATGAGGGTAGTACCCTCGACACTATATCATGCGTTGAAATTCCCCACACTGGGAGGGATCAAGACTATTTACCGAGAATAACCGGTCGCAAAAGAAATGTTCGTTGTGGATGAGGTGACCCCGATATCCGCACTCTCGACATAAAGAACCCGAGTTCAGCTACCAAGGAAGAAGCCAAATGCAATCACCAATGCGGACACCGACCGAACCAGAAAAGCAGGAGACATATGAGGATGATGATTACAGAGTCCCTAGGTTGTTCATAGCCCCTGATGATTCCGATTCCACCAAGTTAACAGTTGAGGAGCTGGAGCAAGTTAGATTGATCGAGCACTTGCCCGATCGCAAGGTATACTTGGGCACGGGGCTAACTCCCGAGCTCAGGAAAAAACTCATTGAATGCTTTATAGCTAACATAGATTGTTTCGCTTGGTCCCATCTTGATATGAAAGGGATCTTGCCAGAAATAACTACCCACAAGCTGAGCTTGGATTCGAATTTCCACCCGATTAAATAGAAGAGGAGGCCTCAGTCCGAAGTCAAGCATGCATTCATCAAAGACGAGGTATCCAAACTCCTAACAATAGGTTCCATTCGGGAAGTTAAGTAACCGGATTGGTTAGCAAACGTAGTAGTAGTGCCTAAAAAATTAAATAAATTAAGAATATGTGTAGATTACAAACACTTGAAAAAGCCATGCCCTAAGGACTCTTTTCCCTTGCCTAATATTGATCGCATGATCGACACGACGGCCAACCATGAGATACTCAGCTTTCTCGACGCCTATTCCGGGTACAACTAGATCAGGATGGACCTGGGAGACCAAGAAAAGACTTCCTTCGTCACTAAATACCGCACTTCTTGTTATAACATAATGCCATTTGGAATAAAAAGCGTCGGTGCCACTTACCAACGCCTAGTAAATCGGATGTTCGAAGAACAAATAGGAAAATAAATGAAGGCTTACATTGACGACATGTTAGTTAAGTCCCTGCGAGTAGAGGACCATTTGGAACATTTGCAGGAAATCTTCAACATACTGAAGAAATACAATATAAAGCTGAACCCAGAGAAATGCGCATTCGGGGTCGGGTCCGGGAAGTTCCTCGAATTCATGGTGTAGAACCGGGGGATCTAGATCAATCCCGACAAAATCAAAGCTATAGAGGACATCACCGTGGTGGACAATGTCAAGGCCGTTCAATGGCTAACCGGGCGCATAGCTGCCCTGGGTCGGTTCATTTCAAGATCCTCCGATAAGAGCCATCAGTTCTTCTCATTATTGAAGAAGAGGAATAACTTCTCGTGGATCCCGAAGTGCCAGCAAGCTTTGGAAGAACTCAAACGGTACCTTTCGAGTCCACCTTTGCTTCATACTCCGAAGTCACACGAGCTGTTGTACCTGTACTTAGCGGTATCCGAGATAACGGTAAGTGGAGTCTTAGTACGGGAAGAAGAAGGCACGTAATTTTGTATATATTATGTTATCAGGACTCTAGGCGAGGCCGAAACAAGTTATCCTCACCTGGAGAAATTGGCGCTCGCTTTTCTAAGCGCCTCCAGGAAGTTAAGGCCATATTTTTAATGACATCCCATATGTGTCGTAACTACTTACCCATTAAGAAACATAATGCACAAACCCGAGCTCTCGGGATGGTTGGCCAAATGGGCCGTGGATATTAGCGGGTACGATATCGAATATCAACCCCGAACCGCCATCAAATCTCAAATTTTGGCAGACTTCATGGACGACTTCACGCCGGCCTTAATACCCGAAGTCGAAAAGGAATTGTTGTTAACCTCAGGGACCCCCTTGGGGATCTAGACCCTCTTTACGGATGGTGCCTCGAACGCAAAGGGGTACGGACTCGGCATCATGTTGAAGCCGCCCACGGGTAACGTAATTAGGCAATCTATTAAAACTGTGAAATTGACTAACAATGAGGCCGAGTATGAGGCCGTGATTGCAGGTCTCAAATTGGCTAAGAGTCTGGGAGCCGCAGTGATCAAAGCTAAACGTGATTCCTTCCTTGTGATAAATCAAGTCAATAGGACATTAGAAGTAAAAGAGGAACGAATGCGAAGATACTTGGATGAACTACAGGTAACGCTACATCGATTCAAGGAATGAACTCTACAACACGTTCCCCGGGATCAAAATAGCGAAGCCGATACTCTAGGTAACTTGGGATCATCGATTGATGACGATGAATTCGGCTCGGAAACGGTCGTACAACTCATGAAATCGATAGTGGAAGAAGGTCATGCCGAGATAAACTCAACAAGTTTAACCTGGGACTGGAGAAACAAGTATATAAATTATGTGAAGACCAGGAAGCTGCCCTCGTATCCCAAAGAATTGAGAACTCTACGCACGAAGGCGACCAGGTTTAGCCTGTCAGAAGATAATACTCTATTCAGAAGAACGTTCGATGTCCCACTCGCCATATGCTTGGGGACGGGAGACACTGAATATATTTTGAGGGAAGTTCACGAAGGCACATGCGGAAACCATTCAGGGACAGAATCATTGGTTCGTAAGATAATCAAAGTTGGTTATTACTGGATCGACATGGAGAAAGATGTGAAGGAGTTCGTGCGAAAATGCGATAGCTGTCAGAGGCACGCAGTAATGAACCATCAGCTCGGGGAGTTACTACACTCAGTCATGTCGCCCTAGTCGTTCATGAAGTGGGGAATGGATATCGTCGTTCCCCTACCATGGGTACCCGGTTAGGCTCAATTTATACTATTTATGACTGACTATTTCTCTAAATGGATTGAAGCTTAACCGTTCGATAAGGTCAGGGAAAAAGAAGTCATCGACTTCATATGGGACCACATCATATGCCGGTTCGGTATACCGGCTGAGATAGTATGTGATAACGGGAAGCAGTTCATCGGCAGTAAAGAAAGTAAATGTTTTGAGGACCATATGATCAAGAAGATCTTGTTAACACCGTATCACCCTAGTGGGAACGGGCAGGCGGAGTCGACGAACAAAACAATCCTTCAAAACCTTAAGAAAAGGTTGGTCGATGCCAAAAGGAAATGGAAGGAAATCCTGCCCGGAGTCTTGTGGGCATATCGCACAAACTCAAAATCCAATACTGGGGCCACCCCATTTTCGTTGGTCTACGATGCCGAAGCACCAATACCGATCGAGGTGGGAGAACCAAGCCTCATGTTCCGGTATGCAACCGAAGAATCTAACAGCGAGGCCATGAGTACGAACCTAGAACTACTAGATGAGAGACGCGAGGCCACTCTAGTCCGGCTGGCCGCCCAAAAACAACGGATAGAAAGATATTACAACCGAAGAGCCAACCTCCGATATTTCAACATCGGGGACTTAGTATTAAGAAGAGTAACACAAAACACCCGAAACCCGAATGAATGGAAGTTAGGAACAAACTGGGAAGGTTCGTATCTAGTCATCGGGATTACCGGTAAAGGTTCGTACAAAATCGTAGTGAGAAACGACACACAGCTACCAAACAACTGGAACGTGACCAGCTTAAAACGATACTAGTACTAAGGTATGCCATCATTTGTTTTCTTTTATTTTGGCTAACACATGCAGGCAACAACCGAAGGAGAATGTAGCTGATTAGACCTGAAAGTACGCGTTGCAATCTTTTTCCCTTGAACTGGTTTTGTCCTAAATAGGTTTTCCGGCAAGGTTTTTAATGAGGCAGCAATAAATCATGCTAACTTAGAGTCGAAGACCGGTTTTAAATTGGAGTCAATGTTCACATCAACAGTATCCGAGTCCACTCAAAGATCGACCTCAATTACTGGGGGCCATCACCCTCGGGTCATGATTTTAGTAAGGAAGTAAACTCTGTGCTCAAACAGTCTAGGCTCGGTGGTTAGGATTCATTGTAAGGGCCAAACGGTCAAATGAACTGTGCCCGAGTAGGTCACACCGGCCACAATACGAGCTTTTATACAATCTTGTACATTACACACAGAAATGAAAGAAAGTTTCTACTTTGCTAACAAACAGTTTTTGCTTCTTAAAAGTATCGAGCCTAAGGGATACTCCTACCCAAGAACTATCGAGCCCAAAGGGCTTCCCCCACTCGGGGACTACTGTCCTGGATAAGTTCAGACGGCTCGGGTTATCAAAACTCGGAGGCACAAAACCTATTAGGAAGTGCCCAAACCTAAAAGGCTACGACTACCCTAAAAATGGTTCGGAGACGTCTGAAGCCCATAATCAAAACATAAGGCCTTCAACAAAATTCTAAACCTGTTCAAAGGTTACCCTCGACAAAATTATAGTCTAAAAATATTTAAACAAGCATCTTGGGGAAAGCTTCCGGTTACTCCGAGCCCTTATAAGTTTCAAGCAAAACTTGCATCGAGGACAAGTCTTGTTCGGACCTCCGAAAAATAACTTATTACTACATTTTATTCCGTGCTAAGGCATTTGAAATCTTTGCAATTGTAAAAACAATGCTAAAGGTAATTAGACTTGAAAATTGCCAAAAGGTAACAAACTTTATATATACATTCTAGAATGTCTTTACAAAGGCCAATGAAAACGGCCTCAACAAAATAAATGTACAAGATGCAAAAACAAAGACAAAAATTCCTAAGGCACCTATGCATGATCTTCACCAGAACCTGCCTCATCACCAGAGTCGTCAAGGCCTTCTTCATCTTCGGGTTCATCAGAGCCCTCAGAGCCTTCTTTATCCTCGGGTTCAGCCAGCTTCTTGGCCTCGACATTGAGCCTTTTCGCCTCCTCGATCTCGACCGACAGGTCGAAGCCTCAGGCATGGATCACTTCGAGGGTCTCCCTCCGAGATAGCTGATCTCGTCCAAGTCACACCTCTATTTGAGGTTATGAAATAGTCGATGCAATAGTAATACCCAACAGAGAGTTGGAGTCGAATTCCATAAGGAGCTATATGAATGGGATTTAGAAGTATATATTGTGGTGAATGAGCTTGAACTATCTTAAATTACACTTTCACAATATTTGTTTGATTCTAGATCTAGTTTAAACTAAGATTTCAAGATAAATAATTAAAACTAAGAAATTATTTTGTTGTTGCTTTCAAATAGTGTAAAAGTCCTAGGGCTATGAACTTCACCTAGGTGTTTTCCTAATGGGTTGTAAACTGTAAAGCTTGTTTCGTTGGTCGGGATGTATTATAGCTATCAACACTCAAGTACCCACTCAATACCTCTCGGTAAGAGAGTGATTTTTCTCAATTTGGCTTTCTCACGTCCAAATGGGTATTGAACAAAACAATTAATAAAATTCTCAAGTCGAATTTTACTATCTCTAGGTTCAACCCTTTAATTGGGACTAACAATCTCTTGATTTTGTCCCAAATTCTTGTTAACCAAGTTTTCCTAGACTAAGTCTCTCTTTCTCAAGAAGAGACCAAGTCAAATAGGCATGAACTAATGTTTGCAACCATTAATTCTACAATCAAAAGAAAGAACAAGGCTAAATAATAAACTCCCAACCATAAACAAGCCATAAATCAAACACCTATTAGGTTTACACACTAGGGTTAGGTCACAACCCTAGTTAGAAATCTAGCTACACATAATGGGTATAGATGAAAATAAAGAAGAAAAGATGATAAAACTCATATTGCAAGATTAAAAGATAAAAATCCAAGGTTAAATTACCAAAGTAAGCTAAAGTTGCCTAAAGAGGCAAGTAAAAACGGCCACAGGACTTTCAATATTTCAAACTTGACCTAATTTTGTGAAACTAGTCTATTTATACAAAGCTGAAATTTTCGGACAAAAATGCCTTTTTGGAGGATCTGCGGCCGCACAATTCCATGTGCGATCTGCACTTCTCTTCAGTCTCGACAGGAGTTGACTCTGCGGCCGCACAATTTTGGATTGCGGCCGCATCTCTCATATTCTGCGGTCCGCACAATTCTTGGTGCGGCCGCGCAGGGCTCTTCTGTGGACCACACATTTCTGAGTGCGGCCGCGTAGCGGATTTCTGTGGCCGCACAATTATTGTGCGGTCCGTATTTCTTTTTGAGCTTGAAATAAGACTCTCTGAACTTTAGCTCTTGCATAGCTTCTGCGGCCGCACAATAATTGTGCGGTCCGCACTTTGCACTTGGATTCTGTTAAATTTCCTTCACATTCTGCGGCCGCAGATAAAAATCTGCGGTCCGCACTTGAGCTTCTGTGCCTACTTTTTGTCCTTGAGTTCAGATCACTCCTCTTTGAGTTGGATTTCATCTTAGTGGCTCATTTTCCAATACTCCTGCAATTAAGTATATTTCATCAGTTTTCCGGAATACAATTAAATACTTTTGGAAAAAAATGAGAGCTAAAAAGGGCTAATAAGTAGTCAAAATCCCCACTTATCAACTCCCCCAAACTTAAGCTTTTACTTGTCCCCAAACAAATAAGGTAATTCCCACCTCCACAAGATAAGAGCTATTCCAGTTAATCTAAGGTGTAACAAACACACATCAATTGGGACCAACAATTACCCACAACACTTATGAATTATCAACAAGGCAATGATTTGAAGTTTTAAACATAAATAGTTCTAATGTGACACTTGAGCATCAAGAGTTGACTTTATTCATCAAGGAAGCTCGCTCTTTCATGTAGGTCATTGTGGATCCCAAACTCCTCCTCTTCTACTCTCCGGTTGTACCTCACTTAAGAATGTAGCACTCAATTCAAAGTTTTATGAAAGGTTCGCTCATCTCTCTCAAAAGAATGTCGCAAGTACGACTTTAAGTACCATAGGCTTGCCCCTCATGTAAATCACCACTAATGTAAGCTCACTCGGCTTGAAATCATGTAGGGCTTTTTGGGAATGTAATGAAGGCTTTTGGACTAAGGTTGGATATACTAGGATAGAACGGGTTCATCTTTCCTTAAGCACTCCATTTTCTCTTATCGGCTCATGCTATGCTACTTTTAGGAGGCATTTTCTTTCCCATAGGGGGGAGGGGGTTAGAGAGACTTAGCATCACTCTTTCTTGGTCATAATATTTATTTCCTCCTTCTTTGTTTTCTCCATGTTTTGCATCATTACCATTCTTTAAAATCCCTTCAATTTTTCAACTTATTCACTTTCTTTTTTGCATTTTTTTCTTTTTGTTCTTCTTTCTTTTTCTTGCCTTCCCTTTTCTTCATTTCTTTTCTCTTTTTGTGCCTTGATACATTTTTCAAACTCCTCGTTTCTCCCCCAAACGTATGTTTTAGCCAATTGTTTCTCAAGAGTGTTAAGGAAAGCTCGGGTGCCAAGAGAGGGTCACTACAAAACGGGTAAAGACTTATAATATGGTTATCAAATAAGAAAGGTTTTAAGCTAAAATGGGTTGACTAGGGATAACAACTTTGGTGGGTCATGAAAAATTTCAAGCGGGTCAAAGAGAGCCTACAATCACTTCTCAAGCCAAGCAAAACTTAAAATTTTGCCTAGAAACACATCCGGGGTAAGTTCTAGACCATTTGTATGGGTACCTGGACTTGCAACAAAATCATCTCACCTCTCACGCAGCTGGAATGTTAAAAAGGATAGAGTCGAGGGCCCACAAATACCATATTCAAGATTGAAAATCACTATGGCTCGACTAAATCATTCGATGATTGCCTAAGTTAATACAAGAGTCACAAGGTCGCTAATTAGAGCTACTTCTTTCCCGAGAAACTTGTTTTTAACCATAAGCACGTAGTTAAGTGTGCTGGTACCAAGTGAAGCATGTTTGACTCTTTTATTCATTACTACTACTATTCTTACCTAAACATCAAAAGCAGACTCAATCCCTTAAGAAGGATATCATGCCATCCATCGTTGGGAAGAATCACCCGGTTCACACAAAAACTACCTTTGGAAAGAACCATGGTATTAAGAAAACCAAAGGCTTATTGACTACTAAAAACATAAAAAGAAGCTACAAAATTAAACATAGACTAATAAGAAAACAAAATAAAGAAGCTACAAAGAAAGCTACTAAAGACATAAATGAATGTACATACTGAGGGGGGAAAAGATAGAAAAAATACATCAATAGAGAAAGAGGGAAGAATATATACATAAATAAAAGGAAAGAGGAAAATGTTATCAGTTATTACAAACCAAATATCAAATATCCAAATATCAAATAAACTCTACCCCCCTGAATAAAAATAAGCATTGTCCCCAATGCTTAACAAAATAAGAATAAGGAAAGGTAAGAGTAAAGAAGACTCTCTATGTGGGCAGCAAAAGATGAGGAAGGACATGTGGGAGGTGTCTTGTGGTGGTTAAGTTCCTAGAAGGCCAAGTATAAGAAAACATAAGTCGAGTAGTTGCTTAAAGGAGAGGGTTTGACCAAAGTGGGAGAGTGGCAAGGTAGCATACGGGTTCTGTGGTAGGATAGCCATACGCCTTGGGGGAAATTAGACTGATTTGGGATTCATGGTGGACTGTGAGTAGGTCTACGGGCTTAATTTGAAATATTGGCTGCTATGTTGAGGAAGATTGTGTGTGACAGGAGGGAGTTGCTTAATATGAAGAAGGATACAACATGACTTTGGATTGGAATGTATTGTCGCACCTTTAGTTGACGTCCATGAGGAGTGAACGGACTAGTGCAGCTGGTGAATGAGCTCGGACTCAGGATGATCTACTGATTTCATAGTATTTGCACCCAGTGCAGCGACGTTGGAATATGTCGGCATGTATTTTCCATAGGTGGGTTATCCCCTGTGAGCAGGTTAGCGGTTGCGTGGTATTGACGAAGCTTCTGCGAAGAATTCTACTGGCTGCCCGGTAAGAGATTTAATATGTAAATGTGGCTAGTGGTTTGGAGTGTTTATTAAAGGTTAACAGAAGGATTTCGAGAAATTTGGCAAGTTGCGTGTGCAGGATCATGTCAACGATGAAGAAAGAATCTCGGTGGATTCCATAGTTATGTAATTATAGCTTCAAGCTAAGTGGGAGAGTCGCACCATCTATGAGAGAACAGTGATCAAGTGATAAAATTTGAAGAGGTGAACTTATATTTTGGAAGCAGACATAGTAGGGGTGATTAAACAAAGAACATACAAGCAAAGATAATCAACAAAAACTCAAAGGATGGGTTGATATCACAAGTTCAAACACTTAGCATATTGGGCAGAAAACATTTTGTAAGAAGCATGGGAATCAGGTTCTCTGAGACTATAAGATTAACATACAAAGGTGCACAATGCCAAACGAGTCTAAAGTAGAGAACTAACTTAAAGGATTTAAAACCTAGGGGTCCAAAATATGTTGAATATCCATCACAACACCAGAAAGTAGACATGCCAACTTATATCACTAAGAGAAAACAGTATCAAACATTATAAGGAAACACATGTTAAGATGGCTACTCTAAAGGTCCCAACTAATCACCAGGGGATACAAGATTAGGCAAACCGAAGATATAATGAGTGACAAAATAGCATAGGAGCAGGTCATAGCTAGAGTGAAGGTTTTAACGTAGATTAGGACACATTATAGATACGAGCCAGTCATTACAAGAACCCAGGACAAAGCAGGGAAGCAAACTCATGCCAAGCAGCGAATGTAAATATTCAGGTACCAACACATTAGGCTAGACGAACTTAAGAGAGTCCAAATTATTCAAGTTAAGCATAAACATATCTCAAAACTGGCAGTTTTAGGTAAATTCAAATGCTAAAGAAGTTCATATCACAAAACGAGTTCAATGCCAACAAGGTTGCACATAGAGATGGTCTAGAAACACATTAGGCCATGAAATTTCAGAGGTATGAATATACAAATCATGAACACAAGAGAATAAAATTGCAAAAGCTAAGGAACTTACCAGTTATCACTTGACAAATAGACAAACAAGAAAGAACAAACTCCACAATACTCTGAACGTTAGCAAAGAGCAATAGAACCCAGAATCTTAGTGCGTCAGAGTTCCCAAAGGCTTCAAACGAACCCCGGGCAGTGCTCGCACCAAGAAAAGTTGAAAAAATCGAATTCTGGTGGCCTTGGCTTTCGGCCGTCCAAGAGCCAAAGTATAGAACAAGAGAATGAGTAATAGAGTGACAACCTTTAGTTTTTTTAGTGAATCTCGGGAAAAAAGTATGTTTCAAAAGGGAATAGGGAGGGGTTTATATAGTAGTAGAAATCAAGCAAACAAACAAGGAAACACTGTAAAATCAAACATAAATAAGGAAATAATAACATGCAGAATCAATATAATCGAATTAGGAGAAAAATTAGGCAAACCCTAGTTCATGATGGAAAACCAAAAAAATAGTCAAAACTCTCACTGAATCGAACCCGTACGACCTTGCCATGATGCATATAGATGAAATATCGTCCAAATACCGAAGGGTGAAGCTTATCTCCCTTGATTTAGAGAATGATAGTTGCCAAAAATAGAGCAAGTACTATGTAATACCGTAAAGAAGCAACCGGTAGCGAAGGAACATAAGTATGGTAAGTAAATAACAGGTGAATCCCATTATCAACGAGACTAGGAGAGGGATTGGTGAAGGGGCGATTAGGGTTCTTCAGAGAAGATGGGGGATTCTAGGGATTTCAGGGCGGCGGGTTGGTAAGAAATGGGCGAGGGTTTTGGGTAAGGGGGAATATAAAGAAACGGGTAGGTGTGTTATGGGCCGTTGATCATTTGAGATCAACGGCCAGGATTGCAAGGGAGACGGGGCAGGTTATTTGAAATGGGTTCTGCTTGGGTTGAGGTTAAGGGGTCGTTTGGATTGGGCTGCTGAAGAGGAGAGTGAGTGGGCTAAGTGTTTGGGCCAAAATTGGTCCGAAAAGTAGTCTAAAATTGGGCCAGTTTTTAAATAAGAGATTAAGAAGAAATAATTTAATAAAAATAGTTAAAACAAAATTCTATCTATGCAACTTAATACTTTAAAACAATAGTAGAAGATTATAAAAAATGTAGAAACTTATTTTAACCTTGAATACAATGACAAATGCAATAAAGTTGTAAAATATAGGCTATTATTTCAAGGTTATGAAAATAGCCTAAAATATTAGTATAAAAAATGAAGTAAAAATATTTAAAACAATGTATTATGGATGAAAATAATAATTTTAGATAATTACCTACACTATTCTGAATCTATCACTCTTGGCCAGCTGAAAGCCAAGGCCACCAAAACTCTCTCTATTGACCCCCCTAGTGTGAGCACTGCTCGGGGTCCATTTGAGACCCTTGTGAACTCTGACACACTAGGATTTAGGGTTCTTTGATCACTCTCTTTGCTGCTGGAATTTGAGCTGTCTCTGGCATTTAGCTTTTCTTGCTCACATTATTTGTATAATCTGCAAACTGGGTTGTGTAAGTTATTTCTGTGTACTTCAATATTTGGGTCATATGGTCAATTTGTGACTGTTTGGTTTGGCTTGAGTTCCTCTATGACTTTTGGGTTGTGCTGATGGGCCTAGTCCCTGTTTGGATTTGGGCATGCTATTTGCGAAGAAGGAGTTTGTTGAAGGCCCAGACAATACTAGGTATCTCCTTTAGGCCTGCTGTAGGCCTACTATAATTTCTTGTGTAATATTTGTACTTATATTCCTCATCTGGTCTGTAATAATTTTGTAATAAAAAATTGGGGTTTTAGTAAAATTGGGGAAACAGTATATTCTAATGTTTGCATGAAAGGGTAGAAAACATGCCTATAGGATTCGTATGATTTACTTGTTATTTTATCCAACCTTCCATATATTCTATTTAAATTTCCATGTACACTAGTAGAAATCATGCTATTAGGGGAATCACACACTCACACAACTTGTTTAATATAAAAGCATGAGCTTAAACACTCTATTTATTCCCATGTCCACTGCTATATGTCACTAGAAAGCATGCCTATAGGAAACAAGTGCCAATAACCATCCTTCAATTTGTATAACGGCAGCATGCTCATTAGATACCATACCTATAGGATTATACTAGCTTATGCTCCACTGGTCCTCATCTAGATATCATGTCCATAGGTTCTTAGTTGATTCATAAGCTACTGTTATATCTATCGCTCGCCTAGAAAATATGCCTATAGGGACGAAGGGTTACAGAATCAGTTTTCAACTGCCAACTATTAGAACCTAGCTATAAAATACTGCTACTTGCTTAGAGAGCATGCCAATAGGATCTAACAAGAGTAATTCTGAGTATTCCCAATGGTTTTCATTCCCCCTATTGAGTAAATCACTTAGAGACCATGTCTATAGAGCTTAATGACTTCAATTTGCCTCAATTCTGAAACTGTCTTGTGCCTAACGTAGAAATCTGTCTGCGTGCATTTGTTGTCTAAGCGTGGAGGCTAACTTGACCCTTTAACTATCCTTAAGTGAAGTCCTATTTGCTTTGAATGTCACTTAGTTTTATCATTTTGAGTAGCCTAAGTAAAGTCTAGAACCACCCAAATAGATGTCCAACGCCTCCTGGATCATAGGCATGGGACGGGTAGTGCATGCATAGGACGCGATCTGGAATTGAATTAGAACGCTCTAAGTAAACAACTTCAACATAGTAATCGGGTAGCAGGAGATGATAGTCTGTGCCCGCTGAATAATATGATCTAAAAGGAGTTGCGGAGTATTATTTATGTTTCACGGGGTGATCTTTTAGACTAAAAAACTTAGGACTCCCTTTTTTCTCTTTATACACTTAGTCATCTAATATAGACTGTTATAGTTGTATCCTTATAGTCCTTAAGATTTGTACCAATTCTCATTGTGTTATAATGAAACTCTTTGACCTTTTATTCTCTTTGTTTATTTAATCATCTTGCCTAATTATAATCTACATAGTCTTAAGTTCGGACGGGACCCATAGTTGTGGACCTCGAAGAGTGCCTAACACCTTCTCTTTGAGGTAATTTGAGCCCTTACCCGATCTTTGGTGGCGTTGACTAGTCAAATAGAGTTATTTGCATAATAGGTGCCCTAACGCACCTTAAAAATCGTTAGGTGGCGACTCTTCTTCTTGTAATACTCTATCTCCCATCCTAAAGAGTTGTCATATGCCGAAGCCAGATTTCGCGAGAAAAAGGGGTGTGACGGCATGGCGACTCTGCTGGGGATTTACGCTTAGGCTCTTACCATAATGAACTTGGCTTATGTGGATTATTTTCTCTGTTACATGCTATGACATGCACATCCATTCCCTTCTCCACCTTTATTTGTTTAAATTTGCTATTACATGCACATCCCTTTCCCCATTCACCTTTTATTCGTTTAAATCTGTTATGACATGCACATCCCTTCCCCGTTCACCTCTATTTGCTATGACTACTCTTCATTGCTCTTCAGTTTTCCTAAGACTGCCATATCATGCCTCTGCCATCCCTACTCCCTTACTTGCTTTATTATATTCTCGCATATACTCCACGAACTAACTTCTTCCTTTTGTCTTTCTTTTCTATGTTTTTTATGTTTTACCTTACTACTGTATTTACTACTTTTACATATTTATCGTGCAAATACTTGACAACGTGTTATTATCTCTGCATAAACTCATGCTCCACATCATACTCCACTCGTGCCAATTACCAACATAGCGGCACTTGATGAGTGTCCGCGCTCTTCCAAAATTACCTTTTTTCAAATCGGAAAGGCTTATTTGCAGTAGACTAGTCGATCAGCAATGCAATCGACGGTCCCGTGCTTTTCCCTCTCAAGTTGTCCACTTGGGAGTACCAGTCTAGGACATTCTAGAAACCTTACTCCAATATCAAATGTACATGCATCATGTTAAACCTAGTACGGGTTAGAACGTTGTTAACATAATAGCCCGCTAAGATAAGCCTTATCCAATGTCCGACGAGATTTTTACAATCCCAATGGACACTACCATGTTATGTGCATTACTTGAAGAAAATGTGCCAATATGTTGATCATTATTGTGTAAGTGGTCATATCTGGAGGGGGAAAGGGCTAACTTTATTTGTTTGCAGAAAATGAAACATGAAGTCCCCAGGTTCGGCGTGGTCCAAAACATCCCACCTCTGCTACTTGACTGGTGGAAAGACCTTGCGCCTTGCGACAAGAATCATGTGATAAGAGTACTTGGTGACTTGCCATCTTTGCTTAATATCCAGCCAAATAGAGCTTTGATTGAGGCTACTAACATATTCTGGGATGAGAAAAGAGCGGTCTTCCGATTTAGTAACATAGAAATGACTCCTCTCTTAGAATAAATAGGAGGTTTTGCTAAGTTGCCGTGGGATAGTCCAGAGTTATTAGTGCCAGAAAATCGCACCCCTTGCGGTTTTCTAAAAATGCTAGGTTTCAAGAAAGATGATGAGTTGCTTTGTTTGAAGAGATCATACATCCCATTTGAATTCCTTTATGAGCGTTAGGGGCACAGTAAGTCATATCGCTTTCATCACGATGAACTCGCCATTACTTCATTAGGTTGGACGCATCACCGGGTTTATGTGTTCATTATCTGCTTCTTGGGATTGTTGATATTTCTAATGAAAGAGGGAAGGATCCATACTCGTTTAGCTATGGTTGCAAGAACTCTAATGGAAGGTATCGAGGGGAAAGCCTACACCATCATCCCTATGATCCTAGTTAAACTATACCGCGCGCTAGATCGGTGCAAGCAGGGGTTCGGACATTTTGAAGGTTGTAATCTATTATTGCAAGTCTGGTTATTGGAACACTTTCAGAGGGGAGAATATCGTCAAGAGCTTCTGCGATGGACATTGAATGAATACATAGCCTACCACCATCCAAAGAAAATGGCATTCATCCCAAATAGGTTTGCACAGCCCGGAAGTGCTGTAAGTTGGGTACGTTTCTTCAGCAATCTAACAGACGAAAAGGTACATTGGATGTTTGAATGGTTTTCTTGCAGTGAGTTCATCATCAGGTCGAGGGATACTACTCATTTGGTATTAATCGGGTTGCGAGGAATTTATCCTTATGCTCCTATAAGGGTAATGAGACAGGCAGAAAGAAAATAGGTCATACCTCAGTTTTCCATCATGATCCAGTATAAGATAGATTTCAAAGGGGACATCATTCCTTTCAAGTTCGAGGCGCAACGTATGTGGAACCAGAAGGTTATTGTGGAAAGAGAGGCTATCGAGCCAGACAGGTACCATGCCGATCATGTGTATTTCTATCCATCATAGTTGGTAGATGATATAGCGGGAGATGTCAAGCCAAGAGTCAATTTGGAAAATAGGATCATTGATGATGCTGCTGAGGCACAAGTCAAGTATAGAAGGCTTCGCAAAAGGGTTTTTGAGTCTAAAGCTAGACATCTGGAACAACATAAAGTGGACATGGAGGCAATTAATGAATTGAAGGAAATTGCCACTAAGTCCACCGAGAGATCGGAATATCTAGAACAAGGATAGATGGAGCTTGAAGTGAGAAAGAGATTTGCGGATTGTCAAAACACGAATTGCAGTGAAGGAGGGCATCTAGCAAAGACTTATTTATTATTGGATATGCGCGACTTGGGGAACTTGATTGATGGAGTCAAAAGAGCCAAGCACGGAGAAGGTCCTTCAGGGACCAAGTAGACTAGCAAATAATGTCCTTTTTAGATTTCAATTGTAATAAGGCTAAATTCCATTAGTAACTTTATTATTATTGTCGATTTAGTGAAGGTTTGGCTCATTTTCACATTAATGAAATGATGCAATTATTGGCATCAATTTTCTTCAAGTCTATGTGTCGCTTAGGCCTACCTCGGGCACAACGAGGTCCCCAAATTAAGACGCGAATTATTACATGATTTTGCAAAACATGTTTAATATTGCAAGCATTCTTTCAATACCCCTTACTAACTTGGTTACCTTTTGCTTTTTCTTCTTTTTGATTATTCCCATTCCCCAAGGTTGGTTCGTGCATACTGGAATCATCAGCATATCGCACTAGATTCAGAGGTCCTCCACCTCCTCCTCCACCAAGTGATCCTAAAGGAAAAAAGTAAAGGGAAAGGGAAAATGGACGATTTGAGTGGTATCGGGAAGGACAACGCTACTATAGATGAGAACGTCGAAACTTCAGATGGTCGGAGCACCCCGGCACAGAATGAACTGGTCTTACGTCTGGAACAAAAGATTTTGGAGCTACAAGGAAAACTTGAGCAGGTCCGGAACTTGGCAAACCTCTCTCTCACTCTATATGTCCCTGATATTGACTAACAAAACCCACAAAACCAAAACCCGCCACCAAACCCTCCTGCACCACCCCAGTACCCTACACCTCCACAAAACTCTAATCCTCTTCCAATACCAACTCCGCAACAACATCATCACCACCCAACCCAATACCCGGAGACTGCCACTTATCATACTCCCCAGAATATACCACAACCCACTCCTGACCTCCAAAACTCAACAAATGATCACCCTTATTCCCAGATCCTCGGAGTCCACCAAAGCAACCCGATATATGTGGAGACCTTACCCCACACCCCACAACAAACCCTATACATACCCGAGTCGGCCGAGAAGGACCTGCTAATCAAGAATATAGCAGAAGAACTCAAGAAGCTCTCTGGCAGAGTTCAGAATGGCGAAGGTGGTAAAGGCGGTGAAGGTTTGAATTATGAAGACTTGTGAATTCAGCCAGATGTAGAGTTGCCGAAGGGGTACAAAGCTCCCAAATTTGAAATGTTCGATGGAACTAGTGATCCAAAAGTGCATCTGAGGCATATTGTGACAAGCTTGTAGGAGTGGGAAAAAACGAACAAATCCGTATGAAACTGTTCATTTGAAGTCTAACATGAGATGCATTGTCCTGGTATATCAGCCAGAATCCGAAGAAGTGGGTGAGCTGGGTAAGCATGGCGTCAAACTTTATGGACAAGTTCAGGTTCAACACCGAGAACGCACCAGATGTTTTCTATATTCAAAACCGCAAAAAGAAACAAACAGAGACCTTCCGTGAATATGCTACTCGGTGGAGGTCTGAGGCTGAAAAAGTAAGACCAACACTCGAAGAAGAACAAATAAATAAGTTCTTCGTCAGAGCTCAAGACCTGTAGTACTATGAAGGGTTGATGGTTATTGAGAACCACAAATTCTCTGACATCATCAAGGTAGGAGAAAGAATAGAAGAAGGGATTAAAAGTGGGATAATGACGAATTTTGAAGCACTGCAAGCCACAAATAAAGCCTTGCAATCGGGAGGTATCTCGAAGAAGAAAGAAGTGGGTGTTGTAATGGTGGCCCAGGGTCCTAAGTCTCCTCTCACATACCAAACACCTCCACCTACATACCAAATGCCTCCACCCACATACCAGCCTTCACCCCCCAGATATCAACAACCTGCTACCATCTACCACATCTATAACACTCAACCCGCATATTATCACTCACCACCACCCGCCCGCCAAAATTAACGAAAACCAAGACCAAACTTCGACCACAGACCACCTAGACAATACACCCCAATTGCTGAACCCATAGACCAACTATACAAGAGACTGAAGGTTGCTGGTTATGTCACTCCCATTCATGCCGTTGCCATGGAGAATTCTTCTCAGTGGGTTAACCCCAACAAAAAGCATGCCTATCATTCAGGCATGAAGGGTCATACCATTGATGAGTGTCGCACACTAACGGACAAGATTCAGACATTAATCGATACCAAAGTCATACAGGCAAAGGAAGCTGCACTAAATATTCGTAACAATCCTCTCCCGAATCACAGAGGTGAGGGAGCGAACGTGATAGAGACTGACGAGGAATGGGATCCGGAAGGGTAAACTGGACTCATTCAAGAGGGAGATGATCCTAAAACATCTCTGGTCACCCTCACACCCGTTGTGGTACAAACCCAATCACCATTTGAAGTCGAGGTAACCACACCAGCACTGTTTGAAGTCGAGGTAACCATACCCTTCACTGTGATGGTAGCTCCCACACCACTTTACAAGTCCGATGCTATCCCATGGGATTTTGTTGCGGAAACAAGGAGGAAAGGAAAAACAAAAATGGAGGAAATAGGTGCGGCACAAGGCATGACTAGAACTGGCAGAGTTTATACACCTGAGCACTTGGGAACAAGGAAGGAAGCTGCATCTAAGCCGCCTATTGTTGAGACTGGCCCTGATGACCTTTGGAGAAAAGTACAAGCAAGGGAATACTCTGTCGTCGATCATCTGAACAAAACTCTCGTTCATATATCCATCTTGTCACTGCTGCAAAACTCTGAGACACACAGGAATGCCTCGATGAAAGTGCTGAGTGAAGCTTATATACCCACCGACATCACTAGTGGGGAGATGGCCAACATGGTCGGGCGGGTACTGGAAATCCACAAAATAACTTTTCACAAGGATGAATTACCACCAGAAGGACTAAGTCATAATAGGGTACTACACACCACAGTGCAATTTGAGGATAAGTTCATTGCCAGGGTCCTGATAGATGGGGGTTCAAGTCTCAATATATGCCCACTGACTACTCTAAAGAGGTTGGGTAAAGGCATGCATGAGATACGGATGGGAAGTATGATGTAAAGGCATTTGATGGATCCGAAAGATCCACAATCGGAGAAATCAACCTCAACCTACAAATGGGCCCGACCTGGTTTGATGTTGAGTTCCAAGTGCTGGATATATCTGCTACCTATAATCTATTGTTGGGATGACCCTGGATACACGCTGCTGGGGAAGTGGCTTCTACTCTACATTAGGCTGTAAAGTTTGAATGGATTCATCAAGAAGTGATTATCCATGGGGATGGAAGCAACCCTATCTACACCAATCAGACCGTTCCAGTCATCGAGCATAGGAAGAAGCTGGGTGGAGAAACATACCATCGCATTGAGCGAGTCAACGCAATTGAAAAGGATTGATGGTGGAGTAACAAGATAGAAAGCATATTAATATGGACAGGATATGAACCTGGCAAGGGTCTCGGCAAAAACCTCCAAGGAATCACCAAACCCGTACAACCGCAGTGTCATGGCACAACTTTTGGGCTCGGATATGAATATACTTGGAAAGAGTACCAGGATTCGTCGCCGCCACTGCGTGGTACTTATTATCCGCTGGAACAACTAGTACCACCTCTGCACCAAACATTTCATCAAGCTGACATAATATGGGGATCTGAGGAAGATGAAGTCTTAGCTGGCATGAGGAAACTATTTTTGGATGAAGAAAATATGGATTGCAGTGCGATAGTTAAAGAGGAGGAGGAGGAGGAAGACCTTACCATTCAGACCGTGGGGAAAGGAGTTGTTCTCAAAAAACTGGATTGTTGCACCATCCCAGGCCCATCGAGTTCCTGGGTAGCTTGGCAGACTAGCATTAATTATTTTTAAGCATTTGAGACATTTTCAGTATTTTGCTTTGAAATAATTGCTCAAGTCATCGAGCCACATTTGTTAACGTTTTAAAGATTTCAATTAATGCATTGCTACTTTTCGTATTTACTATTATTCTCCACATTTTCTCTTTTTACAGCATTATTATTACCTATCCCGATGAACCTGTGACTGTGATATGTAATGAGATAACATAACATAAGGATAGTGATTCAGAAGACCTGGAAGATGATACGATACCTGGGGAAATCATCAGAGAAGTGGAAAATTTTGGAAACAAGCCAAAGTCCAATTTGGACAAAACTGAAGCAGTTAACTTAGGGGATTCCGAGCTGGTCAAGGAAACACGCATAAGCATACATCTATCACCGTCAAATAAAGAAAAGTACATCAGATTCCTAGAAGAATATGAAGATATCTTTGTATGGTCTAACGATGATATGACGGGTTTGATAACATCCATAGTAGCTCACAAGTTACCCACTAATCCTACATATCCACCGGTAAAGCAGAAGCTTAGAAAATTCAAGTCGGACATGAGTTTGACGATAAAAGAGGAGGTCACCAAGCAGATCAAAGCCAAGGTTCTTATAGTGTTCGAGTACCCGACTTGGTTGGCCAATATCATGCCAATTCCGAAGAAAGATGGGAAAGTCAGAGTATGTGTTGACTACCGAGATCTAAACAGAGCAAGTCCCAAATATGATTTCTCGTTGCCTAATATACACATATTGATTGACAACTGTGCTAAACATGAACTCCAATCCTTTGTGGATTCCTTCGCGGGGTACCATCAGATCTAGATGGATGGGGAGGATACTGAAAAGACAGCCTTCATCACGCCATGGGGAATATATTATTATAAAATGATGCCATTTGGTCTGAAGAACGGCGGAGCCACCTACATGAGAGCCATGGCAACTATTTTCCATGACATGATACACTAAGAGATAGAAGTGTACGTGGATGACGTTATCATCAAATCCAAAAGGAGTACGGATCACATAGCGGATCTGAGGAAATTCTTTGATCGGCTTCAAAAATATAACCTGAAACTGAATACTACAAAGTGTGCTTTCGAAGTCCCTGCCGGGAAATTATTAGGATTCATCGTCAGTCGCAGAGGAATTGAGTTAGACCCATCAAAAGTCAAAGCAATCCAAGACTTGTCACCTCTGAAGAATAAGAAAGATGTGATGAGCTTTTTAGGGCATCTTAATTACATCAGTCGCTTCATAGCACAATCAACCGTGATATGTGAGCCGATCTTTAGGATGCTGAGGAAAGATGCTGCAACAAGCTGGACTGAAGAATGCCAGTAAGCCTTCGACAAAATCAAGGAGTATTTATCTAAACCACCCGTTTTGGTCCCACCAGAACCAGGAAGACCCCTGTTGCTTTATTTGTCCGTATTGGATGGAGATTTTGGCTGCGTTCTGGGACAACATGATGAGACTGGAAGAAACGAGCAGGCGATATATTATCTGAGCAAGAAATTCACACCCTACGAAGCTTGGTACTCTTTGCTGGAACGTACCTACTGTGCTTTGACATGGACAACTCAGAAGTTGAGGCATTATTTCTATGCATACACTATATATCTCATATCAAGGATGGACCCGCTAAAATACATCTTTAAGAAACCCATGCCTACGGGTAAGCTAGCAAAGTGGCAAATATTACTGAGTGAGTTCGACATCGTCTGTGTATCTCAAAAGGCGATCAAAGGGCAAGCATTGGCAGATCATCTGGCAGAAAATCCCGTAGACAGAGAAAACGAACCATTGAAAACGTATTTTCCCGATGAGGAGGTGTCGTTCGTGGGAGAAGATATCACCAAAGCATATGATGGTTTGAGAATGTTCTTCGATGGAGAAGCAAACTTCAAAGAAGTAGGTATTAGAGATGTCTTGGTATCAGAGACCAGCCAACACTATATGGTATCCGCAAAATTCAGGTTTCCATGCACCAACAATATGGCGGAATATGAAGCCTACATCTTGGGACTCCGGTTGGATATTGACATGAATATTCAGGAGTTGCTGGTAATTGGAGATTCTGATCTTTTGGTGCATCAGGTTCTAGGAGAATAGGCCACAAAGAACACCAAAATCTTGCCATATTTGCATTGTGTACAAGATCTAATCAAAAGGTTCACAAAGATAGAATTCAAACATGTTCCGAGAATTCAAAATGAGTTCGCAGATGCATTGGCCACTCTATCTTCCATGATACAACACCCAGACAAGAACTCTATCGATCCTGTCCCAATAGGAATTCATAAACAGTCAGCTTATTGTGCTCATGTTGAAGAAGTGAGCGATGGAAATCCGTGGTTCCACGACATCAAGGAATATTTGGCAAAAGGAGAATATCCAGAGCACTCTACCCATACTCAGAAGTGCACGCTTCGAAGATTAGCCAACCATTTCTTTCAAAGCAGAGGAATTTTGTATAGAAGAACTCCTGACTTAGGATTATTACGGTGTGTCGATGCCAAGAAAGCTTCCAGATTGCTCGAGGAAATACATGTCGGAACCTGCGGACCACACATGAATGGTTTCACCTTAGCCAAACAAATACTAAGAGCGGGGTATTTCTGGATGACTATGAAAACAGAGTGCATCAAGTATGTTCAGAAGTGCCACCAATGCTAGATACATTCTGACATGATACGAGTACCACCCAAAGAACTCAATGCAATAAGTTCACCTTGGCCTTTCTCGGCTTGGGGTATGGATGTCATAGGTCTGATCGAGCATGCCGCTTCGAATGGGCATAGATTCATTCTAGTGGCCATAGACTACTTCACAAAATGGGTTGAAGTCGCATCTTATAAATCTGTAACGAAGAAGGTCGTCGCAGATTTTGTTCGGGATCGCATTGTTTATCGGTTCAGAATTCCAGAGTCAATCATCACCGGCAATGCCGCCAATCTCAACAGTGACCTAATGAAGGCCATGTGTGAAACTTTTAAGATCAAGCATAATAATTCCACGGCATACATGCCGTAAATGAATGGAGTTATAGAGGCCGCCAACACGAACATCAAGAATATATTAAGGAAAATGGTAGATAATTACAAGCAATGGCACGAGAAGTTGCCATTTTCTCTGCTCGGGTATCATACCACGGTTCGCACATCAACTGGGGCAACTCCTTACCTATTGGTTTATGGCACTGAAGCAGTTATTCCTGCCGAAGTAGAAATCCCTTCTTTGAGAATTATACAGGAAGTCGAGCTCAGCAATGCAGAATGGGTACAGATCCGCTATGAACAACTGGCTCTCATTGATGGAAAGAGAATGAATGCAGTATGTCACGGTCAACTCTACCAGAACAAAATGACAAGATCTTTCAACAAAAAGGTCAGACCAAGGCAATTCACACCGGGACAGTTGGTGCTAAAACGGATCTTCCCACATCAGGATGAAGCCAAAGGGAAGTTCTCACCCAACTGGCAAGGTCCCTACATAGTTCATCGAGTATTAACACGAGGAGCACTCATATTTGTAGGAATGGACGAAGAGATTTGGCCAAGACCTATCAACTCAGATGCAATCAAGAGATAGTATGTTTAGGATTGTTTACATTTCTTCACTTGATGTAACTGAACTACGCTTGACCTGATTCCTATTTAAGAAGGGATATGTAGGCAGCCATGTGTGTTCGGTCGCATCTTAATAAAATCTTCATTTTCCCATGGTCAGAAACTAGGGGCAAGATCGCAAGTTTAGTCAACTTCGTCATATGTGGAACGGCTAAAATTATTGCATTTAAACTGGGGCAAAATTTTGAAGGGAGCCCTCAAAATTCTAAGGCAAGGAGGTTGCAATGTCTCTGAAATGTGTCACAGTCACCGGTTCATCTAAATTATTTGATATCACGTACTACATTTCAAATAATTATATTTTCACAAATAATTTGTCAAATGCACGCATATTTTTTCAAAAACTTTGTTTCTATGACAGCCAGACGTTACCCAGGGTAACTCAAATAGGATCTCGAGACATGAGTAAAGTCGAATCAAGGAATCAAGGGTAAGAACCAATCGTCCCCCGCAAAACTCACAATTTTCCTTTGAATGCAGGTACGATAGACACAACAGTAATATTCGCAAATACATACGCACAGCAAAATCACTACCTCCGTGATGACAAGTTGCCAAACGCAAACGCATCAAGCCAAGAAATACTTTACTCTCTCGCAGCTGATCATTGCTTTTCTTGCGTAAGGCTAAGCACTACCTTTCTTTGCATGACACTAAGCATTGTCTCCTCTTCTTGCATGAGGCTAAGCATTGCCTCCCTAATTGCATGAGGCTAAGCACCGCCTTTCCCTGCATGAGACTAAACATTGTCTCCTCTTCTTGCATAAGGCTAAGCACTGCCTCCCTAATTGCATAAGGCTAAGCACTGCCTTTCTCAGCATGAGACTAAGCATTGTCTCCATTTCTTGCATAAGGCTAAGCATTGCCTTCTTAATTGTGTAAGGCTAAGCACTGCCTTTCTTTGCATGAGACTAAGCATTGTCTCCTCTTCTTGCATGAGGTTAAGCACTGCCTCCCTAATTACATAAGGCTAAGCATTGCCTTTCCTTGTATGAGACTAAGCATTGTCTCTCCTCTTTGCATGAGACTAAGCATTGTCTCCTCTTCTTGCATGAGGATAAGCATTGCCTCCCTAATTGCATGAGGCTAAGCACTGCCTTTCCCTGCATGAGACTAAGCATTGTCTCCTCTTCTTGCATGAGGCTAAGCACTACCTCCCTAATTGCATAAGGCTAAGCACTACCTTTCCCTGCATGAGACTAGGCATTGTATCCGTTTCTTGAATGAGGCTAAGCACTACCTCACTAATTACATAAGGCTAAGCACTGCCTTTCTTTGCGTGAGACTAAATACTATCTCCACTACGCTACCTAAGACCTAGCACTATCTCTTTGGTCACCTAGGACTAAGTGTCGTCCTCATATCACACAAGACTAAGCCTTATCTTGTCTCATCCTCGCATATGACCAGGCATCATATCTTTGTATTTCATGGGCTGAAACATCTCCATTTTGTCCAAAGGCGTCATAGTCCGAAGGCATCATCCTCATAGCCGAGAGACACCATTCCATGTCCTGAGGATCTCTCAAAATTGCACATCATTATTCAAAGGCGTCATAGTCCAAAGGCACCATCCTCATGGATCGAGGACACCATTTCATGGCCTGCAAATCCCTAATCATACGCTTTATGGAACAAAAACGTCATGGTCTAAGGACATCATCCTCACCGTCCAAAGACAACATTCATGGTCCAAAGGGAATTTGCATCATGTTTAAACTTTCGAAATAAACCATATATATATTCGCACGCACCGTGTTTAAAGTTTTGCAGGTAATCCATGAGGTAAACGTTCTACAAACGGGAGCAATCTGCGCTCCGGTTTCCGTTCATAACATTCACATCCTTCAATTGTTTCAAACGTAACCAACTACCAGTAATTGCCTACCTTTTACTCTATGACCGTTCAAATTTCTACCTTGTGACATATCCATAACGTTTCCAATTCACATTCACGACTCCACATAAATTCATCCGATACTATCACACCCAAAAGAACCCTCTCCAAAACATGCAAATATTCCTATAACAACTCCATCGGTTTCATTCACCGTTGGATCCAGAACTACACACGACCTGATTCCCGTAACATCAGGAATATGTAGGCAACTCAGGAACCGGGGTTCAGCCTCCATTCTTCAAATCACATCATTCCTCACTCAATTCGGCCAAACTGGTCATCATTTTCTTTACACGACAACTCTTTCATCATTCCCAGGTAAAGAGGGGTAGCTGTTGATACCCAATTTTGCCCTCATATTTTCTCAAATAGTATATATACATTCAAAATATCATTTCGCATCATTATTTAGTTTACAAAATCTATACAAGCATTTTCTATAATTTTTCATAATATTTAGAGCTTTAAAATTGATTTTCTTACATTTCAATTACTTGAATATTTATTAATTACTCATTCAAATCATTTTGTGGTGACTTAATCATCTAAAATTATTATTTTCATGCATAATACATTGTTTCAAATATTTTTACTTCATTTTTTATACTAATATTTTAGGCTATTTGCACAACCTTGAAATAATAGCCTATATTTTACAACTTTATTGCATTTGTCATTTTATTCAAGGTCAAAATAAGTTTCTCCATTTTTTATAATCTTCTACTATCATTTTAAAGTATTAAGTTGCATAGATAGCATTTTGTTTTAACTATTTTTATTAAATTATTTCTCCTTAATCTCTTATTTAAAAACTGGCCCAATTTTAGGCTACTTTTCGGACCAATTTTGGCCGAAACACTTAGCCCACTCACTCTCCTCTTCAGCAGCCCAATCCAAACGACCCCTTAACCTCAACCCAAGAAGAACCCATTTCAAATAACCCGCCCCGTCTCCCTTGTGATCCTGGCCGTTGATCTCAAATGATCAACGGCCCATAACACACCTACCTGTTTCTTTATATTCCCCTTACCTAAAACCCTCGCCCATTTCTTACCAACCCGCCGCCCTGAAATCCATAGAATCCCCCATCTTCTCTGAAGAACCCTAATCGCCACCCTTCACCAATCCCTCTCCTAGTCCCGTTAACAATGGGATTCAACTGTTATTTACTTACCATACTTATGTTCCTTCGCTACCGGTTGCTTCTTTACGGTATTACATAGTACTTGCTCCATTTTTGGCAAATATCAATCTCCGAATCAAGGGAGATAAGCTTCACCCTTCGGTATTTGGACGATATTTCGTCTATATGCATCATGGCAAGGTCGTACGAGTTCGATTCAGTGAGATTTTTGACTATTTTTTTGGTTTTCCATCATGAACTAGGGTTTACCTAATTTTTCTCCTAATCCGATTATTTTGATTCTGCATGTTATTATTTCCTTATTTATGTTCGATTTTACAGTGTTTCCTTGTTTGTTTGCTTGATTTCTACTACGATATAAACCCCTCCCTATTCCCCTTTGAAACATACTTTTTCACGAGATTCACTAAAAAAACTAAAGGTTGTCACTCTATTATTATCTCATTCTCTTGTTCTATACTTTGGTTCTTGGACGGCTGAAAGCCAAGGCCACCGGAATTCGATTTTTTCAACTTTTCTTGGTGCGAACACTGCCCGGGGTTCGTTTGAAGCCTTTGGGAACTCTGACGCACTAAGATTCTGGGTTCTATTGCTCTTTGCTGACGTTCAGAGTATTGTGGAGTTTGTTATTTTTGTTTGTCTATGTGCAACCTTGTTGGCATTGAACTCGTTTTGTGATATGAACTTCTTTAGCATTTGATTTTACCTAAAACTGCCAGTTCTGAGATATGTTTATGCTTAACTTGAATAATTTGGACTCTCCTAAGTTCGTCTAGCCTAATGTGTTGGTACCTGAATATTTTCATTCGCTGCTTGGCATGAGTTTGCTTCCCTGCTTTGTTCTGGGTTCCTGTCATGACTGGCTCGTATCTATAATGTGTCCTAATCTATGTTAAGACCTTCACTCTAGCTATGACCTGCTCCCATGCTATTTTGTCACTCTTTATGTCTTCGGTTTGCCTAATCCTGTATCCCCTGGTGATTGATTAGTTGGGACCTTTAGAGTAGCCATCTTAACGTATGTTTCCTTATAATGTTTGATATTGTTTTGTCTTAGTGATATAAGTTGGCATGTCTACTTTCTGGTGTTGTGATGGATATTCAACATAATTTGGACCCCTAGGTTTTAAGTCCTTTAAGTTAGTGCTTTACTTTAGACTCGTTTGGCTTTGTGCACCTTTGTATGTTAATCTTGTAGTGTCAGAAAACCCGATTCCCCTTCTTCTTACCAAATGTTTTCTGCCAAATATGCTAAGTGTTTGAAATTGTGATATTAACCTGTCCTTTGAGTCTTTGTTGATTCTCTTTGCTTGTATGTTCTTTGTTTAATCACCCTTGCTATGTATGCTTCTAAAATATAAGTGCACCTCTTCAAATTCTATCACTTGATCACTGTTCTCTCACTCTCATTTATTACCTACACTATTTTGAATCTATCACTCTTGGCTGACTGAAAGCCAAGGCCACCAAAACTCTCTCTATTGACCTCCCTAGTATGAGCACTACTCGGGGTCCATTTGAGACCCTTGTGAACTCTGACACACTAGTATTTGGGGTTCTTTGATTACTCTCTTTGCTGCTAGAACTTGAGCTATCTCTGGCATTTAGCTTTTTTCCTCGTATTATTTGTATAATCTGCAAACTAGGTTGTGTAAGTGATTTCTGTGTAATTCAATATTTGGGTCATATGATCAATGTGTGACTGTTTGATTTTGCTTGAGTTCCTCTAAGACTTTTGGGCTGTGCTGATGGGCCTAGTCCCCTGTTTGGATCTGGGCATGCTATTTGCGAAGAAGGAGTTTGTTGAAGGCCCAGGCAATACTGGGTATCTCCTTTGGGCCTACTATAATTTCTTGTGTAATATTTGTACTTATATTCCTCATCTAGTCTGTAATAATTTTGTAATAAATAATTGGGGTGTTAGTGAAATTGGGGAAATATTATATTCTAATATTTTAATGAAATGGTAGAAACACATGCCTATAGGATTCGTATGATTTACTTGTTATTATATCCAATCTGCCATATCTGTTATCTAAATTTCCATGTACACTAGTAGAAATCATGCCATTAGGGGAATCACATACTCACACAACTTGTTTACTATCAAAGCATGAGCTTAAATACTCTATTTATTCCCATGTCCACTGCTATGTGTCACTAGACAGCATGCCTATAGGAAACAAATGCCAATAACCATCCTTCAATTTGCATAACGGCAGCATGTTCATTAGATACCATGCCTATAGGATTATACTAGCTTATGCTCTACTGGTCCTCATCTAGATATCATGTCCATAGGTTCTTAATTGATTCATCAGCTACTGTTATATCTATCGCTCGCCTAGAAAACATGCCTATAGGGACAAAGTGTTACAGAATCAGTTTTCAACTGCCAGCTATTAGAACCTAGCTATAAAATATTGCTACTTGCTTCGAAAGCATGGCAATAGGATCAAACACGAGTAATTCTGAGTATTCCCAATAGTTTTCATTCCCCCTATTACGTAAATCACTTAGAGACCATATCTATAGAGCTTAATAACTTTAATTTGCCTCAATTTTGAAACTGTCTAGTGCCTAACGTAGAAATCTGTCTGCGTGCATTTGTTGTCTAAGTGTGGAGGCTAACTTGAGCCTTTAACTATCCCTAAGTGAAGTCCTATTTATTTTGAATTTCGCTTAGTTTTATCATTTTGAGCAGCCTAAGTAAAGTCTAGAACCACCCAAATAGAGGTCCAACACCTCCTAGACCATAGACATGGGATGGGTAGTGCACGCATATGACGCGACCTGGAATTGAATTAGAATGCTCTAAGTAAACAACTTCAACATAGTAATCGGGTAGCAGGAGATGATAGTCTGTGACCGCTGAATAATATGAGAAAATCCTATCTAAAAGGAGTTGTGAAGTATTATTTATGTTGCACGGGGTGATCCTTTAGGCTAAAAAACTTAGGACCCCTTTTTTTCTCTTTATACACTTAGTCATCTAATATAGACCGTTATAGTTGTATCCTTGCAGTCCTTAAGATTTGTACCAATTCTCATAATGTTATAATGAAACTCTTTGACCTTTTATTCTCTTTGATTATTTAATCATCTTGCCTAATTATAATCCACATAGTCTTAAGTTCGGTCGGGACCGACAGCTGTGGACCTTGAAGAGTGCCTAATATCTTCTCTTTGAGATAATTTGAGTCCTTACCTGATCTTTGGTGGCGTTGACTAGTCAAATAGAGTTATCTGTATAATAGGTTCCCTAACTCACCTTAAAAATCATTAGGTGGCGACTCTTCTTCTTTTAACACACTATCCCCCATCCAAAAGAGTCGTCACACGTCGAAACCCGATTTCGCAAGAAAAAGGGGCGCGACAGTGGCTGTCTGCTTCCAGTTGTTGAGGTTCGCAAGTGTTTGGGAGACTCGCAACGTAGATAGTGAATGAGCGAGCATGGGCACCGGCTTCAAAATCGATGTGGAAGGCACTGATGCTGAAGGACCTGAAGAAAGAGGTGGAGCCATAGTTATTGCACTATCAGAATGATTTGCTGAAGTAGATGGCATGTCAACTGTCCTAAAAACTACCTCGGTAGGCTCATCAGACTGGCCTGCAGTAGTAGAGGGTTGACCCCTCTTCTTTGGGTTTCCACCATCCATCAGCGAATACCACGAGAAAGGCTTCTTCTCCTTCACCTTGGTGTCAAAATCCCTTGGTTCCACCCCCGCATCTGTGAGGTACTCAGTGATAGTGTTGGGATATGGGTAGGAGGTGTCACCTTGCCTTGGAACCAAGGACATGTTGACCGATATCACGGTACCCACATTGATTGGGTACCCGGCCATGATCGAGGCGACTAGCATTGCTCGCGGGATTGGTAGATTTGTTTCATTCCGACATGGGTCTATTCTGCTACACACAAACGTTTGCCATCCCTTTGCCTCAAAATTCAGGGTGTTTCACTGAATTGGAATCCCTGATGTGATCCATGGTGGTGGTGGTCCCGGAGCTGCCAGAAGCTCAGCTAGCCATGGGCGAGCTGCATCGCCCATAGCCAATTTTTCCAAGTATTTCACTGGCTCCACATCCTCCAACCTTAGGTATGTGTTCAGGGTGGTTTGGTCAAACCTCACTGTCGTCACTTTGTTCCCCTTCTTGATGTGTGCTACATTGGCATAAAATTCCCGGACCAAGTGCTCTTTTGCATCCGCTACACTTTGAGAGAACCATTTCCACCCTTTTATTTCCCAAAATTATCTTAACACATTTGGGTTATATCTATCCAGATCTTTCAACACAAACTACCACTCAAGAGTGAGCGATCTCTGCGGCCACCACTCTCGGAACTTGTTGAGTGCAGTCAGGCACACAAACCTATCTTCCCAAACTTCCTTCTTCTTTGACCTCTCCAGGCATGCAACTTTGGTATCACCCCCCTCCTCCCCTATCTTCCCCCCGGCCATCATCTGGGATCTCATCCACATCCACTGTAGTAGCCTGTGTGTGGAGAGCATGTGTAGATGAAGGCTCTGAAGCCTGATTGTTCCCTTCCGACCCCTCAGAAGTACTCTCATAACAGGTAGGCTCATTTCTCAGTCGGTATCTGTCCTGGGGCAGCTGTGGTTATGATTGCACAACAGGCTGCCTTTGCACTGAGTCGCCCTCCGATGCTTCCCTAAACGGGGCATATAAACTTGATTCGGAGGGCTCCGGTTGTCTACCTCGGCCTGTTGTTGCCTTCTTATAGATCACTTTTTGGAGGGCGAGGGGTAAGGTGATTTTTCCTCTACCTCTGGAAGGTTCACCCCTCCCCTTTGATGTATCACCACAACCATATGATCTAACCATATTCTGCAAAAAATAGCAGTAAGAGTCAGTTCTAGTTAAGTGCAGGTAAGCAAACAAATTTCAGAACAAAACATGTTGCAGGTTGAGGAAGTGCGGACCGCACATTTTTGAGTGCAGCCGCATATGGGGTTGTGCGGACTGCATAATTTGAAAGTGCGGCCGCAATAATGATTCTGCGGTCCGCATAATTTTAAGTGCGGCCACACATCTGAAGTGCAGTTCGCACAATTTTGGGTGCGGCCGCACATTAAAACTTCAAAAATGGCAACTCTCTGAAGACAGTGAATTGCTTGATCTACGGCCGCATATATTTTTCTGCGGTCGTGGTTAAATTTTTGCGAACCGCACAATTTTGGGTGTAGCCGCATATTGAAACTTCAAAAATGACAATTCTCTGAAAATAGAGAATTGCTTGATCTGCGGCTGCACACACTTTTCTGCGGTCGCGGTTGAATTTCTGCGGACCGCACAATTTCAAGTGCGGTCCACACAATCATTCTACATCAAATGCCCTAGCCTACTGATCTGCGGACCGCACAATTCCTTCTGCGGCCGCACAATACAAAAATTTATCGGGCAGATTCTAGAGTTTCTACTTTTACGCACAATTTGGACATGGTAGTAGCAATTAAACTATATCAACCAAATACCCATCCCTCATATAGCAACTAGGAGTTTACCCACACAAATTATAGTCCACATGGTTATGAATTTGACAATTGGAAATAACTAAACAAATTATCAACTAAATTAAGAAAATTGAAAAATTCTAAGGATGATTTGAACATACCAGTAATGAAGTGGTGTTAAGGAGTGATCAAAGATGATGAAATGAGTGTTAGATGCGTGAATCAGTTGAGTGCACTGTGTTTGCCTTTGTGTTAAATGTTCAGAGTTCTTAAAGTCTCAATAGTAGTGAGAAGGATACTATTTATACTTGACCGGTTAGGGAAAGAGTTCAAGAGATGAGTGCGGCCGCACAATTTCATGTACAGTCCGCACTCATTTACCTGTTACACATTTACCCTTTGTTGATCTGCGGTCCGCATATTTTTTAGTGCGACCGTAGATTTTGTTGCAGATCGCACATTTCCTTGTGCGACTGCACTTTGGCCATTTCTCTAACAGGCAAATTTCAGAGAGTTTGCAATGTTTTAATATCTAGTTGTGCGGCCGCAGATCCCTTTCTATTGTGGCATTCAAAATTGTGCGGTCCGCACTTTTTTCACACTTAGCCATTTTTTCTAAGCACAGTCCTTGTAAAGCACAATCATTCCTACAACATACTTCAAAACCAGTTAGCACAAAAGAAGACCTATCTAAAGAAGAAGAAAAAGAACAAGAAAAAGAAACATGGGTTGCCTCCCAGGAAGCGCATGATTTAACGTCGCGACACGATGCAGATTACCATCACTTCAAATGAATCACTACCACCACGTGTCCATCATCAGCTTGTCCCAAATAGTGCTTCACCCGGTGACCATTGACTCGGAATACCTCATCATTTTTGTTCTTTAATTCCAATGCACCAAAAGGTGTCACACCCACAATTTCAAAGGGACCATTCCATTTGGATTTCAACTTTCTGGGAAACATCTTCAATCGTGAATTGAACAACAACACAAGATCACCTTCTTTAAACTCCTTTTTCCGAATGTACTTGTCATGGAGGTACTTCACCTTCTCCTTGTATAAGGACGAACTTGTATATGCATGGTACCAGAATTCATCTAGCTCATTCAACTGTGCAACCCGCAATGCGGCAGCTGCATCCCAATCAAGATTTAGCTTCTTCAAAGCTCACATGGCCTTGTGCTCAAATTCCACCGGAAGGTGACAAGCTTTTCCAAACACCAACCGGTATGGAGACATTCTGATAGAAGTTTTGAAAGCAGTCCGATAAGCCCATAGTGCATCATCAAGCTTCTTTGACCAATCTATCCGATTAGCATTTACTGTTTTGGACAAAATACTCTTTATTTCCCGGTTGGAGACTTCCACTTTACCACTTTCTTGAGGGTGATAGGGAATCGTAACTTTATGAGTGACACCAAACTTGGTGACTAAGGTATCAAAAGCTTTGTTGCAAAAATGTGATCCCCCATCACTTATGATAGCCCTTGGAGTATCAAATCTTGTGAAAATATTCTTCTTCAAAAACGCCACCACACTTATCACTTTATTGTTGGGTATAGAAACGGCTTCAACCAATTTTGACACATAATCAACAGCTACCAAGATGTAGGTGTTTCCACAAGAACTCACAAAGGGACCCATGAAGTCAATACCCCACACATCGAAAATATCAATCTCCAAAATGGTGGTGAGGGGCATTTCATTTTTCTTTGAGATTCCACCGGCCCTTTGACATTCATCACAATGCTTGACGAGATCACTTGCATCTTTGTAAAGAGTGGGCCAATAGAAACTGCAACTTAACACTTTGGTCGTCGTTCTTGCTCCACCATGGTGACCACCATATGGCGAAGAATGACAAGCCCCAAGAATTTCACATTGTTCCTCCTCTGGTACACATATTCTAATCACTCCATCCGTACAAATCCGGAAAAGGTACGGTTCATCCCAATAATAGTCTTGACAATCCCGTTTGAGCTTCTTCCTTTGGTTTGAAGAGAAGCCATCCGGGATAATACCACTCATAAGAAAATTTGCTAGATCCGCGAACCATGGCACCTCTTTCATTGAAATGGCTAAGAGTTGCTCATCGGGGAAGGAGTTATTGATATCAAGGCCATCATGCGGCCTCCCCTCCTCCTCCAAACGAGAAAAGTGGTCTGCCACTTGGTTTTCACTTCCTTTTCGGTCTTGGATGTCTATATAAAACTCTTGAAACAAAAGCACTCATCTCATCAATCGGGATTTGGAATCTTTCTTGCTCATAAGGTAACGAAGTGTCGCATGATCCGTGTGGACAATCACTTTTACACCCATCAAGTACGGGCGGAACTTCTCAATAGCAAACAAAATGGCAATGAGCTCTTTTTCGGTCAAAGTGTAATTGACTTGGGCATCATTCATTGTCTTACTAGCATAGTATACCGGATGAAAGATCTTGTTGATACGTTTCCCCAGAACTGCTCCAACCGTCACATCACTAGCATCACACATGAGGTCAAAAGTAATGCTCCAATTTGGGGCGGTGATAATGCGAGTAGTTGTCAACTTGAACTTGAGCAATTCGAATGCTCTCATGCAATCATCATTGAAGTGAAATTTAGCATCTTTCTCCAAAATCTTGCACAAGGGGTTCACCACCTTGGAAATATCCTTTATGAAACGCCGGTAGAACCCCGCGTGACCCAAGAAACTTCTCACGCCCTTCACGGATATTGGAGGTTGAAGTTTAGAAATCACCTCTATTTTTGCCTTGTCGACCTCAATCTCCTTCTTTGAAATCTTGCGTCCAAGGACAATACCCTCCTCGACCATGAAATGGCATTTCTCCCAACTCAATACCAAGTTCGTCTCTTCACATCTTGCCAAGACCTTATCTAAATTTTCCAAGCAATCATCAAAGGAATCCCCGACTATAGAAAAGTCATCCATGAAGACTTCAAGGTAGTCCTCTACCATATTCATAAAGATCGCCATCATACACCATTGAAAAGTTGCCGGTGCATTGCATAAGCCAAATGGCATCCTCTTGAAAGCGAAAGTGCCATAGGGACAAGTGAAGGTTGTTTTCTCTTGATCTTCCAGGGCAATAAGGATTTGATTGTATCCTGAATATCCATCTAGAAAGTAATAGAACGCCCGGTCGGCCAACCTATCAAGCATTTGGTCAAGAAAGGGCAATGGGAAATGGTCTTTCCTTGTGACTTTGTTTAGCTTCCGATAGTCCATACATACTCTCCACCCAATTATGCCCCTCTTCTTCGAAACGCATTGCACTAGAGTAGTTCACGAACTGTCAGAAATGGGGTAAACAACCCCAACATCTAACCACTTTATGATCTCCTTTTTGACCACCTCTTGAATTGCTTCATTGAGTCTCATTTGATGTTCAATGGAGGGTTTGGCATCTTCCTCCAAATTTATCTTGTGCATGCAAAATGCGAGGCTTATTCCCCGAATATCTGCCAAAGTCCACCCAATAGCTTTCTTCCTCTTGTTGAGCACCGCCAATGTAGAGTCAACCTGCACGTTAGTTAAACAAGAGGAAAGAATAACCGGTAAAGTAGAACAAGGGCCAACAAATTCATATCTGAGATGTGGAGGCAATGGCTTCAACTCCAAGATAGGAGGCTCTTCAATTGAAGGCTTTGTAGGGGGGGTTTTCCTATTTTTGAGATCCAAGGAAAGTTTCTGAGGTGCATAATTGTATGACCCGATCCCTTGCAAAGAATTTACACATTCCATGAAGCCATTCATTTCCTCATCATAAATATTTAGCAAAACGGCCTCCAATATGTCACCCACATTAATCGTGGCACTTGTATTATCAATAATAACATCGGTAACCAAGTCCACAAACGAACATACTTCATTGTTATTCGGTTGTCTCATAGATTTGCACACGTGGAACACCGCCTTTTCATCACCCACCCGGAAAGTGAGTTCATCGGCTTCCACATCAACAAGAGCCTTTTCCGTAGCAAGTAAAGGTCTACCAAGAATAATCGGCACCTCATAGTCCACTTCACAATCAAGAATAACAAAATCCGCCGGGAGAATGAATTTATCAACACGAACCAACACATCATCAATTATACCCAACGGTCTCTTCATGGTACAATCCGCCATTTGTAATCTCATAGATGTGGGTCTTGGTTGCCTAATTCCCAAAGTCTTAAACACCGAATATGGCATCAAATTGATACTTGCCCCAAGATCACAAAGAAATTTAGCAAAGTTGGCACTTCCAATGGTACAAGGGATTGTGAAAGTGCCGAGATCTTCCAATTTAGGAGCCATTGAATGCATAATTGCACTCACTTGATAGTCATCTTTATAGTTTCACAATTCATCGACCGCTTCTTTGTCACCAAGTCCTTCATGAACTTTGCATAACCGAGCATTTGCTCCAAAGTCTCAACCAATGGCACATTAATAGATAGACTCTTCATCATGTCAATGAACTTTTTGAATTGATTCTCGCCATTTTTATTGGCAAGCTCTTGAGGATATGGAAGAGGAGGTCTTGGCATTGGTGCCTTAGCCTTTGGCACTACCGGTTCCGCTATGTCAACAATGTGCTCCCTAGACGGGTTCACTTTCTCTTGAGTCTCCTCCATATAGTCATCAATATCAATTCTTACTTCATTATTTGCTTGCACCACATTGTTCGGGACCTCATCTTCTTGTACCACTTGCTCATCATCTACAAATTTCCTTTGACTTGAGGTGGGGGCATCCCCACCTTTTCCACTCCTTGTAGTAACAGCCATGGCATATCCGTGTTGTTCCCACCCTTTGGGTTTACCACTGTGTCACTTGGTAGTGCCCCCTTAGGACGAGTGTTTAAAGCTTGCGAGATTTGCCCAATTGAACTTCTAAATTGCGAATTGAAGTGTTGTGAGAGGCTAGTTGGGCATCAGAGTTGGCATTGTTCTCCATCATTTGTTTGAACATGTTCTCAATTCGTCCCATCTCATTTTTGAAAGAGCTTGGACCATGGGAAGGATAAGAAGGCGGGTTGCTCGATTGTTGATACATCGGGGGACTTTGAAAGCCCGACCCCCGATTTCCTTGGTTATTATTCCATACCCCTTGGTTGTTACCTCCCCAATATCTTTGACTATTGCCACTCTAATTGCCTTGGTTATTTTGACCATTCCAATTTCCTTGATTGTTTTGATTGTTCCAATTCCCTTAGTTGTTACCACAATTCCAATTGCCTTGGTTGCTAGAATTCCAATTCCCTTGATTACCATGAGGTCGCCATTGTTGTTGATTCGGACCTTGAGAGTTGTTTCTTTGACCTTGGAAGTTGTTCACATATTGTACTTCCTCCTCTTGTTCATTGTAAGATTCATCTTGATCAAACCCACTATCTTCTTGCACATAATGTTCCGCACGATTTTGCACTTGAGGACCACTTTTGCCTTCTCTTGTTTACCATCATATTAACTCCTTCCATTGCATTGACTTTCTTAGGACCTTGCACTTGTTGAAGTTGAGCCGGCTAATTGATTCATTGTGGTGGTCAACTCGGCAATTGCTTGCCCATGATCATGCAATTCTTTATGTAGGTGAATCACGTTTGGATCACCTTGAGGAACATTTGCTCTACTTTGCCATGTCTATGAAGTATCCACTATTTCATCTAAGATCTCACAAACTTCCGAATATGGCATTGTCATGAAATTTCCACCGACAAGTTTGTTGACCACGCATTGATTGGTAGTATTGATCCCCATGTAGAAAGTTTATTGAATCATAGCCTCCGTCATGTCATTGTTTGGGCACTCTTTTACCATAGTTCGGTACCTCTCCCATATTTCATGCAATGGCTCATTGGGTTCTTGCTTGAATGCTAGAATCTCATCTCTAAGAGTAGCCATATGCCCGGGAGAAAAGAACTTGGAAATAAATTTCTCTGCCAATTCATCCCAAGTACGGATGGAATGGTTTGGCAACCTTTCTAACCAATCCAAGGCTTTCCCCCGTAGACAGAAAGGAAATAGCCTCAACCTTAAAGTATCCTCAGAGAAGAATCCCTGTTGCTCTAGCAATGTGAGCATAACATTAGTGATTTGAAAGTTGCCCGCCTTAATGTAGGGCGGGACTATGGAACTTGCATACCCTTCATTTGGCAACACCCGGTGTGGAGCCGCTCTTGGTGGAGGTGGGGCCGGAACGGGAACGTTGTCTTGAGGCGGTCAGCCTCGTCTATTTGCTTGAGGTTCAAGAGGAACCTCTTCAACTTGGTCATCTTCCACGTCCACATCCCCCAAAGGCATGTTTCCGAGAGGATCATTATTGTTGAGAGCCATTATTTCACCTATAATTGTTTCACCAAAAAGATTAGTAATACGGAAGGAAAAGAAGATAATTCACACACAAAACTAAATATATAGCTAAATTCATTTTTAGCTCCCCGGCAACGGCGCCAAAAATTGATCTCGTCCAAGACACACCTCTATTTGAGGTTATGAAACGGTCGATGCAATAGTAATACCCAACAGAGAGTCGGGGTCAAATTCCAGAGGGAGCTATCTGAATAGGATTTAGAAGTATATATTGTGGTGAATGAGCTTGAACTATCTTAAATTACACTTCCACAATATTTGGTTGATTCTAGATCTAGTTTAAACTAAGATTGCAAGATAAATAATTAAAACTAAGAAATTATTTTTGTTGTTGCTTTCAAATAGTGTAAAAGGCATAGGGATATGACCTTCACCTAGGTGTTTGCCTAATGGGTTGTAAACTGTAAATCTTGTTTCGTTGGTCGGGGTGTATTATAGCTATCAACACTCAAGTACCCACTCAATACCTCTCGGTAAGAGAGTGATTTTGCCCAATTTGACTTTCTCAAGTCCAAATGGGTATTGAACAAAATAGTTGATAAAATGCTCAAGTCGGGTTTTAATATCTCTAGGTTCAACCCTTTAATTGGGACTATCAATCTCTTGATTTTGTCCCAAATTCTTGTTAGCCAAGATTTCCTAGACTAAGTCTCTCTTTCTCAAGAAGAGACCAAGTCAAATAGGAATGAACTAATGTTTGCAACCATTAATTCTACAATCAAAAGTAAGAACAAGGCTAAATAATAAACTCTCAACCATAAACAAGCCATAAATCAAACGCCCATTAGGTTTACACACTAGGGTTGGGTCACAACCCTAGTTAGAAATCTAGCTACTCATAATGGGTATAGAAGAAAATAAAGAAGAAAAGATGATAAAACTCATATTGCGAGATTAAAAGATAAAAATTCAATGTTAAATCACCAAAGTAAGCTAAAGTTTCCTAAAGAGGCAAGTAAAAATGGCTACAGGACTTTCAATATTTCAAAGACCTAACTTCGTGAAACTAATCTATTTATACAAAGCTGGAATTTTCGAACAAAAATGCCCTTTCGGAGGTTCTGCTGCTGCATAATTCCATGTGCGGTCCGCACTTCTCTTCAGTCTTGACAGGAGTTGACTCTGCCGCCGCACAATTCTAGATTGCGGCCGCATCTCTCATATTCTACGGTCTGCACAATTCTTGATGCAGCCGCACAGGGCTCTTCTGCGGACCGCACATTTCTGAATGCGGCCGCGTAGCTAATTTCTACGGCAACACAATTATTGTGCAGTCTGCATTTCCTTTTGAGCTTGAAATGAGATTCACTGAACTTTAGCTCTTGCATAGCTTTTGCATCCGCACAATAATTGTGCGGTACGCACTTTGCACTTGAACTCTGTTTTCCTTCACATTCTGCGGCCGCAGATAAAAATCTGCGATCTGCACTTGAGCTTTTGTGCCTGATTTTTGTCCTTGAGTTCAGATCACTCCTTTTTAGTTGGATTTCATCTTAGTGGCTCATTTTCCAATACTCATGCAATTAAGCATATTTTATCAGTTTTCGGGAATACAATTAAATACTTTTGGACTAAAACGAGAGCTAAAAAACACTAATAAGTAGTCAAAATCTCCACTTATGAATAGCCGCCTCACGTACTCGGCGGTAGTTTTCATACGAGCCTCGGCTGCTTCGACATCAGCCCTATACTGGGCGACCATCTCTTTATCATCGACCCTGGTTGCTTCTCACTTGGACCACGTTATTTTGAGCTCCTTGCCAAGGGTATCTCGTTCAGCGATGGCCGAGCCCAATTGAGCTTGAAGGTCCTCGTTTTGTCAATCCCGTGCATCGGCCTTCTCTTTTTCCACTCGGAGTTAAACTTCTACTGATGTCAGTTGTACGTGGGCGGTCTTCTTCTTCGAAGCCAGCTTGTCCATTTTGCCCTTCCAAACATCGGCCATGGCTTGGACCTCATTCATTTCAGCTCGGAGTTGGTCGATCCGGTCAATCTTCTGCTGAAACTAAGAGATTTGGTCGTTAGTTGCCATGGCTAAGTCTTCATTGCTAACTTCAAAAACCTTTACCTTTTCGACCAAGTCGGCATGCTCCTTCTTAGCCGCATCCAGCTTGACCTGGAGATTCTTGACGACCCCTTCGTGTTGCTCGCTGAGAAGCTTATACATGTTTCTTTTCTCGGCAAGCTCCTTGACCTCAGCCTCAAGCTGGTTAACCTCGGTCAGGTACCGAAGAAAGCATCCATGATGGAGTACCGAGGCCTGCGAAAGGGTAAAAGAAAGAAATGAGAAATATCAAGGACTAAGTCAAAGGTCGAAAGAGCGTAATGATACCTTACCTGATTCAGTGCCTGTTGCGCCTTGTTGAACAGGCACGGTACGTCCACCTCTTTCATTTTCGCCTGGTCTTCTTCATTCACCGGGAATCAACGGTGTCTCTCTACTCCCACGAGAGCAGAGAAAACCCAGGCATCCTTCGGGACAGTGATAATTATCGACCTCTTACGGCCGGGGTCCGTACTCGGGGCAGGAAATTGGTTGACTAAATTTGGGCTCGAGTTTAGCCCTCTGACCTCTGAAGATGAATCCTTTCTCGGCACTTCTAGGTCGCCCAACCCGGAAAAGTCTTCCAAGACAGATGAGTCCACACATTCAAAAAAGGAACGAAGGGGATCGTCCACGCCATGAGACCCTTCGTTAGATTTATCCTTCCTTTCTTGGTCTTCTTCGAACATAGACTCGGTATAATAGGGTGTCCTCGAGATCTCAGTTATAATGGGCACTTCCTTCGGTGCAGAACTGGCATCTTGGGAAGTTTCACCCCGGGGATCCGCGTTGGCTTTCTGAGTTGGAGGGGGTCGGTCTCGCGAGTCTCCCCCTCAGATGCCTCTCAATCCCCGGGATAGGTGGTCATTGCATGAGTTACGAAGATAGATTCCTTCTCCGGCTCATCCCTAAGCAGAAGGAGAGAGTCGGAGGCTAGCACACGGGAGTTGGATCCCGTCCTGGGCTTGCAGATCACCCGCTTCTTCGGTTTCTTTGCCTCGGAGCTCGGGGAGCCCGAGGGCTTTCTTTTTCTTTTCTTCTTTCCCTACGTGATGGAAACGGAGGGATCAACGGGCGGGGGAACATCTTCGTCCCCTTCCGAAAGCTTAAGTTTGGTGGTCTTAGGAAAACCTACAATGATAAAGAAGAGGGATTAGTGTAATATAAAACGGATACATAATGTTGGTTATTCGGGAAGAGACCTTACCATGAGAACGGGCTTCCCATCGACCCTTTGAGAGTCTGCACCACATGCGCTCGAATTAGGACATCTGAGTGTAGATGCCCTTGATCCATTTCTTTAACCGGGGGACTGCATTCAGAACCCGGGCAACAACTGCAAAACCATAAACATAAATGAGAAGATCGAAATAAAAGAAGAAGAAATTTTGATGAAGGAGTTGCACTTACGAAACGCATTCCATTCCTTAGAAAATGGCATGTATTATGAGGAGATCAAATCCTTGGTCTTCACTTGGATGAAGCGTCCCTGCCAGCCACGGTCTTAGTATTCGTTGTTACTGGAGAAGGGGGACTTGCTGGGTTGGCGTGTAAGCTTGATCAGTCTCCCTCGAAACATACAGGGACTGTATAATTGGAGCAGGTGGTCGATCGTGAACCGACGAGATTCGGTCTTGTTCACGAAGTAACAAAGGAGAGTCACGATCCTCTACAGTGATGGATAGATCTGTCCGAGGCACACTTCGTAATTCTTGCAAAATTCCAGGACAATCGGGTCCACCGGGCCCAATATGAAGGGATAAGTATAAACACTTAAGTACCCCTTCACATGGGTAGTAACGGCGTCCTCAGACCCGGGGACTACCACATACTTGCCTTCCCAACCGCAGTCCTTACGAACTATGGGAAGAACGTCCTTGGTCACCGAATATATATATCTCAAGATCCCTTTGCCCCGGTCCTGTTTGCGAGAGGGCTTCTCGACCTTGAAGTCGTCAGCAATCGAACAACCCCCGGGGATAAACACCGATAAATGAGGCTCGGGGGCAGGTTCGTTAACAGCCGATTTGAGGGCCACCGCCTCGGGGGCGACCTTTTCAGTACCAGTGGCCAATTGGGAAGATGAAAAAGCAACTTCTTGAGGAACGATTTTAAATGTTTTCGCCATTTTCATTTGAGAGATTTTGAAATTTTGATGAATAAACACGAAGCTTAGGAGAAATGGGTTTTGGAGATGAAGAACGGGGTATGAAGATTTGAAGAAGTTTTTGGTAGAAATTTGGAGATTGCTATGAAGATTGAATAACAGGGATGAAGATTTGAAGATTTAATGAAGGTTTTGATAATGGTTAATGGCTCGAATAGTGGCTTGATCGGAAAGAAGAAAAAGGAAAATGGAAATGGGCTTTTATAGGGAAACATCGACGCTTCGCATTCGGAGATAACCTGCCGATAAGCGACACGTGTCCAAAGTCAGAACGACGTGATTGATGTGACGTTTCGGTTCCCCGTCGTAACTTATAAAGGAAGGAACCAGAGTCATCTATCGTTTCCCATCGTTTTGGCTAGCCTACTCTATGAGAAACGAGGGGACTATCTGTATACAGGTAAAACTGAGCCTGTCGCATGACTCGACTTCCCGGTGAGTCGAGAGGAGTGGGAAGATGACTGTAACGTATCGGAGTCAGAACGAAGACCCCTTGTTTTAGGGATCAGGCAAACACATGTCCTCGGGGATATCGGGGCCATGTCTTTGAGGTTCGTATTAAGGGTTGAGACTTCGGAGAGCATCATCGAGCAGCTGCACACGACTAACAAAGGGTCGTGATATCCATACCCAATCGGATATTATAGCGCGAATCTCCACTCGTATCAGTGATCGGCGTAACGGAAGATTTTTATCTTTTTTAGAATTGTACTTAGGGTAAAACTCTCCTACTATATAAAGGGGAAAAATGATTATTCATGGACACATTGTAACACGCATATCAAGGTAATATACTCTTATTTTCTATGTTATTCAAAGTTCTTACTTTTGTTCATCAGTTCTCCATTATTGTAAGCCCGGGATCGAAGGCAGGCATTTTATTAAGCTGTTACTAAGTCCGGGATCACTTCCCTTAATTGATTTGACAATTTATTACATCATTTGTCTGTTTAATCTAATGTTATTTATCATTTGTATTAAATTAATCCGCATATCCTTAAAATCACATATAAATTCAATTGTTATCCATTTTTTTTAGGGTAAACTAAATAAAAGATAAATGTTCTTTTTTTTCTTTAACCATATCTAGTATTTCGAACTCACCGGCCCGTCTAAAATAATTAATGTATCTCATAGAACTTGAAACAATAAATTTTACTCTGATCCCAATTTGTTTGAAGTTGAGACATAGTTATTATTGTTATTGTTGTATTTATTTAAAGGTATCATTTTCATTTCTCCACAATCTTATTTTAAAGAATCACTATTAGCTATCTCGCTCGCTCTAAAAGCAGCAGCGTAAGATATAATTAATGTGTAGTATAGTCATATTATCATATACGTCCAATAGAATAATGGAGATGCTTTGTTCATAATGGACACAATCCTACCCAAAATATTTAGAGAAATATATTTTTAGCCGCTTTTAAAAATAAAAGTCGACAGAAAGTATATTTTTTATATACATGTGTATTATATACAAAAAAATACATATTTTATATATATTTTTGCTAGCAAATGCAATTAATTTAATTTCAACCGACTAACCAATTTTGTATTCTACTCAAATATGTTAACTCATGACAGACAAAGGACACAACAGCAAAGCGAAACGTAGATCTGATATTGAATTTAACTAAATATACTATACTTTAGTTGCTCGCTTTTACAAAGTGTTCACAATTACTCACAAGCATTAGCACTAACAATATGCTTTCCACCATCATCCAACAATATAATTAACCAAAAAAGGTTGTAAGACATTTCTCATTTGTATGCAATGATCCAATCTTTAATCCTTGACAAAAATCTCGGATTTGCATTTTTAACGGAAAAATTACACAACAACAAATTGAAAATAGACTAAAAATACTAAGGAGCGGATGGGATGGCCGGAACCTTTACCCTAATCAGACATATTGGATTCGAGTACTACAAATATAGAAACTCAAGATAGGAAGTACTCCTCATTTTAATGGATCTAACACAACATGAATCTGGATTAGTTGACCCGTACTTTTCCGAACACCAAATGCATCAAGAAAAAAGGAAAATGGAACTAGAAAATGAATTTAGATACTTATGATAGTATTCATTGTACGCTTCAACTAAGGATTTTTTTCATTCAACCATGCCAACATATCATTACGAACAAATCTCAATATTTTCATCGATCACTCCAAATAACAATGAAGTGAAACTGAATTAAAAATCCACCAAGGAGCGGGTCAGATTGATGGAATCTTTAACCCTTAACCAAAATCTCGGGTTTGCATATTTAAAGGAAAAATTAGAAAACAACGAACTGAAAATGGCTGAAAATGGACTAAAAACATCAATGGAGCGGGTGAGATGGCTGGAATCCTTACAATTATAATCAGACGTCTCAAATTCGAGTACTGCAAACATAGAAACTCAAGGTAGGGAGTGCTTGACACTCCACATCGCGAATCCAAATTAGTCGGAATCTCTCATTCAACCACGCCAACATATCATTAGGAACAATCTCAACATTTTCATCAGTTTCTCCAAACAACAAGGAATGTACCATCCCATCATAAATCTTGATTGTCTTGTCTTTACTTTTAGCCTTTTGCTACAATTCCTTGCTCACTTCTGGATCAGTAACAACATCAGCACTCCCATGTAGAACCAAAAATGGAATACTTACATCATAAAGTTTAGTACTAACAAAATCAGTCACATGCATAAGTTCCACAACTGTCCCTAATCTTGGTTTTCCAATATAGCCATTTGGGTTCATTCTTGCAATTTCTCTCTTTTCTGAGACTTTTACAGATTTATCCAAAAGATCAGTTGTTGGTACAATAGCCAAAGTTGGTGCAAATCTTGCAAAAAATGTCAAGATTTGTGGAATTGGACATTTTGGTCTCATATTTTCTGAAATCTTGCACATGGGGGCCCTTAAAATTGCACCATTTAACTTAATGTTGTTCCTAAAATGGATTAATAGGGTAATAGCACCACCCATTGACTCACCAAAAAGGAATCTTGGTAAATTTTGGAATTCAGAATTTTTGGTTAGGACTGAAATAAAATATGAGATACAATCATCTACAACAAGATTTACATTTGGTACATAGGATTTGAGACTTTGAGATAGGCCATGACCTTCAATGTCAAGTGCAAAACAAGCAAATCCATCTTTTGCTTAAAAAATTGGAGTTTCTTGAAATATCCAGCAAATGTCATTTCCATAACCATGTACCATAAAAATGATACCTTTATAATTAGGAGGAGAAGTATTTTTTGGTAGCCATGATTTTGTGAAAAGGGATAGGCCTCTAGGTGAAGTGAAAAAAGATTTGGTTGATTTGATATTTTGGAGAGTGTAATACTCTTCTTCTGTTGTATTTCCCCAGTAATGAATTTTTTGAGTTTGATTTAGGTGTGTGTTTTGGTTTTCCTCCATTTTTGGTTGGATATTTTTCTTTGGTGTTGATCATGAAAATGATAGAGGCAACATGTTCCCATTTTTCTCCTTTATTTTTTTTTGGTTTTTGTCTTTTTCTGTTCTTCTTGTTCTCTCTTTTTTTAAAGTACATAAATTTGGTATTTTTCAAAAAGGAAAAGGGGTCAAGTTGTTTATGTACAATCTGAAATTAAATAACTTTATTCTCCATTACACTTTTGATTTATAGAGTATTACCCCGTCCTTGGGAGAAAATCTCATTTTTTCGGGACCACTAAGAAGCTTCAACCTAAGGGTAAAACTACAACAACACAATAACTAACTCAGTAGGATTAGTGTAACCATATAAAGTGTGGTTTAAAAAGGGTAGTGTGTATGCTGATCAAAGGCGGACCTAAGTTGGGGGTGGGGGTCATCGGAACTCGTTATCTTCGGCAAAAAGATTGTATATATATTTTATATATATCTATATATATAGTGAGGACCCATTAAATATTTTATGCGCCCCCCTAAAATCTTAAAATCTGGACAGAGGAGCCGGTTCGTAGAAGTGTTAAAGTACCTTCACATTCTTGATGACCCAGTTTTGAATCCAATTTCTTATATGCATAATTTTTTATTTTATTTTTAAAGTGGAGCCTCGTGATGCTCAAATCCTTGGTCCACCTTTGACGAAGACCTTACTCCTATTTGTAAAGGTAGAGAGAAAGTTTTCAACACATCATCGGCTCAAAAATGATAAAAAAGAAGCAATAGCATTAATATGATAACTGAGGGTAATTTTAAACTGTAGTAAAAAAATAGAGGAGTAAATTTGGACTTATTTTTCTCAAAGAGTTTAAACATGTGAAGTCCACTTATTTGGAGCTGGATCTCTACGGATGATAAGGACAAAACGAGACAATATAGTAACAGCAAGAATATGAATAGTTCAAAATTTAGATGAGGAGAAAATTTGAACAATTTCAAATAGTGTAGAGACAGACTTCATGTTTTTTTTAGTGAATCTAGGGCCACGGGTAATGTTGGGGGCTTGGAGCAATGGAAAAATTGTCTCTGACTTATAGGTCACGGGTTCAAGCCGTAGAATCAACCGTTGATGCTTGAACCAGGATAGGCTATCTATGTTACATCCTTTTGGGTGCAATCTTTCTCCGGACCATGCGTGATACTTGGTGCACTATTTTTTTTTAAAAAAGAATGGCCAAATTTGAAATGAGTCGGTATAGTTTACAACCCCAACCAACTCCATTTAATCACCCACCGCTACTAATCGTTAATTAAAATAAGGTTTGGCTGACATAAATTCCTTTTCCAAAGTTTCCACGCGATTTATTTGTAAAAATAGCACGGGCTAGCTAGTTTTTGGACTGGTCATTCAAAAATAGTCAGTGTTTGCCAAGTCATTGAAAAATAGCCACTGTTTTGCTGCAATAGAGACCGGTTCAGCATAATATACTGGAGTTCGGTGCACGTGTGTATGAACTTCCAGCATATTATGCTAGAACTCCAACACGCGAAAAGTTCCAGCATAATATACTGGAGATTCGAGCACCTGTGTATGAACTTCCAGCATATTATACTGGACCGGTATACTTTGCTGGAACTCCTATATATTATGCTGGAGTTCCAGTATACTTATGCTGGAACTCCAGTATTGGAGTTCTAGTATACTTTGCTGGAACTCCAGTATATTATGTTGGAGTTCTAGTATACTTATGTTGGAACTCCAGTATAATATACTGGAATATTTTCCGGATTTTGAACTGTGTTTTCGTTCAGATTTATCTTTACATAAAAAGTGGCTAAAATTTAATTACTTTTGAACGTGTGACTATTTTTGAATGACCACTTGTAAATCTGGCTATTTTTGAATTTCTCCCGATTTATTTTTATAAGCATGTGCACTATTTCTTTAATTGTGCATTAGCATTTCTTTTTGTTTTTTTAACGCTGGTCCTTGTCAATAATATTGAAATACAAATCGACAAACTTGCTCTTGTTTCCTCCTGTCCTTTTATGGCAAGTTTGAGCGGGTGTATCTTTATTAAGGAGCGTTTTTCCTCCCAATATGGAACTTTCTGGCGTGAATTCGAATTTAGTCGGGTACCAATACATATATCGAACACCGAATAAAAAATAAAATAAAAAAGTTCCTCCTATCAATATTTCACTTGTGAGACCGAACAAGTTTTTCTACATTATAATAATTGTGCTAAATTTATTTTCCACTCTTAATACAGTAAGTGCTAATAAGAATGTTTGAACAAATACTGTATAAATTCAAAATAGAAAGAGGAGCAAAATCACAAAAAAGTTTATAACTAGTGGAATATAAAAAATGATAGCTCTATGCACAAAGCATCTTGCGTTCACGCAGGATCCAGGAAAGAGTTGTACCTAAGTGATGTGATATAGAAAAACCACTCTAATACAAACATTAGTGGTTACTTTCATGACTCAAAACTGTGATCTATAGGTCATACAAAGATAATTTTACCATTGTTTTGAGATTTCCCTTCTACTAGTGAAAAAGAGTTTACTATTTTATTAAAAATAAAACGAAGCGATCATGTTTTTTTCTCGATTGAAAAGAGATGTTATTGACTAATCGAAGAAGCACTTCAATAAACATATTTGATATTGACTGATTCAATTACTGCACGGTTCATATCATTCTTCAAGCTTGATCTTTGTTGCAGCTCATAGAATATAGCTCCATTTTAATACCCAACTTAGGTTATCAAGACATATAACTGTTTAATAAACGGATAATTTCAGAGACCTCTATCCAGCTTTCGCTTTATCGCACTGACCTCCCTTGTGGTTTACAATATTACGCCTAACTCTTTGATTTTCTTGTAACTATTCTTTACACTCATTTAAAATAAATATAAATAAAATACAATTTGACAAATTTGCCCTTTTTAATGTTAATTTTAATTAGTAATAAACATTATCAACATAACTTACTTAACAACAACACAACAACAACAACAACAACAACAACAACATACCCAGTATAGTCCCACAAGTGGGGTTTGGGGAGTGTAGTATGTACGCATACCTTATTCCTACATGGGGAGGTAGAGAGACTATTTCCGATAGACCCTTGGCTCAAGATAAGGTGGAAAAGAAAGGGGGGGGGGAAGAAAGACGAGGGAGACAAAAGACGATAAGAAAAAAAGAATAAAAGTAGTATCAGATAGTAACAATCAGCGAGCAACAACTTTCAGTAAAAGGGAGGAAGAGTAGCATCAAATAGTAGTAATCAGGGAGCAACAATTTCCAATAGTAATTTTCAAAATCAATGGACGAGGTTGCTAAGTACCACATATAATAACAAACTAAAAGGAAGTAACTTTCAACCAAAAAACAAGAATAATACTAGTACTACTGGTAAACCTAGGAGCAACTCACAACTATCTGTCAACCCACCACCTTAATCTTCGACCTCCACACATTCATATCGCTAGTCATGTCCTCAGTTAGGTGAAGCATCAACATGTCTTGCCTAATCACCTCTCCCCAATACTTCTTTGGCCTACCCCTGCATTTCCTCAAGCCCGACATGGTCAACCTCTCACACCTCCTGACCTGGGCATCTAAGTCTCTCCTTCTCACATGCCCAAACCATAGCAGCCTCGATTCCCGCAACTTGGCTTCTACGGATGCCACTCCCACCTTGTCCCTAATAACTTCATTCCTGATCTTGTCTTTCCTGGTATGTCCACACATCCATCTCAACATCCTCATTTCAGTTACGCTCATCTTCTGGACATGGGACTTCTTGACGGGCTAACATTCAACTCCATACAACATAGTCCGTCTAACCACCACCCTGTAGAATTTTCCCTTAAGTCTAGGCGGCACTTTCTTATCGCATAGAACCCTCGAAGCTAGCCTCCATCTCATCCAGCTCGCTCCAATGCGATGGGTAACATCCTCGTCAATATCCCCATTGCCTTGGATTATAGACCCAAGATACTTAAAACTATCTCTCGTGGAAATGACTTGGGTATCAATCTTTACTTCCACTTCTTCTTCATGCCTCTCATCACTGAACTTGCACTCCAAGTATTCAGTTTTTGACCTACTCAACTTGAAACCTTTAGACTCCAGCATTTGTCTCCAAACTTCCAACTTAGTATTAACTCCACCTCGCGTCTCGTTAATCAGAACTATATCGTCAGCAAATAACATACACCATGGCACCCTCCCTTGTATGTGTCGTGTCAGCACATCCAACGCTAGTAAAATGACCATAAATTCCTCATATGATATCGAAACTTGATAACTTCCACACGGAAATGATCCGAGTCTCCTCTCGCATTCCCCACCCGAGTCTTAGCACCTTCGTACATGTCCTTAATCACCCTAATGTACACTACTGGGACTCCGCTAACCTCCAAACATCTCCATAGCACCTCCCTCGGGACTTTGACATAAGCCTTCTCAAGATCAATGAACACCATGTGCAAGTCCTTTTTCCTC